>NC_139949.1:31638943-32093943 GCF_963454915.1 Gymnoscopelus microlampas
AAGACCACACATCTCACCGTCCACTCCAGCACCACATCAGATGGAGGGCCATGTGAAGCCCATTATGCTGCCTACAGGATCCTCATTATTCCAGAGAGAGAGGTAATGTTTTCGGCTCACCTGAAGGGGCATGTCATTTTGCAGTGCCATTATATTTCCGATGCCAGCCCTGACCAACACAGGGAGGGAATTCACATTCCTTACAGTTGGTAGTACAGCAGAACCCTTTGAACCACAAATTCTGACCTTTGTGATGCAAATGTAGCCATAGCCCAGCCTCCTTTCGTTGTAAACAAAGGAGCAGTCAGTGATGTTAATATCAATTCCACTCCGAAGAACATGTGTGTGAACCAGGTGATTTGATCCATCAGTGAGCGTCACGTCTTAGCTGTAGGCCTATGTGTCATCAGACTTGTGCTGAGGCTCCGAGAATCTGGATGCCCCGAGATGTGCGGGACACACACAGACAGACAGATTTTGCGCATTAATAGATGACGTCATTTTGATGACATCAGGGATCTCCATATGGGCATGAAGGGACACAGACACAGACAGGCTGATACACAGATTGCGTATTTATACATATTTCTGGACAACCACCGATCTGGCCGACTTCTCACTCGGCCCATCACTCCCTCAGATCCTCTGCGATACACACAAGTCTATCGGTCGAACATTTCTTTTCTAGAGATATGCAGGGGAGGGGACAGACAGACATGCAGAGATTCACGCCTACGTCGCACCGCCGATCCGACTCATGACGACAAGGTTTGTTTGGTTCTTTTTTTAGCCTGATGTCATGACAACACGGTTTGTTTGGGTCTGATGTCATGCTGTCACAGTCAGCATGACACACACCATATTTGGGTGTAGCTGTGGTGGGATCTCCATATATGGTTATGTCTGAGTCATAATGACGGGGCAGTATATATTAATATAGGATAATATATAGATATATAGACTAGACCGGTCTACTCAGGAACAATTGATGACTCACCAACTTGGTATATCTCCATATACATACTGTATATATATATAGAACAAGACACAGACACACATACATACATGCACGCACGCAGATAACAGGCTTTACAAAACACAAGTTTCCAATGCACACAGTTACTTTATTAATTGGGCTACCGATGTAACAACATCACCACAGGATGTCTAATAAAGAATTGAAAACAGCACTAAAGAGTGCCAAAGAGGCCATTAAAAACAAAGAATTCAAAGAGGCTCTTAAACACTGCAAAGCTGTTTTGAAACTTGAGAAGAACAATTATAATGCGTGGGTGTTCATCGGCTTGGCGGCAAGTGAGCTGGACCAGCCAGACCAGGCTCAGACTGCGTACAGGAAGGCTGTTGAACTGGAACCTGAACAGCTACTGGCATGGCAGGGGTTGGCCAATCTGTACGAAAAGACTAACCAGTGGGATTGTAAAGCAGACCTACCTGACATTTACCAGAAACTTAGTGAGCTGTATGCCAGCTCAGACAAAAACAAATGTTATGACGTGATACAAAAATTGTCAGACATCTATCAGTCGGACAAAGAATATTTAAAGTTGGCTAAAGTCTGCCTACGACGTATTGAACTGAAGGAGGAGGAGGCTGTGGAGAAGAAAGTGTTACTGGACCTATGGAAGCAGATAATCTGTATGCTCTCAGACAGCACCGATTCTGAGGAGCCGGACAATGAAACTCAACAGCATCTAATCACAGCCTTTGAAAGGGCTATGGCTCTCACCGAACCTGTGCCAGGAGAGGACCACAGGAAGCTCTCAGCTGACTTTGTCAAATGTCTATCAAAACTGTCACACGAAGAGGCCAAAATGAAAGAGTTGTGTGAGTACATGCTGTCCCTCTATCCAACTCTGAGTTATCCTCTGGAGGTCCTCTGCTCTAACTATCTCAAAACAGGTGTCCTCAGTGAGGACTCAAGCCACTGTTTTGCCCGGCTCCTGGAAATGGTCCCAGACAGTGGTTTAGGTCATCTAGGTCTGGGTACCAAAGCTCTGCAGGAAGGCAAATATCTAGATGCCATTAAGAAGCTGGCACAAGGGTTAAAACAAATAGGTTCCAGTACAGGCTGGAACAGCCTGGCTCTGGCCCAGCTCAGAATGCACAGTTACTCGGACTGTGCCACATCCTGCGCCCAAGGTCTGACTTTGTGTATGTCTGGAGATGAGAAACTGAGGGTCAGCCTCCTGAGGCTGAGGCTCGAGGCCTTGGTTAGGAGCATGACTGAGAAGGCTGCAGACCAGGCTCTGGAGATACTCACAAAGATCCCAGGTGCTAAAAATGATTCTGTTCTGATGGCCTTTAAAGGAAGAGCGTATCTGATCAAAGGACAGGTGGACCGTGCCTTCCAGGTATCATCTGAGCTGCTAGGATCTGACCCTAATTTGGCCCAGGGCTTGGCGCTAAGAGGACTTGCCCAGTTAGCCCAGAATCAGCATCAATTGGCAGAGCAGAGTTTCATACAGGCAGCAGCCCAGGGTCCAGATTGTGGGGAATACTATTTCCTCCTGGGACAGCTCTACTGGGACATGGGAGAAGAAACTCGTCAAGACAGGACCAAGGCCCACATGCACTTGATGAAGGCAGCGAAGCAGGACCCCCACCTTGGTTCTGTGTTCCGCTACCTGGGACATTACTATCGCGAGGTGGCTAAGGACCGTGGCCGAGCACAAGGCTGCTATAAGAAGGCCTTTGAATTGGACAACAGCGATGCTGAGTCAGGGGCTGCCTCTGTGGACCTCTGTATGGAGCAAGGGGACATGGACACTGCATTGGCAATGCTTCAGTCAGTGTTACAGAAAGCCTCTCCAGGCTCGGCCAAGTGGGCTTGGATGAGAAGTGGCCTTTACCACCTAAAGGTTGGACAACATCCGCAGGCCATTGCCGACCTGCAGGCAGCTCTGAGGGCCGACCCAGAGGACTGGGTGTGTTGGGAGTGTTTGGGTGAAGCCTACCTGAACCGCAGGAGCTTCACGGCAGCCATGAAGGCCTTTGGCAAGGCCCACCAGCTCCACCCTTCCTCCATCTACAGTGTCTACCAGGCAGCTGCAATCAAACAGACCATGGGCAAATTCAAAGAGGCTGCTGCAGAGTACCTGCAGATCACAGCACGGGAGGACTATGTCCCTGCTTTAAAAGGTCTAGGGGAGTGTCTGCTGGAACTGGCTAAAGGTATGATGGAAGATTGCAGAGATGGACGGGCGATTGACCTCATCCAACAGGCTTTAAAAAACCTCTTCAGAGCAGTGGAACTTCGTCCAGACCTGTCCTGTTTGTGGAAGCTGCTTGGAGATGCCTGCACCACCGTTGGAACCATGTCCCCAAACAGAGCCCAAGTTCTGGTGCCTGGACCGTTGGCTGGTTTAGAACCCACCACCCAGAGCCACAGTCTTAACCAGGCCCAGACACTCAAAGTTGGGGAGAGGTTTTATGGCCGTGCCCTGAAGTTAATGCCTGAGGCTGCCAGCCTTTGGTATGCCCTGGGGCTAATCTACTACCACCAGGCCAACATATCCTGCCCTGCAGAGGAGGAGGTCAGCTTTCTCCTGGAGAAGGCCCAACAGTGTGTGAAAAAGGCAATTAAGATGGACAATGGGAACCACAGCTATTGGAATGCTTTTGGAGTGATTGCCATGAACAAAGGAGTTGAAAACTTTTCCCTGGCTCAGCATTGCTTCATCAAATCCATTCAAGCTGACGCTAATAATGTTGTTGCCTGGACAAATCTTGGTGCCCTGTATCTGAAGAAGAAAAATATTGCGCTTTCACATGAGGCCTTCAAGATTTCCCAGTCCTTGGAGCCCCTTTATGTCAATTGCTGGATTGGACAGGCCCTGATAGCAGAGACAGTGGGAAACCACGACACCATGGATCTCTTTAGGCACACCACGGAGCTCAGCACACATGCAGAGGGAGTGAAAGGCTATGCCTACTGGGTGTGCTCTACTCTGCTTGACAAGAGCAACAGAGACTCTGAGCTGTATTGCTACAATATTGTCCAGATGAACGCTGTCGCTTCAGCTCAGGTGGCTCTCAGCAAGTACACAGAGAGGATCCAGTGTGATCCTGATTCCTTCATTATGCTGGGATACCTAAACGAACATCTGCAGCTGAAGATGCAGGCTGTGCGGGCCTACCAGAGGGCTGTGGAACTGCTTCAATCAACGTCTCCTTCAGAAAAACTGTCTTTTGCTCTGGGCAGCTATGGTCGCGCATTATGCACCTCGGGTCAATGGGAAGATGCGGTGCGTGTGTACTCTTCCACGCCACTGCAGGACCTCTGTGATCTGACTGGCCTGGCTCTGGCCTTCTGTAGGGCAGGGCTCATCCCACAAAGCACTGATGCGTATGAGCGTGCCCTGGCGGTGGCGTCCAGTGAGAAGGAGAAGGCATACGTCTTGACAGCCCTGGCGCTGCTGCAGCACAGACAGGGTAACCTGGACGCTGCTAAAACCCTGCTCTTCAAATGCTCCATGTTAAAGGAGCCTATCCCAGAGTCTCTACTGTGCCTCTGCTCCCTGGGTTTGGTGCATCGTGATGCTACACTAGCCACTGCTGCTCTAACAGAGCTGCTGAAACTGGGAATGGCCACAGGAGATGCTGTGGAGCAGCGATGTCTGCTCACCTGTGCCCTGTTGGTCCTACAAGGTAACTACAGTGCTGTGCAGAGGGAGGCAGCCAGAGCCGTACATAGCAATCCAGGCAACCCATCTCTATGGGCCCTCCTGTCCAGGCTGGTCCCAAAGTACTGCCCCGGGAAAGCTAATGGTGGAGCGATGGCCGGCCATGTGGCCTGTCTTTCCAGTATGACCCAAGGAAAGGGAGCATTTTTATACAGTGGCGTAAACCAGCTGGCCAGTGGGAAACACTTTGGAGAAGACAGGCACAGGAATGCACTCAAAACCATGCAGAGAGCTGTGCTGATCCGTCCTGATGACCCTGCAGTGTGGGCGGGATTAATGGCTGCCTGTCACACAGAAAACACTTGCTGTTTCCTCTACGGCTCTGCTCCTTACAGAAAAGGACTGGAGCTAACCCTGATGTCAGTGGTCTCTGAGAAAGTGCGTGATGTGGAAGAGTTGGAGCGCCCCCTGGCACAGGCTCTGGAAGGCTGGGTACTGCAACAGGCAGTGACAGGTCTCACCTTGGGAGGGCAGCTTGACCAAGCTGAGGCCCTCTGCTCACAGGTGCTGAATGTGTCTCCAGAACATCCAGCAGTAGTGCTGTTGCTCAGACAGGTGCAGTGTCAGCGCCTCCTCATGGCTGAAGGTGGTACTGTTCTACCAGAGGCTGTACTGGAACAGCTCAGTAGCACCGTCATGGCTAACCCCAACCAGCTAGGAGCTTGGCATTGGTTTGCAGAGGTTTATTGTAACCAGGGACTTCTGTTCCAAGGTGTGATGGCTTACAGACAGAGTCTGCAGCTGGCCTCGCAGCTGGGTGTGCACAGTAGCCAGATATCCAGCCTGCTCAGACTGGCTCTGCTGGCCCTGGGACCCTGCATGGCTGGTGTTCCTGGTAATGACTGGAAGGACTTGGTGCTTGAGGCCACCACTGAGGTGCTGAAGTTGGGATCCTCCCCTGTGGTGGTCCTCTTCCAGGCTCTGCTCCAGTTTACCACCAAGATGGCCGCTAAGGAAACCAGGTGTCTGTTAGAGCGCCTGGTGTACATGTCCTCCCAGGACTGCCCTGTGTCAGTGGGCCAGGTGGCAAGGTGGTACCTCCTCAGACACCTTCATGCCAAAAATGACCTGGAGCTGATGGATACTCTTTTGGAACACGCCAAAATGAAGAGAGACCATAGACTGCTGGAGTTCCATTCACTGCTTACATCCCCTTCTTTGTCCTGAAGCTCAGACACAGACCCAACACAAGATGAAACGCCCAACTCTCATCTTTATTCACACATCTACATCATTCTGCAAGGTGGGGTCCTCCTCTGTGATGGGAGTGTGCAGGTGTAACTAGGTGGACCCCGTGAGGGATTTCTGCACAATTAACCTACGTATAGTAGGCTACACTACAGACAGACCCGCCTGGGTCTAACAACCCAACGATATTGACTGTTGTATATATACACAGAAATAAATGCATTAATCCGTTGATATTAGTTTTAATACACTAAAGTATCAAACCATCATAAAGTAGATGTTCTGTCTTTAAATATCTATATATCTATATCTATATCTATAGCTATATCTATAATATATATATATAAATATATCTATGAATATAAATATAAATATATGAAATATGTTAAACATTCTGTCCACAAAAAAAGAAAAACAACACACACACATGCACACGCACACGCACGCACGCACACACACACACACACACACACACACACACACACACACACACACACACACACACACTCTTTATACAGCTTTGTTCCCTGTATATACTGTAACATATAACGACGCAATGTGACGCAATCTGTTTAACCTACTGTACCCCCTCCTACTGTATACTTTCCCCATTTTCTCAAACTGTTTTTATTATATTTTGACACTTGCTTTGGCAATATACAGTATATAGACAAAATATAGACATGAACAAAGTCAGTCGGGATCGGGATGTAGAATAAAGAATTCCCCTCGTCAAAGACAGTGATGTCACTGAAATGCCATCTGCCGTCTCCCCTATGCTCTGTTAACATGTGGGTAAATCAAGTGTCAAATCAAATGAAATGTGAAACACATCAAAACAAGAAGATATGTTGACAAAGACACAACATACATTTGGAGACATATTTTTATTAAAATATATATCGTCTCCAGTTCATGTAGGATTATTTTAAAAGTAGGCTAAACTAACAGTTGAGTTGAATTTCAGTGGCTTCTATGGCTGGCCTGCAGTACACCGTTCTCCCTTATCCTGGGTGGTTGCGCTGTCTCAATTGTGGGCGTGAATTTGTAGGCGCCCGTGTGTCCTATGAGAGGGCGCTATCATAAAAAAAACTACAATCCCAGAATGCCTTGTAACATTGACTTTGGCAACGTTTCGTGTCGACGTGGGAAGGGAGGGATCCATCCAGTCACAAACAAAATAGTCAGTGGTGTAATGTTATGTTAGCTAATGTTACATGAGACATTATGGGTCCATGGTAATTCCGTTTGATCGACTTGATCAATGACATTGGAAGTATGTGGCTTAAACCCGAGGAAATATTGCTTAAAAACGCGTTTAAATTATGGGTCACTGAGAATAATAATGATTATTTCATATTGCAAAGGAGACGAGGATATGGTGAAGGTGCAGGCGGTTTGACAGGTAACGTCATGTTTTCACTACTTACTCAGTAGCTTTTATCAAGCAGATGTTGCATTGCCAACGCATCGTATGACTTATAAATACATACAGACGTGGTCAAATGAATTTCATAATCTGGGTTATTGTGCCATGAACGATGTGTGCTGGAATGGACTGATTGCAACAGGTAACAGGATTGGTGAAATTAGGACTCATCTCAAGTTACTAAACATTAGGTCTATATCAGGGGAAACGTTTTTCAGGCCAAGGACCCCTTAGCTGAGAGAGAGATGAAGCAGGGACCCCCATTATATATTGTATAAAATATAACTTTTTTTCATAGATTTCATAGATGGCTTCATAGACTTGTTTGACAGCACTGTCATCAGTGTATGTTGGATTCATATTAATGTGTGTTTTCAGACATTTAACCACTTAAACCGTCAATACTAAGTAAACTTGACCTTTCACTCTGTACTTGGTCTGCTCTTTTTTTTCCTCTCTACACCAAACCTCTTGGTCAAAAATAGCAGATCTACAAGCCAGCATGAGGCGTTGTGTGCTTCTAGATCTGTTATTTTTGGCTAAGGTTCTCCTCAGAATAGGGATGCTGGGTGGAAGTGGTTAATGTAAAAATCACACAAAGATTTGGCGTACCCCCTGTAGTAACTCTGAGGACACCCTAGGGGTCCCGGAAGACCCCTGGTCTATATGATAAACATCAGTGTATGTGTATCCCGGTATTGAATTTGATTGAATGCTTGTTAAGTTAACATTTCCATCTGATTTAGCTGCTCTGTGTTTAGGCTACTGAGCTGTGGGGCCATTAATGACATACCCAACTTCTATACTTTATATTCTAAACTTTGATTGACATCCAGATGTATTAGTAATTTGACAGAGTTCAAGCAGTGCTACTGGCATTCCCACTAGATGGCCGAGCTTAGTAAGTTCCTTTCCAGAGTGTCACCACCATCCTAATGAATGGGTTTGTAGATGAAATAATTGCAGCCTTATGTGGGCAGTCTAATGATGGTGGAGGTTAATCACTGCTTGACATTACATTGAAGGTTGCACTTGAACCCCTCTCCAACAAAGACCCCTGCATGTCTGAAGTATCCTGTTTGAATCTCTCCCTTGTAGTGCTACAGAGATTTCACCTTCATGAATATGCAATGTGTTTGCTTTCCTGTATATAAAATATGTGGCGATTTACTGGGACAACATCTGGAGAGCTGTGTCAAGCCAAGCGGGCCTGTTTGCTGATGCTGGGTCTGAGTGTGTTTTAGCTGTGACCTTGTTAATAATTCATAGAGGGCATGTCAGAGATAATAATATTAGATGTCATGGGCATCGGGCACTGCCATGGACCCTGGGAATATCATGTCCTCACAGCGATGATGTATGATTTCTTTAAAAAGAGAGCATCATTAATCATAGTTTCATGAATACATTTGTCAAGTGTTCATATCTGTCACCATTGGTTGTATTAATGGGGTTAAGTTGCTTGCATTCACAGGTCTTCTTGTGGGAACTCTGGATACTGTGTTGGATTCTACATCCAAGGTTGCTCCCTTTCGGATTCTACACCACACACCGGACTCACAAGTGTATTGGTCAATAGCATGTGGTATGAAGTGTTTTACTTTTACCTCATTTGCATTGAAGCCCCCCCCCCCCCCCCCCAACAAAAAAAGCATATATCAGACGTTCATGTTTGTTGCTGATGCTGTTGTTGTTGTTGTTGGCTTAGCTGCAACCAAAGAGGAGATCGTCCAGCACTGGGAATGGCTGCAGCAGAACATCATGAGAACGCTCTCTGTCTTCGACTGTAGTGATGACATCACCAGTTTTGTGCAGGGCAAAATCAGAGTAAGAAATCACCAATGAATCACACTACTAAAGGGAATCTGGTCAGGCAGCACAGCTCTTTTTTATTGAGGGGGGATGTTTTGTCTGTGATTTTATACAAGTTAATTCATAAAGTGCAGGAATATATAGTTTTCTCAATACATTTGGAGATTCTTCAGTCAATGAATGCTCCAACCAGCAGTGACCATGTTCTGCCTTTTTGCAGGGTCTCATTGCTGAAGAAGGGAAGGTATCACTGGTGCAGGAGGATGACCCAGAGAAGTTTCGAGAAGCTCTTTTAAGGTTTGAGAAGTGGTTTGAACTTCCTCAGAAGGAGAAGCTGGTCACCTACTACTCCTGCAGCTACTGGAAGGGCAGGGTCCCCTGCCAGGGCTGGTTGTACCTGAGCACAAACTTCCTCTGCTTCTATTCCTATCTGCTCGGATCTGAAGGTAAGTAATACCTACAATGCGCTTTACTGACACTGGGGATTTGTTTACAGCACATTATGTTCCTTCTGTACAGTAGGTGTGTATGGGTAAAATATTCAACACTATAGACTTTGATGTTTCAAGATAACATTTAATTTCGTTGTGATTTGTTAACAAAGCAAAGGCTTGTTATATGGTAATCTGACAATTAGATTTTGAGATGACTTGAGTACAAGGATACATTTTGGTTTTTGGCCTAAGAGTGGTGCTAGAGGAAAGGCCATGGTTAATAAAATAAATGGAGTTCATCACTCTGGGGTGCATGAAGGTCCACAGCTACTGTATGTTTCCCTTGGCAATCCAGTCAGTAGTTTTTTTTTAGATATCTTGTTTAGGATAAACATTTTGGACAGACTCACAGAAATAATTTAGCCAGATCTCAGTCAGTGCTCCTGATGCACATGCATTTTGTGAAGGATGGTATGTTAAAACATGTCAGTATTGACCTGTCAAAATCATTAGATATCAGAGCACTGCCCTTGTCTTCTGGGAGCAGTGAACTAGCAGATAATGGTAGAGACTGTCACACTGTAAAGGTAGTAAGGTACACAGTAAAGTGTTGTCTGTCCGTTGAATGTTTTTTTTTTTAATAGAGAACATATTATGTGGTGATGTTTTTGTTTCGTTTTAATTTACACTAGTGTGCAACTTTAACCCATTAAGACCTGAGGCGATTCTTAAAAATGTTTTCTAAATCCTATCATTTTTTTTTCAAGATTTTTCAAAAATAGCAGATCTAGTGCCGTGCTATGAGCTTGTATATCTGCTATTTTTGAATAGCCAAAGAAATCTAAAGAGACACAGATGCGTTCCAGGTCTTAATGGGTTAAGAACAATGCTATAGCTATGTTGTGATAGGATGATCATGTATGATGATGATGATGATGATGATGATGATTATGATTATTATTAGTTTTAAGCAGGCTGTATTGAGGAGCTCAGTTCACATCCTCCTGTCACATGTTTAGATTTATGTGCTATTGTGTCTAGAACAACCGTGTACCGATGAAAGCAAACCTTAATATCACTAGTTGAATTTCAGTGAATGTGTTTATCTGTGTACAAACAGTGCATCTTTAAATGACAGTTATTGTGATTCCCCAGTGAAACTGATCATCTCCTGGGATGAGGTGTGGAGGCTGGAGAAAACCACTAATGTCATTCTCACTGAGAGCATCCATGTTCTGGCTCATGGCGAGGATCACTATTTCTCCATGTTGCTGCACCTTAATGAAACTTTCCTTATCATGGAACAGTTGGCTGACTACTCCATCAAGCGTCTTTTTGATAAAGAGACATTCCAACGAGAACCAGCCCTCTCTGACCCTCTTCAGATTACCAAGAGGTACTGACTGTCACACTGACTGCACTGTGTTACATAAACCTATTAGTAATGGTGGTTGGTGGTAAACTCAGTCCAAGTCTACATAGAATCAGAAGATCTAGTAATCTGGTATGTCTCCTTTAATCTGTCTGGAGTACCCATTGAGTGGAGTTTTCATTTAGGAGATTTAAGACTATAACAATGAGTGTCAAAACATTTCGATAAAGTGGTAAGAGATATATTTTGTTGAGCGGCAAAAGCGATGTGAAAGTGTTGTAATCTGTTGTGTCTGTCTGTCAGTCCATTTGTATGTGCAGTGTGTACTAGTATTTGTATGCGTCACACTGTCCACACATTTGTCCATCAGAGGGTGCTGAAAAAGCCAAAACAAGTTAGTGCTTTTGTGTGCACCCCAGACAAGTTGCATGATTTAATATTTCATTTTCATTTGATCATACACACCCCCCCTCCTATACACTGTACGTCTGTTGAACTTCAAACTCAAAAATACACTTTTAAACCCTTTTTAAAAAAAGTATAATTCATGAATTTGAAAATTGTGATGTGCGTTGCCATGGTTATTTATTTTGCAACATCAAGGTGGAGATTTTTTTTAAAACTACTGCTTCATGAGCTAACTTGAGGCAACCTGAAAATGCAAGCCATTTTTTTAATTAGTCATCAATATCTGGCAATTTTGATTGACTGTGTGAGTGTGAGAGGACTAGGATACTAGAGAATGCTCTTTACAGTTCACTCTCTGACGTTCCATTTGCTTTGCTCTCCCCCAGAGGCCTGGAGACTCATGCTAGGAGTGAGCAGTTCCGGGCATTTTTCAGACTTCCTAAGGAGGAGAATCTGTTAGAGGTATATGAGAGCTTCCTGTGGGTCCCCTTCAGCCATTTCAACACACTCGGCAAGATCTGTGTCTCTGAGAGCTACTTGTGTTTTGCAAGTCAGGATGGGAGCCAGTGCCACGTTATTATTCCCATGCGAGAGGTAAAGCAAAGCATAGTGCATCGTTACAATACAGCATACGCCTGTCAAACCTCAAATGAATGCCAATCTCTGATTGCAGCTTGTCTCTAATAAATTCTTGGTGTTTTATATTGAAACAAATAGACAGCTGGGCTGTTAACAGGAGTTGAACAGTATCTTGTTTTTTGTAATGAAGTCTTATTTATTTTGTGTTGTTGAACAATGGCCTCTTGCAGATCATAAGTGTGGAGAAGCCAGACAGCAGCAGCAGGGCGTTGACAGTGTGTGTACGGGGTAAGAGAGCACTGCGTTTCTCAGAGGTCCGGGACTATGAGCGGCTTGCCAACACAATCCGTAGCAGGTGCGGGATGACTGCAAGCCCTCAGCACCTTGCACAAGCTGAGGTAACTTTTCCTGGTTTACAGGATGTATCTGCTCATCATCCCTTTGTTGTTGTTATGCAATTCTTTTTTCTTTTTCCCTTGTTCTCCCAATTTGATCGTTATATGCTGATTCCCAATTCCCCCTTGTACTGTATTCCCATGTCACTGTCACTGACCATAGTTGTGTTAGTGGTAGTGTTTAATTGGCTCGGCAGCTGATTTGAAGTAGAAACACATGACATCTTCATATGTGTTTCCAGTTCCAGTTTGACGTTTTATTCTATGACATAATTACGGCCATTAATATTGCGACCTCGAATCTTTAAGCTGCTATGTTATGTGCTTTTTAAAACTCATAATTGATTTATCTCTCTCTCTCTCTCTCTCTCTCTCTCTCTATAAACCTTTTGTTTGCTACAGAGCTTATTGTATTAATTCCTCCAAAAGCTCCATTGGAAATGTGCAATGGGAACCCATGGTGGCAGTAACTTTCTGGTTGACCTACAAAGTGACATCATCCCTGTAGCACTCTTTGATGTTTGCTGTCCTGTTCTGTACCTCCTAGGCTTTGTCACTGTCAGTGAAAACACAATAATGAACAGTATTTTTATGCTGCAATCCATGCAGGGGGTTTGCCAGTCACTCATCAACCACATGGAGGACAACCCAGAAGAACTAACCCTGATGGTGGGGCAGAAGGACAGCAGTAAGGCAGTCAGCACTGAGGCCCTGATGACTGTGTTCCACCCTCAGGATGTCGAAAATCTCGACCCCAAATTGGTAAACACCAGTAGACTTAATTTCCATTGAAAATCTGAGGCACACAATTAATGTTAAGTCGTTATGATTCTGTGATGGGTGGGGAAACACACTTTTTGTGTTTTGTTTGACAGCTTAAAGAGAAGATGAAAGAGCAGTCGTGGAATATCCACTTCTCCGAGTATGGACGTGGCACAAGTATGTTTTTTACCAAAAAGACACGAGACCTCATCGTTCGTGGTGTACCAGAGGCGTTGAGAGGAGAGCTATGGATGCTTTTCTCAGGTATTGCAGAAATATTTTATCTCTTGATAATTGAACACCACATATATTATTAAGTAATATGGTCAGCTGGAAACAGCTTCTGGATTGACAGTAGAGTGTGTGTGTGTTGGGGGGGTTGTCTTTTTTAGGTGCAGTAAATGACATGGCCACTCACCCAGGCTATTACACTGACCTGGTGGAGCAGTCCCTGGGCACAAGCACACTGGCAACAGATGAGATAGAGAGAGACTTGCACCGCTCTCTGCCAGAGCACCCTGCCTTTCAGAGTGACACTGGAATCTCTGCTCTACGCAGGGTTCTTACTGCCTATGCCTACAGGAACCCCAAAATTGGCTACTGCCAGGTACAATGCTGGAACATGTCTACATTCTTCGCTTGTTGGTGATTAATCCCATAGATATATTGGATGTTTATTAATATACCTATCTTTGATAGCCCATATATTTCCCCCCTCTATCTACTGTAGGCCATGAATATTCTCACATCCGTTCTGCTACTCTACGCTAAAGAAGAGGAGGCCTTCTGGCTACTAGTGGCTGTCTGTGAGAGGATGCTGCCTGATTACTTCAACCGTCGTATCATTGGTGAGAGTTAGGGGTGTACTGGAGGTGGCGCCACTAGTTGTGGAGCGCCCGCACGTGCCTACTCGTGAGAGTGCGTCCACCTCACGTATCGATCAAACAGTTCACACCTCTTTTTAAAAATTTGTATTTTATTTTTTACGATTTTGTGACCCATTTTTTCACCCAGTGCCAAGAAATCCTCGGCACTACACTACCTCTGCCAGCCTAGGGAGAGCCTAGAGCTGAGCTCATGCCTCCTTCAATGTATGAGAGCTAGCAAGCCGCTTCTTATCACCTGACAGGGGGGAGGTTCCCTGGTTAGACGTAGCGTGTGGAAGGAACACGTTATTCCAACCAGTTCCTTTCCCCTCCATCAGCCGCCCTGGCTGACCAGGGGGAGGCAGTATAAAGACCAGGATTCACACATTCAGTTCACACCTCTTACAAAAGCTGCAGAGTGTTCACCGTGCTCGTGACGTAGCGCTCCAGTAGTTAAAAGCTCCACAGTACACCACTGGTGAGAATGGTGATTAGAATAATATGTTGTGCTAAATGTACTTACCACACCACACCACAGTAACCTTTGACTACAGGACTGGTACTGGTAGTAACTGGAATAGTAGCTTTGCTGTTGATGTAGTAGTCCCTCCAGTAGTTTAGTGCTCTACATTTATTCTGGAGCCTCGAGCCACCATAACACATTTTGAAGAATAACTGAGTAGGCCTACAAACTAAAACAATTGCTACTTACTGTACGTTTTTGGCTAAAAGTGACATAATGTTCCCATCATCCAGGGGAATGGTAGCTGGATAATCTGATATTGCCATGTAAGAGTTGTTCCTGGTTCATCACAATAATGTGTTAGATCCGGGCACTCAGAGTTAAAAGTGGGAGCAGCCTACAGCTGTACAACCTGCAATGACAGCTAAGCATGTAGAATGAACAAAGAGCAGAAGCTGCTTAAATGACCCGCCGGTGTTGCACTGTGGGTAAGAGGGTGTGAGTGAGTTGGCTTGAGATGAGAATGCCAAGAGGTTGAACCTACTGCCTTAAAGGAGCACAACTGAATGGGGGGGGGTCCGGGGAGAGTGAATGAAGTATATAAACATTCTGCCTTCCGTGTCTACATGAACTATCGTTGCACTGAATATGTTTTGACCACAAGCAGTCTTCATCAGGGCTAAAAAAAAAAAATCAATAACAATAATTTGATTGTCCAGGACTTACAACCAGTTTAGTTTGGACACTGGATTTCAATGGCATAGTGTTAACATAAACGGTTTGAATATAAAGTAATCTTGATTTGAATCCCACATGGGGAATTTTCTTTTGGTTTCACAGTTAATTTGAATTAATTGAATTGAAGGTTAGACATTGGCAGTATGCTTAAGTCTAGGAATGGGTATGGTGTGGTTAAAGGTTAGAGTAATGATCTGGGGAGGGCAATCACAATGAATGACCATTGGGGGACTGGATCCTGGATGATTTTTGTTACCTGGTAGCTGAGCTTTTAGTGGGTTGATGACATAATAGCTGCGTCCCCAGAACAATTGAGATCAATGGAGACCTGTTGCTCCAGGGCCCTCCCTCAGTTTCATGTCCCCCTGCTATCCTGTCTAAATGAAGCAACAAGGATATATTCATACCCTGTTTAAATCACAATGGAGGAATTTTCACTATGAAAGCCGTGTGTTCTGAGGTCAGTGCCTGCATTTCTTCAGGTGCTCTGGTGGACCAGGCTGTGTTTGAGGAACTGATCCGTGAGCAGCTCCCCCAGCTGGTGGAGCACATGACGGACCTGACGTTCTTCAGCTCCGTGTCCTTGTCCTGGTTCCTCACCCTGTTCATCAGCGTGCTGCCCATAGAGAGTGCTGTGAACGTGGTGGACTGCTTCTTCTACGACGGCATCAAAGCCATTTTGCAGCTCGGCCTGGCTGTGCTCGACTACAACATGGAGGCTCTGATTAGTTGCCATGACGATGCAGAAGCGGTCACGGTCCTGAACAAGTCTGTGTCAAAGGGCGAAATGTCAAAGTTTAGTTAGAGATGATGAATAAAAGCATAATGTATCCATAATTACAACATTCTTTAACGTCCCCTTTCTCTCTCTGCGGCGCTATTTCATTCCTGACAGGTTTTTTGACAGTGTGACAAACAAAGATAGCCCATTGCCTCCCACTGTCCAGCAAGCCTCAGTGGGCAATAACAAAGAAACTCACCTCAACGTTGACATCAGTGATCTCATCCGAGAAGCCTACGAGGTAAACCTTAATGATCGCGTGTGTGTGTGTGTGTGTGTGTGTGTGTGTGTGTGTGTGTGTGTGTGTGTGTGTGTGTGTGTGTGTGTGTGTGTGTGTGTGTGTGTGTGTGTGTGTGTGTGTGTGTGTGTGTGTGTGTGTGTGTGTGTGTAATTAATTCTTAAACTTTAATCATATAATTCTGTTCAGAAATATGGACACATTCGTTCAGAGGAAGTGGAGAGTTTGCGGAAGAGAAACAAACTCCATGTGATCCAGACCTTGGAGGATACAACCAAACAAAATGTTGTGAGTGTTAGTTTTATAGTGTTGCATGGTTTATGTCATTGCTGTTGTGTTGGGGATTCATTTAAATAAACACTTTCAGGGGGTGTCTGGTGCCTCAGTCAGTTAATGCACAGACCATATTATGCTCATTGTGAGCGCAAGGACCGTGGTTCATATCTGACTCCTGTCTCACATCATGTGTCTCCTCTCTGACCTTGGTTTTGAATGAAGCATACAAATTTCAAAAGCACTGTAAATCTTAAACTATGCTTTCAGCTTCGTGTAGTGTCACAAGAGGTGAAGTTTGGCGCCTCGCAACTTGACGACATTTATCGATTGTTCAAAGTGAGTGAAGAGCTTAGTAATTCTCTAGACTGAACTCTTTAAACACACTTTAGCTTCAACCTTTTCTTACCAACATGATTGTCATGCAAATATAAATGTAAAAAACATTGTGTCAAACATTTATATCTGTTTATCCGTTTTCAGAGGCAGCATTTCCTCAGCTGCTATTGGATGATCAACAGCCAAGCGCTGTTGCACCATGATCCCAGTCTGGCCTATTTAGATCAGTACCAGCTGGGCTTCCAGCAATTCAGCTCACTGTTCTCCCTGCTGCAGCCCTGGCCTCTCTGCACCAGCAAGAACACCCTCTCCCTCTGGGTGTTCCGCCTGATAGATGAGAACCAGGATGGCCTTGTCAACTTTAAAGAGTTCTGCTATGCCCTTGGTATGCTCTCTCTCTTTCCCCTCCCTCTCTCTATCCTTTCTGTTCCATGTTCAATGTCCCATCACTTACCATACCTTGATCTATGTCAGATCTCATATAGCTCCATGTGGAGTCTCACTACCCCCCTGCTGTTATTGTGTGTTGCTTCTCTCACAGATACTTTATACAGTGGCTCTTTCACAAATAGGCTGAAGTTCTTGTTCAAGCTGCACCTGCCACCAGGTAAGTGAAGGAACATATTGTTAATACCAAGCCCTGCAACTAAATTGGTTTGTTTCATGTGAAAAGAGGTAGTGGTGTGCTTGAGGACTGATCTTTATTATATACTGTAAGGCTCATATATCATATACAGTAAGGGTTCAAGATCATCTCATAGAAAGGAAACAAACTTCAGGAAGTTTTGCATAGAGCAGGAATATTTAAAAGGCAAAGCCAAACTGTCCTTGATTCTGAGCTAGCTACTGTCTTTCTATCAATTTAATGGCAAGGGGAAACAATAGCGTGTAGACAAGGGGAAATAACTTTGCCATGGCAACGTCTGGTTTAAAAGGCAGGAGGGCTGTTTTGCTAATGACTAGCTCCAACACCAGTTGTAAGTAATTTGGAGAAGAACTGCTTCAATCGCCATTAATTGCTAAGCAATAGAAGTATAGAAAGACTCACAGCGGTTGATGTGCTAGAATATGCCAGCAGGAGGCTATTTTTATATGGAGTGTACATTGCTTCAGCACCAAGGACAGGTTCCATTCTGGTGCTAGAGTGCATTTGCGGTGTCAATGCAGTGAGAAAAGATGTAATTTGTCCACATACCGTTGTCCACATTCCAACCAAGATTAACCTAGTATAGTGCTGGTGCTGGGCTAGTGATAATTCAAAGTTGGCTCAATGGCAAACCTTCTAAGCGTTGATTTTGTTTTCCCACGGGCTAGCTAGAGAGCCATGTCATTGGAATGGGACATTTCCTTATAGAAGAACCCATTGCAGCCAGTATATAATTGATACAACAAATATCTATATATCTTTCAGCAAATCTCTTAGTTACACCAACATTGTTATTGTGAAGCAGTTTTGTTCATAGAGGTGTTACAGGTATTTCAAGATTTAAAGATTTGTTTGGGACACAATGAAGTGTCTAGTTTACAATAGGGCTGTCTCTAGACAGACATAGCTAACTTTATAATCTTCACAAATAATCATAAAACTTCTTCGCAATAACCATCCATAAGACAAAGGTAAGTGCATCCATTTTTAACAATACAATGGATGCACAGAGTACTGTGGCTAGGGTTAGGTTTTTCTACCACCCATTACTAGCAAGGCTTTTTTTTTATGTCACTGTATTCTAACTGTACACTATCTTTGCTAATTACCTATTGTAAATCTACTAACAAGCGCAATCTACTGTATATAACTGTGCATAATTGAGCCAAATCTTTGCCAATTTAATGAGTTATTAAATTAAGTTAAGTAAAATGGCTTGAGACAAACTTGCAGTCACTTATACCATTTGTGTATATTGAGTTATTTATCTCATACTGTATATGACGTTTCTTTTACTGTAAAGATGATTTTGTCATTGTGGACAGATTCACATACGTTCAGACACACAAACAGACACACCGCCTCATTACAATTCACAATTGCTTTGTGGCTCAATTAACTATTAATTACCTACAGTATATCTGGGCACTCTGTTCAAACAATCCTTTCTTGTGTGCTGTTTTGTTTTGTGTTTGTGAGTGCACTCACTGAGACAATCTTTTAGCCTTCACAGGTAGTCCTTTACATTCAAAGGACCAAAGAATCCAGCTCTTTAATCCAATGACTGACGACTGTTCTCACTTCACTAAACTGACTGGTCAGCTTCTTTGCTGTGCTCTTTTCCCCTTTCAAACTTCTTCCTTACCTTCTAAAGCACCATACTGGACAACATTTAAACAAATGCTAAGTCTACAAATAAAGCCACTAAGGTGAAAATTAGTTATGTTAATATGTTCATGTACAATATCTGGCCGATGTTATGAGTAGACATGAATTGATAAATTAATGACATGTATTGATGTCAGTATGGTCCTTTAAGTGTATGCCTGCCTACATTGTGATTGTGTTATCCACTTATGAATAATATGATTCTGTGTTTAAATCGTTGACATACTGTTCACATATTGTAGCATTCGATCTCCCAGAGGATGGTGTGATAAGGAAAAGTCCTGAGAGAGGTATTATTTCTACTTAATTGTCTTGCTTGTTAGTCTCTGGCTAGAACAGTAACGTAACTAACTAGCAGATTTGATCTTGTCCTTACTGAAAGTGTCTTGTTTGTGTTTCAACTTGCTCCTCCATTTTACAGGTAGAGGAAAAGTAGACTTGCAGGCCTACCTGAAGCAATGGCAAGATGAGATACTTAAGAAAGAAGAGACCATCAAGGACTTACCTAGAATTAACCAGGTAATTCAACTCAATTATTCATGCTGCTGGGACGACACATTATCTAATACCATGAATGCATATTTAAAAAATGTTTCTCTCTTAGACTCAGTTCATCCAGTTCTCCAAGACCCTGTACAACCTCTTTCATGGTGACCAAGATGAGGAGCCTCTGTACCGTGCAGTGGCCCATGTGACCAGCCTGCTTTTGAGGATGGAGGAGGTCGGACGAAGGCTGCAGGAGCCAAACGGTATCAAGGAGGGCATAAGGTCCTCGGAGTCTCCTCCGGAAGGGCCTCAAGTGAACACAGAATCCTTGATTTCCCCGGAGAGCAGCTCGGACATTTCGAGCACCCAGGAAACGGCACCCAAGCTCCAGGAGGTGGAGTGGTCGTTTGCCTTTGAACAGGTGTTGGCATCTCTACTCAATGAGCCCACTGTAGTGGGGTTCTTTGAAAGGCCCTTAGATGTTCAGACTCGACTGGACCAAGCCAAGGTTGCCCAACTGAAATCGAACGCAAACAAATGAATGGATACTTTGTCGGTCTGGCTTTTGATCAAAGCCATGCAATCACTTTGTCTCTAATACTTTGTCCACTTGAAGGGAACGTATGATTTTGAAGATGCAGTTTATAAGATATTGAGGTTTGAAATGATGTCAATCATAAAGAGGCAGTCACTAAAGCAAAACCACTGCTTTACTTTGCTTCAATGGATTCATAATTTGGCATCTTGTGTCTGACACCAAAATGCTCTTCTCCCAGAGGGACAGCCCTTGGTTGTACAACACATGTAGCTACAGTAGGTGGTGTAGCTAGGTTGTTCAACCAGATTATGACCAGTAGATAGCTAGCTAAAAATGATGGCTGGAACAAAATGACAAAACAAATGTCCAGCAGTGCTTTCCTGCAAAACAAAGACTTTAAGCCAGTATAAAATGCCAATAACAGTCTTATGTCAATTCAGATTTGGATCTCAATGATGTAATAGACAAATAGACAGATAAACGTATATTGATCGGACATCCCCTCATCGCCCTCGAGGGGAATTCTGCTGAAATGTTATTGCATTTAAAAGTTGATTTGCCTTTGCTGGATGGAGATGCTATTAATGAGCATCGTTGTGGCCTCCTACAGCCAGAAAATTAACAGAATTAATGTCAGGCCCTAGACCTCATGTCATGTGAAGTACAGATCTAATTAGTGTAACTTTGATGTTGACAGTGAGCACACCCAGGGGAGCTCTCTGGGCAGATGGACAGTTACTCTTTCAGATTAGTTATCAGTCATCACTTCTTCAAAGTGAGTCTTGCTTGCTTGTAACTGCCCAAACACTATGAATCTGTCCCCTGCTGTTTGCTGAGCAACTCTGTGTGATGAACCGCAACACAAACCTGTTTCAATTTCTCACCTCAAGGGAGAGCTGTTCATGCAAAAATAATATTACAAAAGTCTTGATTGACCGTTTGACCACGAGGTGCACATTTCACAGCACCACCTATTGTAGACAACGTCTTGGAACGATTAACATACAAGAGGAAAGCTATACTGGTCAAAGCTATACTGGCTGGCCCACTCCCTGGTGTTCTTCCTCCCACAGCAGCACATGCTATAAGCATAGCATGGCCTCATGTATTTCCTATGCTGGAGACATAGCCACTGTGCTTTAAGGTCTAGACAGTTGCTGCAGTTACTGAAAAAATAGGCTGAATGTGGAGTTCAGAAAGTGACAACAAAGGGAAAAATGCATTTTGTGCTTTTCACATTAAATGCTTAAAGGGAAGGTGTAATTCAACAATGTTAGCTTGAGAAAAAAACATGCATGTTTTTTTGTTTGTGATATTGCATTATGGAATTAATTTCTAGAGAGCATATGATATGGTTCATAAGCATCAGTTAATGTACAGTAGTGGTTTAGTTATTAAACTAATGAGATTGCAAAAAAATATATAGGGTAAGATATGGTGGATGACTGTGCAAACTCCTGCACATACTGTACGTTTGTGATATATTTTGCTGGGTAAATCTCATCTCAGGATGTAATTTGTGATGACTTAAAATAAGGAAGCAGGACATCTATTTTTTATTTTTTTATTTTTTCCTCATTGTGTTATCCTACAAACAACCAGCCTAATGATGCCACTTATCAAATCCATTGCCTGTAAAATGCCAGATATTACGTATTTCCGAGTTGTCTTACTGTAAGTGCATGTTGTTCTTCTGCTTCCTTCCATAGCATAGCACAAATAAGCGCGTTTGAGATGTGTGATTATACATGACCTGCCTTTGCTTAATGTTTTCAAACATTTTATCATAGAAGCATTGAAAAATGTAATTGAGACATTGTTGCACATTAGCTGTATGCTTTACTGTACGCTGTATACGTTTGGAGCTTGACTGCCAGCCACAGTAGATGACAATAGATGATACAATAGATATCGGAACAGTCTAGTGGTCAAGTTCACAATCTACTCTATTAGGATAAAGCAGGAAGATTCATAGGAAAGAAAATGTTTAAAGAAGCTTCGTAAGTGCAATTGTTCATCATTTGATATGATTTGGCTGTACCTTGAGCTATGTCATTTTATTTGTATTCATTGTTTTTATCTGACAAGTTATTTTTGGACATCACTTAAAGAAACTTTGATTTGATATCAATATATATGTATCAATAGATTAAATATATAAAGTACATGTGAATTTCCTGTTAGCCGTCACATATTGTCACTATTTGTATAAAACAATCATTCAACCAATTGAAGTGACAGTGTCTCCAGTCCAAATGTAAGCAACTGTGCTGTACAGTGACTGTAATCAAAACTTGCAGCTTTAAGAGTGTATCAGCAAATTCTATAACATAGGACAGCATTTTTATTTCTAATATTTTAAATTATTTTGGACAATAGTGGTCGATTATAATGTATGACAATTAGCTTATGCCTTTTGCCATTGGTAGCAGTTTAATAACTTGGTAAAATCTCAGAAAACAACTAAATAACGCAAAGTAATCATACAACTTATCTAGTAGTAGTATTACCTCTGTACAAATATATATTTTTTTGAATCATGCACATTGAAGTTTTTGTTTTTCTTTACTATAGTAAGTGACGCAATCTTAAATTTTAAGATTTGCTTTGAATATAATTTGTTCACTTAACTGTTTTCAGAAAGGGCCATATTGAGAATGTTTAGAAAATGTCAAGTATACTTCAGTTTAATCCAAGATGTTTTTGTGTGTTTTGTGTTCTGTCTCCTGGGACGAAAGCCAGTTGTGTCCCTTTTTAAGAGACAAATGATTCAAAGATGGAGCATGATTGTGCACAAGCACAGGCGGGACATGGCAATGCTGTCAACCGTATCATTCCAAGCGATGTCCCTTGTATGGGTAACTGTCGTAGACTTATTTTGTAGTCAGTGAATTTTGATGGGAACGATGCTTTCCCCCCCCCCTTTACATGAATGGTGATAACATTCTCCCCATAATAAATGATAATAAAGACCGGAAATTATTCTATAAACACTTGTATTTTATGTATGTTTTTTCATTATTTGCTCTGAGGTACATGTATGTCCAGATTAGAAATAATTTAATATGTACAACCATTTAAAGTTTTCCTCCAAAACAAGACCAGGTGCATAATGGATCAATGGCACCATTACCACTCGTTTGATCTGTTATTTGTTCTTTACAGGCATTCTGGTGGTTCTGCGGTTCTCCTGGCACAGTGGGCTATGCTTCAGATAACATACTCATGGCATTCTGGGTGAGTCATGACCTTGGTGGTGCTATAACAGGCTGATTAGCATTTTTACCTATACTGTAACTGCACCGATCTGCGTAAAACTTATTCCCACTCCCTAGAGGCCAAGGAAAAACCTTTGCCTATCATTTTTCACATCTGCCTTTTATAGCGCCTTTATGTAGAACATTTTTTTATATTACTCCTTCAGATTTTATCCAAATTTCACGCAAATCGGTACACATGATCTATAGTCATGTGATCAAGACGGATTTGACAGGAGTGGCCTGTTTTGAACAAGATGCCTCAAATCATGAATGCAGCGTCCGATTTCTGTGAAATTTTGCACGCACATTCGCACTACGTGTAGGAACAATTGGCACCCTTTTGACATTGCCCTATTATAGCGCCACCGATTTTTGCAAAACATTTTTTTTAATATTACTCCTACAGACTTTGTCCAAACATCACGCAAATCGGTACACATTATCTCTATAGTCATGTGATCAAGATGGATCTGTCCGATTCTTCATATTCCATCAACATTGCTGGCCCACAATAACCTACCTGACCTGGTGAAGACCTGTGCTCCGAGGAGCACTTTTTCTTGTTAGCATCTGTTTTGGCAAGGCACACTTCTAAAACCTGATAGATAACATAAATTGGTCAGCTACCTCCATATTTAGCTAGGTACCTAGCTATTATCAATAGCCTTGCTGGGGTCCTATTCTACAGTATGCTTTACTACTAAAAATATGAGATTGGCATATATGTTGGTGGTAGATGTTCTTATTTATTATTCATAGAGTACAGTCCAGTAAAGATGGTAGTGTGAATTAATAATACAAATGGCCACATCATGGCACACGCACGCACGCACGCACGCACGCACACACATAGATCAAAATTTTGTCAGCCCAAAGGAAAATCTTTAATAATTGTGTTTTTGACCACAGGTCCCTCTTTCAACACTTGAAGACCTACAGTATTAGGCCAGGCAAAGACCACCCAGAATCCAACACAATGCAGATAATGGGTATGTGTTGTAATGTATAGTGTATAGCTAATGGACTGTGTTCGTAGGTGTCATTTTGGTATCATTTTTGCTTGTTCTTGGTGTTCTTCAATTGGCGTTCAAAAATGCTTTGAATTTCTAAAGTTATAAATTGAGTGAGACCCACCCCCAAACAACACCACCACCCCCAAACAGCCCCCACCCCTGACGCCGCAACCAGACCTCACTAGTTTCCAAACCCTGGCTACATTATGTCTGTTTGACCTAGAAACTGCAGGAGTCAATGACAGATGACCTCTTGAGTGTACAGTATCACTCACGTCTTCAGCCATGGCAAAGTGTTACTACAGGGTTACAACCCTGTCACCTGTCTTTAACCACTTTAACCCTGGCGTCCCTATTTTGAGCACGTGGTTATACAAAAATGGTCAAAAGGTGTTGCACACAACGCATCGCGATGTGCCGCCTTGTGAGCTTGTATATTTTTTCTGTTGAGGGTTTGAGATGTGCTTGGCATTAGCCCCAAGCCTTTTTAAGGGTAATAGTTAGTGTAGTTTATTGCCATATACATGTAGATAGACGGACCTTTATTGATCCTGCAGGGGAAATTCAGTCACCGGAGGCCAAAAATACAAATCCAAGTATAAACAATGAATACAAAGTACATAAAACCGTTTAAAAGGATTCATGACCAGAGTATGTGTGGGCACAATAACTAAAAAGAAAATACAACCTACATAGAACAGCCCACAATCATTTAAATAAAACAAGGATTAATGATACACTGATTTTAATGGCAATAACATTCAGTTAAAGTACCGCCACTGGATATTTAACTCAATAAAAATGGCTTGCTTAGGATATGTTTGTAAAATTGCTGTCAGCCAGTAGGGATCCAAAATATTGCTTTTAAAATCAAATGACCTTTCCAAAACAAAGAGGACTTTGTATTGTTCTTACTGCACTATTTTCATTATCATTTATATACTGTAGATGTTAGAGTTAAAAAAAAGAAGATTAATGATGACAGAGCGTGTGGGTAAATACTGATGTTGCTCAAAATACCTTTTAAAGGAAAGATTTAAAGTTGTTGACTCAGTTGAAGAAAATCCATGTAACCCGATAATGCTTGTGAGATATTTATGGTGCAGGTCATTTATGGAGTGTGTATACTGTGGAATTTTGAAAATGTGTTGTTGTTTACTGCGATGTCAAGACCAAAATGTGTAGCTATTTAAAAAGTGTCTGTCATTTTCATGCTATCAATGTCACTTCTAAATTCCTATGTTATCTAGGTCAGTTAAAGGTAGGGTAAGTGATATTTTGTTGTTGTTGTTAAAATAAGTATTAAATAGGTATATATTTTGATAGTACTAATTGCTATAGAGTGTTCAGTTACAAGATAATCCCTGTCTCTCCAGCTCTTAAGTAAATAGAAAATACATTTTCAAGTCAGGATACCAATTTTATCCAATCAGGAGAGAGAACTTACATAGGATACAGGATAAGCAAGTGCATTTGGAAGTGATCATACAAAGAAATGAGCAGACATGGAACTGGAACACTATAGAATTTGCGCTGATAAATGGGTATACTCTCTCCTGGTTGGCTGAAATTGGCAACCCACCTGAAAATGTTCTGTTTAGTAAAGAACTGAGGAGTTGGGGAGACCGCTGTCACTGAACAAACACTCTATAGCAATGATTACTGTCCAAATATTGTGCATTAACCTTTTAACATTAACATTTTGTTTTAACCAAATTTACATTTCTGCCTAACTCTCCTCTCCTAATAACAGTGCTGCTTCATTGTGCCTTATTGCTTATGTCCTTAGCCTTATGCTTATGTCCTTTATCAGAATGCCTACTGCATTCCAAAATGACTTTAGGCAGAAAGTGATTTTAAGTCAACATTTTGACAGAAATGTTTTTTTTTAATGTAACAAGCATTCTGATAGGCTGAGAACATAGGCAATAAGGCAGGATGAATCAACAGTGTTAGGAGAGTAGAGTTTGGCAGAGATAAAGGCAGATAAATATGACTTAGATAAAATGAGTTTTTTTCTCAAGATTTCCCAAGTCACCTAGATGACTTAGGCAGATAGTGATTTTTCATTTCTTCTTTCCTGAAAACCTTAAAAATATGACTTAGGCAATGATGCTATGAGGCTAACGATATGGGTATGGGTAATATATTTTCGAGAGATACTTTCCTGACTATATTTTGGCTAATAGTTACAAAATAACAGTAGAATTGCTGATGTAGGGCATTGATTTTGGTCTCCTTCCCCCAGTTTACTAATAATGCTCTTGTGAGTGTGCCTGGAGGTATTTATAGAAACAAAGAATAGCCCATTGAAGTACTTCTCACACCATTGGAGATGTACATGGCATGTGTCGTGGAAATGCCCCCCATTCACACAACACACCATTGCCTGTAGCTAAACAGTAGCAGTGTCTAAAAAGTAGTGGCACAATATAAGACATTGTACAAATCCTTGACTGGATATTGTTTGTTGTTTGGACAACTCATTCATTTAACACAGAACAGTTCAGTCAGTTTTTAAAATATTTATATGATCAACAATGTGTTAAGGAAGCAGACCCAGACCCAGTTTGAATGATTAGAACAATAAGCTTTGTTTGTATTAATACATTTTATTTTATCACATTAAAAGGTTATCTCATCATAAGGCCTCCTCTTGATGAAGTAGGTATAAATCCTCACCAGCAGCATTTTAACCACTTGAACCCCAGCATCCCTATTCTGGGGGGAACCTTCGCCAGAAATAGCAAATCTGCAAGCTCACAACGTGTTGCAACGCATTGTGAGCTTGTGGATTGGCTATTTTTGCTAAAGAGATTTGGTGTTGAGTGAAATAAGAGCATACCAAGTACAGTTGCAACTCAGATCCATTTTACTAATAATTATGTCTAGAGGGTTTAAGTGGTTAACAGACCCATTCTCTGGAATGGGTCCACTCAGCAGATTTGCATTATTGAATCATAGGAGCACTGTCTGCCAGTGAGAGGCCACTATTTTGCATGCAATTCCCTGTTTTTCATATTCATTGAAGAAATATACTAATAACTGAAGGGGAAAACAACTACAACATTAAGCACGTTATTGTTAACTGAAGAAATCAAATGGGGGAAAAAGAAACATGAAAATTGTATATGTGGCATTCAATGTAAGATTAGTTTGGCTTGTTCGCCACTCTATTTTTTGCATGTCATTAAAGCCACAAATGTTCAAAAAATCTTCACAATTATTCAAAGATCTACAGGCTCACAATAGCTCGTGCTGCAAGGCATTGTGAGATTGTAGATGTTTTCGAGAAAGTAAAAGAGAAAGAAAAAGTTTAAGTGTCTAAAAATGTTCTACACATTTTGAAAATAGGGCTGGTTAAGTTAACTGACTTCATGAAGTGTCAGCCATCAACACTGTCTCCTTTAGTAGCTTATAATCACCATATCTCACTTACTATTTATGAGAATTACTGCTGGTGTGTGTATCCAGCTATCTTGATTAAGCTTGGATTTACAATACTAATGATGTGATTAAGTTGTGGATCTAAAAATGCAATGCCAGCTGCATTTTTGCAGAGTTGTTTGCACTCAGAGTAGTGTTTTATGTCTTGTCTGCACAATGTATTCCCTGAGTCATTCATGTTGAGTCCCCAGTTGGACCTCCTGGGGGAAGGTGGCAGGACGATTGTCTCTGTCCTGTCTGTCCCTCTGTCCATCTGAGATCTTGAGATCTTGTCTGGAGCATACTGTATCTTCTATAGCTATACCATGCAGCCTAGGATGAGCAGACTTGGTACAGTATATGGTTACGTCTAGGGAAGGCAGTGCGTCTCGTACCAAAATAGTTCACTGTGACCTAATAGCCCAATCATAAACACCGCTTCATCTGGCGGGGGACTATGGATTGCCCTGCAATACTTTGCCTTGTTACTTTTACAATGTTTGTATCCACATTTTTACATCCTCACACTATTGCACAGATTGTGTAAAATATGTAAAAATAAAAATAAATCTACAGAAACAATGCCATTTCAGTTAATGATGAAGGAAATGACTGATCTATGATTTCTTTTTTTCATTTCAAGTAAATAGGTTGTAAACAAAAACAATGCAAGCATCAGACAGCATAGCCATTGATGTGTATTGATGGAAAACAAAACAAAAAACTCCTGGAATCTACCTAGACCTTCAGATCATCCAGCCTGCTTTTATTATTGCTGTGCTTGCTTGATTCACTGTTTCGGCGCTGGTTCTCAAAGGGCCCATCAAAGACCGGACTAGATCTTTTCCTCTCCCTTTTATCCTCTCCCTCTGGTTTACATTTCCTCTCAACTGCCAGGTTGTCTCTGTTCTGCTTGTAAGCCACTTTGCTGTTGTAGGGACTGTATGCGGAATTTGGCTCTGGCATGCTGTACTTGGCGTCCGCAGGGAAGGTGTCGGCGACTGCAGGGTGACCGGAAAAATAGTTGTAGCTCGGTACAAAAGGCATGACCGGCTCACTCGCTGCCTTTGAAATCTCCCTTGTGGCATGTGACCGTCTGTAGCGGAGGCCCTGGCGACACTTGGTGAAACCCAGGTGGTACATCTCTATCAGGTTGAGCAGTAGAGAGAGGCAGGCCACCACCAGCATGAAAATGATGAAGATGGTTTTCTCTGTAGGCCGAGAGATGTAGCAGTTGACCACGTTAGGGCAAGGGAAGCGGTCACAGGTATACAACGGTTTCAGCTGAAACCCATACAGTAAGTATTGAGCTACAATGAAGCCCACCTCCAACAGGGTCTTGAAAATGATATTGAACACGTAGGTTCGTAGCAGAGCCCCTTTAAGTATAACATGACCCGTGTCATCCTTAACTGGCTTCTTAGCTTTGCTTGTAGACAGCATGTGCTGCTTCTCAAGCGCCTTCTCTTTCTCTTTGGCCTTCTCCTCCATTCGCACCAGATGAAGGATGTGTCCGAGGTAGATGAGCGTAGGAGTGGAGACGAAGATAATCTGCAGTACCCAGAAGCGGGTGTGGGAGATGGGGAAGGTCCTGTCATAGCACACGTTCTGACAACCAGGCTGCTTGGTGTCGCACGTAAAGCCCGACTGTTCGTCTCCCCACACTTTCTCAGCAGCGGCCCCTAGCACCATAATGCGAAAGATGAAGAGCACCGTCAGCCACACTTTACCCACAACAGTAGAGTGCGTCTGGACCCTGTCCAGCAACTTCTCCAACAAGCCCCAATCACCCATAGTGGCTCACACGTGTACTGTAATGTCAATCTTTTTGAGAATATCGGGACAGACACCTGTAAGAAGAAAGAAAAAGAATATATATATTTGAGGTATAAAAAAACAACTTCTTGACCAAAAATAGTGCCAATATTGTACTGAAAAGTAATGTGAGTGGAAAAGCTGGGGATATTTTACACTCTGCCACAGACAGTAGGCTACACAGCAAAATCCATGGATGTTATTTTAACTCTGAATCCTTCCATTACACTCCAAGATAAATGAACACTCACGGTTTTGCAGTGTTTATTACCTTGCACTTAGTAAGTGAAAGGTCCAGTCACACCATACAGATTAATTTCGCATACAGACATTTTCATGCTTGACTAGGTCTGCACAGTATGTTGAAAAGTTATCTGTTGAACATTGGTCAAAAGACACTCCACAACCAGCAAGGCAAATCAGGATTTAGAAATGTATTCTTATTTTTTTATGCAGTCACTAACTGTTGTAAGAAAGGCCTTTCATACCTTAAGTTCTGATTAGTAATTATAACCTGGTTGCTTTTTGACTGATCTGTGAGTGATAATGCACCGTACCATACTGTAGGTCTTGAGATGCAGAAGCACCCAACAAGTTCTCCTCCTAGAATTAGGTTTCTAGTTCATATCTAAGGAATTGCTGGACACAATAGGAAGCCTATCTTTTCATAATTCTGATGGTGCATGTGTTGTACAGTATGTTCATACGGTTATTTGTTTTTTATTCTTGCCCCCTATAATGCTTGTTGGTACATTTTTTTAAAAGTGCTCTATAAATAAACTTGACATGACTTGACTTGTAGTCATAGGGATTTGATTCCCAAGCTGACAGCCATTATAGTCTGGATTTGGATGCCCTTTTGAAGAATACAACCATAGACTTTAAGGAGTCTTTCTGCTCACACTACTGAATGGCATTTGAAGATGATGGGTGATTTCACTTTTGAAATTAAACAGACTTACTGTACAGGTACTGTATGCAGCTTACTAAATTACAAGACCTATTTTATATGGAATATTTAAGTAGCATAGCACTCAACGTATCTTTAATTTTAGCACCAAATTAGACCTACCTGACAAAGTTCATCTCCAAGAAGTGGAGCTCTCCTGTCCACTCTGATATCTTTCCCTTCTGGATTGGTGATGATAGTAGTGCTAAAGTTTAATCAAATAATCACAACTACTGGCTTTAACTTTCAACTAGTTGAGGTCCCTTACTCTGACCCCAATGACTGGCTACTCTATGAGATAGCACAACTAGAACCCATGTGTGTACCCCTGCCAGTGTACCAGTGAGGATGGAGGAAAACATTGACTCCTGTAGAGTACTATAAAGTGTGCTAAAGTGGCGTGTCTTCACATTTGACAGGCAGCCCAGTGGTCCAATAAGGATGAGGGATAGTCTTTCATGTCCTACATGTAGCTCTAAATATAATTCAGGGAGTGGCTATGCTGTCATGGTGTTGTGGGGTTTGGTGAGATGGCCTTTGACTATCCGGTTAACGATATGGTGGGGATTATTTGGCATGTACTCTTGAGTGACTATTGATAGACTGACTGGAATGGTGGTTATATTGTCAACAGATGATATGCTTGCAACAGGGTGAACAAAAATGAAATTTTCGCACTTTAACACTTGACAACCTAGGGAAATCAATTGTCTAAATTCTTCATTTAGAGAATCACAATACACATTGCCAGACCAAAAAAAAAAACAACAATGACAGACGGATAATCGCATATAATCATAATTAATTTTAATATTGCTAGTCTTTCAAGTAAGGCATCCTGTAAAGTACAGCACGTACAGAAAAAAAAGAGAAATTGTAGACACTCCAAGCTGTAGTTGTATGACTTATGAGGTGGTGAATAAGTACTATACTTCAAACAGTGGTACGTGGTGCCAACTCCACTTTGGGAGTTTGACACCAAGCAATGACATTGTAATTCAAAAAGGATTTCTTTGATCAGAATAAAGTCAGCCTCTTCCTTAATCCTTACTGACTCTGAGCTCGCAGTTACATCCAAACAGTTGCCTAAATTACCAAACGACCACCTATGTGCCAGAAAAGGAGAAGTGCCCTCACGCTTGGCCTCGGCAGCTGTCCAACCTGAATCAACCTCACTGACACAGTAACCCCCTCACATGACCAGGCTATTGATAACCTCTAGAGAACTTAATTGGTTAGACTGTTTGAGTATTTTTTACAGGTGGCAATATGTCACAGGATCTCTTATGTGTCTCTATTGCACAATACCACTGAAAAAAAAAACACCCAGATGGACATTTAGGCTTCATCTGGTTTAGTTTAGTGGAACATTGTGGTGATATATTTCTATTTTTATGATATGACACTGCCAACAACTAGTAAAAAAAATACACTGTTCTCCAATGTACTTTCTTTCACACAGACAGTCAGAATACTTTAGGTACAGTAGTAGTATAATAGAAAATCAAATATTAATTCACTTTACCTGTAATTTATTGTATGTATGTATGTAATGGACTCCAAAGATAGATTTTTTGGGAACTTTCCTCCTGAATGTTTAAAACCTTCTTAACCTTCTTAACAGTGTGAGGACAATTAACCCAACTAGACCGGCCTTCTTAAAAAATGACTTTAAGTTGTGAAAAAGATGCTGTCTGAGAAGTCCCGATGATATTTTTCTGTGGCAGGCTATTGCTTCTTTAACTTGGGTTTGAAAGCAGACATCAATGTAATTTTTTAAACATTGGTTCAAAATGTAAAATGTTCTCTATGAAGCAGAATAATATAATGCTTAACAAATAGCTAGGAATGTTTCATTCAAATGGGGTTAGCAAATAGGTTACATTCAACTTGTTTGCGGTTTAAGGCAAATGCAAGACATTTAATGTCATGATTGATATACTGTAAGCATTAATAATATAAATATTAACTGTTCAAGTTACAATATTCTCAACATTGAATTAAAACATGTTCTGTAGATTTGGCCTTGTATTATGTTCATAAATAACTAATTGCATGTAAAGAGAACCAAATACAGCTCAATAATAATATTATTGTAAGACATTTTTAATTATGACAGTTTATTTAACATATTATGTTAAACTGTCATAATTAATACTTACAATGCTGCTTATCAGAAACAATAGTGAGCCTTGTGCTGGGCTTAGATGTAGCTTCAGACATGGTAATGATAAATAACTATTTTAAAGACCAAGCACTAACACTTTTCAAATATGAAATATAATACAATTATGTATAATATGATAAGTGCTAAAAAATTATAATAAATGAAAATATAAATGTGTCCCCTTTCGTTGTTGTTGGGGTATCGGGCTTATACCCGGTCCTCTGCATTGAAACCATCCTAACTATTAGGAACAGTGGGCAACTATTGAACAGCAGCAGTTGGGGTTCATTTTTTGCTCAAGCACACTTTTGACACTAAGTCAGTAGGAGCCCGGGATCGAACCCGGGAACCCAAGCAGTCGCTCTACCTCCTGAGCCACTGCCGCCAGAACTGATTGATGCATGTACACTACACCAAAATAACACACAAACCTATATCTGAAGTGTGGTCACTTAATTTACAGATGTACCGTATAATTGTGCCACCATTCACATCATGCACACTAACAAATGTGTAGTTTATTTAAAAAAAGGAAATACTGTAGCCAGTTCAATATTAAGTTGAATCCCGTGATCTCACTTTCTATTTTTGAGTGCTGATCATATGAATGTTCAATTTATCAAGTGGTTATTCAATGGCAATACTTTTTATATTATACGTAAAATACATTTCCCCCAAGATAAAGTTACCTGTATGGATGTACAGTAATTCCATTACTCTTAGGTGGCACTTTCATGTCCTTTAGTGCCAGTAGCCTACTGAGTCGCATGTTTGTTAGTAAGAGCAGAGTTTTTTGGAGATCCAAGCCCCCATGGTTTTATCTCCAGCATTTTGCATGTGCCTGCCCCAAGCCTTCCCAACCAAGAAGACCACTTCTGCAATATTGAGCACAATACAAACACCTGAAACGGCCAGCATGAACACTGTGAAGACGGTCTTCTCTGTAGGCCTCGATACGAAGCAGTCCACCGTGTTCGGGCAAGGGTACGAGTCACACTTCACCAGCCGGATCATCTTGTAGCCAGGGTAGATCATATAAAACAGATACATGAAGGTAACTTCAAAGATGATGCGAAAGAACAGGCTGATGACGTACGTCCACCAGAGAGCACCTGTGATTTTCATCTTCTGAGTCTTAATCTGCTCCAGCTCTTTAGGACTGGCGCGTCCAGACAGTTTGTGGAGCTTCTTTTCAATGTGGCGGCGGTGGGCCACATGCATCGCCACCAGCAGGGCTGGCGTAGACACCAAGATCAGCTGGAGTGCCCACAGGCGGATGTGGGAGATTGGGAAGAAGTGGTCATAGCAGACGCTGTTGCAGCCAGGCTGCTGGGTGTTGCAGGTGAAGCCAGACTTCTCATCGCCCCACACGCTCTCTGCCGCAACCACAAGAACCAGGATACGGAAAATGAAGAGGACAGAAAGCCAGATGCGACCTATGCCCGTAGAGTGTCTGTTTACACCACTTATGACTGCATAAAACGATGCCCAGTTCATCTTCGGTTCTGGGTCTGAAAGACAAAGACATAACAACTGGTCACATTGTGTTGAACATATTTTGCATTTAAAATCAACATGATATTATCTAATTATCACTTTGCAATGATATGTTCCTTGCCTATAGGGAAGATGCACCTTTACATCAAACCCAATATGAGCTGAAGATTTCCCAGTCAGAATCAATTTATAGCTTGTGGGAAATAATTTTCCAAAAAGTTTGAACTCCTTTGTGCTAGTCATCATTTCCCTTGGTCCCAAACATGGCTTGCCATTCCGCTAGAAATGTAGTTGGAGTTGTTACCAGGCTCAGCGGGTGGTGTAAGAGGCATAGGAGGCACCCAGGGTGGAGGTCAACGTTTGCCCACTGGTTTAGCATGGATATGAATCCAGAGGAGAAGCAAAACTCTCTGTGCCCTCTGGGGTTGGCGGGCCACTTAAGAATGCCAGACTATGATCTGGCATAATGCGTCATGTGACCTGCTTTCACCAGTAGCAGGATGAGAGCATGAAATTAATTTTGACATCAGCAGCAACCTTTGTAGTCTCTTCTATAATTTATCTCCATTGTTTGGCCAATGTCATTGAGAATGTGAGATGGTTCTGAATGCACTAGATAAGCACACTTCTTCTACAGCTTGAACTAGACAATGTAGGCTATAGCATAGCACAGACCGTCCTTTTCATCAGGATAATGCAGTACACACAGGAATTTAAACATACTGTATCAACGGAAGAAATATGGAAGAAATATTGGACTAAATGAAAACTAAAAAGGCAAACAATGTGTATATCACGTTAATTTTGTGGTCTATTTGCAATATTGGCAACACATTTTTATATATAGGCTATCACAGGAGCTATAAAATTAAGAAAATGTCTAAACATGTTACAGAAATAAGAGACTTGCTAAAGAATGTTGATTCAAGTTAACTGACAGTAGCAGACCATTAGTAGTGCATACATAACACAACAATTTTGGAACATAGAAAATAAACTATAATTTCTTTAGCTTGATGTTCTGGTTGTAAAATCAACAAATGAAACAAATTTACCTTCAGATGTAGTTAAAGAAAAGCATGCCCAGAAATATTATGTTGACATTAGCAGGTTTTTTTCATTAGTGACTGGTAAAGAAAGCATTAGACCATGACTTTGCATTGCTAATTTCTCCTCACACTAGCCACTGCCCTGCACTGAAGAAGTCATATGCTTTTGTGTCAAACATTTGCATACAATAGCTCCATTTACAGGGAACAAACAAACGTCTTTTCAGATCAAACGTCTCGACCCAAACCAAGGAATCTGTGTGGGGAGATACGTCTTTCACCCATTGCCTATTGTGCTGTGTTCTAGAAGGGAAGTGGAGGATGATTTTGACGCAATATGGAGTAAAATGTACAAGAAAACAACAACAAAGAACGTCCTATATAAATGCTGGTTGGGAAAATCTTAAAGATAAGAGGACAGGAGTTTATTATACAAATGCTCAAATTTAATTTGACATGGTAATCAGTTGTCCGTGCTCCCCAGCTGCTCTTTCCAGCCTCTGCATCCAGAATATGATTTTCAGCTTTCACAAATTCTGCTACCTTGCTCTTGTTCTTTTCTTAAATGCTCATTTTTCCAGTAAAAAGCATCCATGCTCCTCTTCATCACCAGTGTAGCCTACTTCACATGTTTGTACTTACAATTTACAATTTAGGTATTTAGCAGACGCGATTTACAGTAAGCAAGGTAAACACGAGGTAATTACATCAAATGCATAGAAATTCTAATCTAGGATCATAGGTAAACCAAGAACCTATCATCAGTATAATATAAAAATCTGTACATTGAAACTATACACACTATAGGATGCCAGGTCTACAAATGAACCTGGCATCTGTCTAAATCTAAATTACGTTTTAGCCTTTGCATAAGCCTGCAGGTCGTCAAGGCTAGGGCAAGTGCTACAGCAAGTGCTACGGGCTAAGGTGGCGTCTGAAGAGGTGAGTCTTCATATCTAAATGAACCCATATTCCAATTAGTGATAAGATAGATATTATGACTGAAACAATTTAGAAATAAAATAAAATAGGAAGGGGGGGAGATGAGACAAAGAGAAAGATTGTTGTGACATATGTATGTTGCATGCTGAAGCTGATCAATGTCAGCCACTAATCAGCGTGATCTTGTATGAGAGTGACGACACTAGCATTGTAAGAATGGAATGCGGAAATGCTCTGTCTATCTCAACAAGGAAGTTCCAATGTTTGGAACTACAGCCCATAGCAGCCCGCTTTGCGGCAAGATCAAAGCGTGACAGAACTCTCTCTCTCTATGGGTCTGCCACTAATGTAAACAGTGTTTTAACAGGTGATTCTCCCTGGATGCTCCCTGCTGGCTAATCTGTCAAAAAACCTGTTACAGTTAGTAGCCTACTGTTAGGTCACACCTAACCTTTTCAGGCCGCGACCCCCCAAAATAATAATATTTGAACTGTGGACCCCCCACCCTGACAAGCAGTTGGAATCGGAGTGGAGGCAATACTTTGTTGTTTGTTGATTACTGACGCAATGAAAAAATAATTCAGAGGTGTTAAAAAGGTCTTAAAAGTCCTTAAATTTTCACTTGTGCAGATATCCTGTATAGGGAACGGGCACAGGGCGGAGACCAGAATGATGTAGTTCCGGTTTAAGTTATAAATAAGGAAGTGTCAATATGATAAAGCACACCACCCTCGAGTGTAATATTGCGATTGCCGATTATACAACAGTTACCATCAAAATAAAACATATCAAAATGTATTCATATTGCGGGACATTTCTCTTTCAAAATAACAACCTTTCTGCAAGTGTTATCTCTATCCTGAGGTCCGTCTGACAGACAGACAGACAAGATCTCTGTTATACTCAGCCACAGTGAGCCACTATAGATAACTTTTCTAAGACTGAAGACATAGAAACAAAACTTAACTGTTAGCTCAATCTCCTTGTATTTACGATATTCGATAGAAATGAAAACATTTTTAACTACTACGGCCGCAACTTCCCATGTAAACTGCTAGCCTAGCCAGTAGCGAGACTCCGTCTGATCGACACAACAGATGTTTTTATTTTGATTGTGTGCTGTCATGCTCGTTTGAGCACAAGAGAGCTTATATGTGTTTGGGAATGTTGTTGAAGGTTATGTTATTTCGTCAGCTGACACCCAAGCCATACGACATTTATTTGATATCTCCGACATCTGATCTCAGTAGTTTTCCAAGTTGGAAATGTGTACATTTTAACTCTATTGCATCCGACAACGCAGCACTGTCGTCCCATTACTAAATTAGAGCGACAAGTTCGAGATAGAACTTAGAAGAGAGATGGAAGATAATGTGCACAGTCAACACACCACTGTCATGAGTACTTGCTGCTTGCTAGACAAGAAGCATAGAACTACAGTCTGACGTTGCTGCGCGTCAGACTGCAAAATGGCGTAGAAAGTGGGCAGAGTCAGTTAAGTGACGTCACTAAGCCCGTTCACCCTTGTACTGTATGTTGGTTTGTTTTCTGTTGAGGGAGAAAACAATGTTGCACATTAAAGCTAATCATCTGGGGACCCCCCAAAATCATTTGGGGACCCCACTGGGGGTCTTGACCCATAGGTTGACAACCATGCACTGATCTACCCCACCTGACTGTGAAGTTGACTGTCATTGGTGTAAACATATTACAATTGTTTTCCATGTTTTTATCAGTCGGATTTCACTTATTTGAATTAAATAGACCATGGATTAAATGTAGGACTATTGGCTGCATTAGTGTGGCACATAAATGGTAAATGGTGCACTTATGGTGCTTCTATCCGAAGCGCTTTACATTGATTGTGCCATTAACCCATTCACACACTCATTCATACACGATGGCGGAGGAAACCATGCAAGGCTCATGCAAGGCCTTGCAAGGCTCATCGGGAGCAATTAGGGGTTCAGCGTCTTGCTCAAGGACACTTCGACACTAACTCTAGGGGAGCGCCCCAGCCCGGGATCAAACTGGGAACCTTGCGGTTTTCCAGTTCACTCTACCCCTGAGCCACTGCCACCCCAAAAAGCAAAGGCATATCCTTTGAACAAGATGTTCCTTTATAGAACCACCTACCCTAGCTCAGTATAGAACACTTAACTACTTAAACCCCAGCATCCTTATTGGGAGGAAGGCTTTCACTGGCTTGTCGATCTGCTATTTTCAGTGAAAGCCTTCCCCACAATAACAGAAAACTGAAAGGACACTAGTATAGAGCCTTGAGGGACCTTGAGGGACTCTGGTTAACCATATGGGGTTTAAGTGGTTAAAAAACTATCAGTTTTCAGTGGTACGGTATGAAAACTCTGGTGGTGTTATTCTGGGAGAAAGTCTGAACAGAATGTCCTCTTGATCATTCAGAGGGTCACTGGTCAAATCTAAATGTTACCAGCCTATGCTCTGTTAAATTGATTCCGTTTTAAGCCTGACTGAAGGCTCTGTCTGGAAAATAGGTGAACATTTTTAGTACATTAATGCTGACATTATGTGAGTGAATTCTGTCAGGTAAGTGTGTGCGGTGGATGGTGGTGGGTGGTAGTGCTCAAAGACAGCAATGTCCCTGTTATGGTCTAGTAGTGAAGTGTAGCAGGATCTTAATAGAAATTGCATATGGTCTAGTCATAAAGGGGGACATCTGGATAGCAATGGCCATATGGCATAGTCTTATATAGAGCAGTGGTTCTCAACCTGTGGGTCTAGACCTGGATTTTTCTTTTTTTCCTGGGGGGGAGCTTATAGATCGGCTATTTTCACAATATTTATCTGTGGAACCAAGTCAAATTAAATGTAGCCTAATACCTCAACTCCTACAATCCCAAGTGCTTATCAGGGGGTCCGCAGTTCAAATATGATTATTTTGGGGGTCCCCAGTTAAAATATGATTATTTTGCAGGGGTCATGGCCTGAAAATGTGCCTGGGCACCAATGGCCCTATGCCTATGTGGTGTAGTGTAGGGGGCCATCTGTAGTCCAATAAAGAGATTGCAATGGTTTCTCAAATTGCAGTCAGAGCCAGAGTGCTAGCTAGCCTACAATCCTTAGCATAAGCATAATAACAATATTATAAATATAAATAATAAATTACTATGTTGCCCCATAAGCAAAATTGGCATTTTTTCTACAAGCCAAAACAAAATGTCTCTTTTTATATGCTGGGCATTTAAGACACCACTGACGTGAGCAAATATTTATGTTCCTGTTTATACATCACATATGATTGTGTTTATATAGCCTAATCACAATTTAAACAATGAAATAGTTGTCAATTTTTTGATAATAACAATGTATTAATTCGACCAAATTTGTACAGTAACTACATTTTCAGTTAGAGAAAAAAAATATTAGACAAAGTCAAGAAGGAGAGAAGGTGCCTATCGAAATTCCTCCATTATTTTCTGGTCCAAATTGAGGTCCAAAGGCCATGATGCGCGTCACGCTTCCACGCACACTGCACTCCGCAGTAATTAATATTAAAGCTCTGCTTTATATTCATCATAGATCTCGCCATTGATCCAATCCATGACGGTCGAACTTCAACATAGTGTTTGTTTGCACTTTCTTTATTTTTAACCCGTACATCTACATAAACGTTCAGATTTCAAATATAAAGTGCTTACCCCATGGCCACGGATGTTATAATCATGTACGGGTCCTCAGAAGTACCCGTATCTTCCGTATTGTTCAATAAAAAGCATTTTAATCTGATTGGTGGCTATTTTCTCATAGAGTTATGATGTATCAGAGTGCAATACACCTCGCAACCGATAGGGTCACGTGGTTGAAAATACGAAAATAGCCACTGATCGGATTAAATGTTTTTTATTGAACAATACGGAAGATACAGGTACTTCAGATGCCGTATATAATTTTAACATCCGTGGCCATGGGGTAGGCACTTTATATTTGAAATCTGAACGTTTATGTAGATGTACGGGCCAAATAGGGAGAAAGTGCAAACACTACGTTGAAGTTCATCCATGACTGTCATAAATCATGTCTCAGCCAGTGCTATCCCATTCCCAGATCAAGACGGTCATATAAATTTTGTGCAGTGCCACGATAATCCCAATTACCTTCATTATTTAATACAAATTAAAGACTTTAATTAAAGAAGAAAAATATGGTCACTCCCCTGGACAAGATTGTCTTTATTTTACATGGATTTTGCAGAACTTTCTGTCCCTTTAAGGGTGTGGGAAGAGGGCTGTCCCGAGGAATCTGGATGCGCTCGGTTCAGTTTGATCTGTAGCTCTACTTTAAATATGTGGAATAAAGGGGCTGTGTGTTAAAGTATTCCATTGTGACTGAATCACGTGTTAATAATTGTATAGTGAATCACGAGTGGTGTTTTTTTGTCTGAACAGGTTTTTCCGTCCTGCTGATTTAGCGAAATCTGTCCAAAATGACAGAACGAGGTTTCATGAAAAGGGAACAGGTTTTGGAATGGAACGCACTATATCCCCCCATATCGGACAGCTCTCCAGTGTTGCCATGTCCGCTTATTATATGCGGCTTTGGGCTTATTTTTCTGTGAAGTTGCTTGTAAATATTGGTAGTTGTGGGTTGTGGCTCGTTTCTAAAGTGTAGTTGCTTATTTGGTCTTCTTGTCTCTAAAGTGTAGTTGCTTATTTTGGCTTGCTTCACAATTTTTAAATAATTTCAACCAGTGGTTCGTAATATTTTCATGTCAAGGACCCCCAATATGTACAATTAATATGTATTTGTCCCGGCTAAACCCCCATCTGAAAATGTTTTGTGCCACTAGGGAGCAATCGTAGCCTACCAGATTTGTGTTGTTAGAATGTTTCAAAAATCTTTCAAATATTCCACATTCTATTCAAGATTTTTTTGGAAAATAGCAGATCTACAAGCTCATCTACAATCGTTGTGAGCTTGTATATGGGCTATTTTCAATATATCTAGGTTTAAGTGCTCATAACTGCTTCTTTTGGGCTTGTTTTCCTAAACCTGGTTGCTTATTTCTCTCACAAAATATGGCAACACCGGACAGCACTCCTTAATTATACGGCGTTCCACTTCCAACAAGGAAAAAACTGGCAGTACAAAATAAGTGCGCTCAGTGCTTTATTTCCGAACGCACTAGTGTATTTACATTACTACGTGTACAGGAATCATATGGAAACACATTTATGCTTTGCTTAATGTTTATGAGATTTGGCTTTGCTGTACGGCACATGCGGGCACACGACTGGGCTGCTAGGCAGCGGGATACCAAGGACCCCATGGTTTCTTTCTGCTATTCTGAGAACGTGATCTGTGTTGCCAGGTTTTGTGAGAGAAACACGCAACCAGGTCTATGAAAATAAGCCCAAAAGAAGCCCATTAGGCCACATGAGCACTTGATTGATTGAATACTTTATTAACAGTTTTCCAAAAAAAAGCACAGGAAGTACAGTTTTATACAAGGTCTGCTAAAATGATTAACCCTAGTAATATATGATAATATATTATATATATAAACAGTAATATAACCCTCTAGTCTAGATATATATAACTCTATGGATTAAACCCAAGAAAGCACTATGATGGCTTGTTTCCATTGGGGCCTGTGTATTCAATTCATCGATACATTTAATGACAGACAAATAAAACCTATTATGACAAATCTAAACCTATATGCATCGGCTATTTGAAATAGCCGATCTACAAGCTCACAATTGTGAGCTTGTAGATCTGCTATTTTCGATAACTATTGCAATAAAATGTGGAATATTTTTTAAACATTAATGCTCCCTGGCACAAAACATTTTCATGAAAGAATATTTGAGAACCACTGGTTTAAATAATAATAAAACATAAAATTGGAAGCAAACCTAAATAAGCAAGTACACTTTAGAAACAAGCCCCCCCCCTCCCAAAAAAAACCGCTACCCGCAACTAACAATATTTACAAGCGACATTACAGAAAAACAAGCCCAAAGTCGCTTATAATACGCGGACATGGCAACGCTGGACGTGAGGCGAAAACGCGGACTGCAGCTTTAACGTCAAGTCGCCTCTCTGTCCAAACTGACCAGAAACGAATAATGATGATAATAACCAGCAACGATAAACAAAATTGACCAAACATAAGACAATTGAACATTGTATTAACTTGGTTAGAGCAACAATGGGGCATCCGCCTCTCGAGTTCAGTGATTGTTATCTGGACAGTCCCGGCTTCAGGGAGAGACTCAAATGTTATGAAGTTGAATTGGAAAGAACGAGTAAATTCCTCAAAGATGTCATTAAAGATGGCAACAATGTCATCAATGCAATAAAGGGTAAGCATTAATATCTTCTCCCTTCTCTTTAGTAGATGCTAGCCTTAAGCCGTCATACTAGCCTACTGTAGCCTTATTATTATGGGCATTGTTTGCACAACACAATAAGGTTGGGCCATTTTGAGGATCTGGAGATCATTCTGTAGGCCTATTATGTGGTTAGTGGGCACAAATGCAAACGTTTTTGTCAGTGGTGGAAGAAGCATTCATATATTTTATATTATATCAATACTGCAATGTGATACTCTGTTACAAGTACAAGTCCTTGATAAAAGAAAAATGTGCTTGAGTAAAAGTACAAAAGTATTGGTATAAAAATGTACTTAAATAACCAAAAGTATAAAGTACTCCATTGTGCAGAATGTCCCATTTCACAAGATCAAAATGTGTACAAATATTTTGAAAATGGCACATGTACATGCTCACAATGCTCACTATTTTCAAATGGCTGAAACAATAAATAAATATATATATAGGGCTGAAGTAGTTAATGTATGTTTAGTGATAATAATCTAAATCTGCTAAATTACTAGTAACTAAAGCTGTCAAATAATTGTAGAGGAATAAAAGTACAATATTTGACTCTGAGATGTAGTGGAGTACAAGTAAAAGTATTGCAAATGGGAAATACTCCAGTAAAGTAAACATTCCTCAAAAGTTTTCTTAAGTACAGTACTTGAGTAAATGCTTAGTTACTTTACACCACTGGGTATAGTGGGCACACATTCAAAAGTTTTTGTACTAGCATCTGGGGAAGCATCATTTGAGTGAGTCAGTGAGAGATGGATGTCTGAACTGAACATGATACGGGCATACATTTATCATAACGATAAAATCATGCTGTAGCATGTTTGTTTAATGTAACTTGCTGCATTGTTGCAGTTCTTAATGACATTGTACTGTGGCTTCGAACCTACTATGCTTCTAATTAAAAAGTTAGATTATGTCCAGCCCGTTGCACCTGTTGACATTTTTGACCAGTGTCACTGATGGCATACATGATGTCATTACTGTACGGGTCTTTGTCACACCAACGAGTGGAACAGTGTTTGTTTTGTATGGCCCACCAAGATTACATTTTGCAGCCCAAAACACAATGCCAAGCGTTTTATCTTGAAAACAGAAACTGTCATTATAGTCTGTCTGCAAAGTGGAGACTGTCCAATATTCAGTCTTTGCTCTGGACAGAAAAGTTTGTTGTTAGGAGTGTGGGAGCCTATTCAAAGACAAATGATCTCATTTACTAACCGGTTCCCCGTCTGTGAAAACCTCTGAGGTAATTATGAATATGCTGATGCATGTGCAACATTGCATTGCACAACATGCATTATGTTTGTGGTTGTTGTTGTTAGTTCCCCATACCCACTCAGAACTCTGTTTGTTATCACTGTGCCTCTCTGATTGATGGTGTACTGTACACCTGATATTATTAGGGTTAGCTACCTTAGCCCAGATCTATATCTATAGCTTTGAATGTATGTTTTGAAATGTTTGGATAGGTTAGTCAAATTAGTTAGTTAGAATTCAGGAAATGCAAGAATTGGTGCTACCACTTTAGTTTTTATCATGAAAATATTCTGGCACATAATGGAGACCAACAGCAAATGTATGGTTTTAGATAACAGATTACCAATGTTTAAAAAACAAACAAAAAACTACATGATATCAATTTGAAAATGTGTTTCTTTCTATTTGAGAACATTTGACTTATTAGCATGAAATAAATACAAATAAATAAAGTTGAACCTTTTGATAGAAAAAAATAAGTATAAACTTCAATATATGAAAACATAAATAACATTTAACTTTACACTTACCACTTACACAAAATGTTTCAAATGTAGCCGATCTACAAGCTCGCAATGCATAGCTTGTAGATAGGCTATTCTTCTTTCTTTTGCCTATAGTAACATAGGGACACCAGGTTGAAAGTGGTTAAAAATCAGGACACACCATCTGCATAATTGTAGATACTGATTAGAGTAGTAAACTTAGTAGTAAAAGAAAATCACATATTGGCCGATATTTCTGCCAGACTGATGTATCGGCTGGAGTATAATATATAATAATAATACAATCTTCCTCCACTTATAGTGAATGTGAAGCTTTGACATAATCAAACCTACTTTTTCCACAGGTTATTCTGTGGCAGTACAGAAGTTCTCTGAGACCCTGGGCGTATTCAAGTTTGACTTTATTGGTGACTCCCTAACAGATGATGAGATTAACATTGGTAAGATGATGTCATTGACAATGTATCATATACACTCATGCTGCATTTACTGCACACCTATGCCCCATTCCACTATTCTTTCAGTGTTCATTTTCAGAGCTATTTCCATCGTAATGCACAACAATGCAATTCATAATGACATTGTCATTAGTATGTGTGGTCTCTTTATATTATGTTATATTTGTACAGTCAGTGTAATTACTTCAGGTCTAATGATATTTGCATGTTAATTTTGTTTTTGTTTTTACATATGTTTTTAATGCAATGTACTGCACACAGTATGTACTGTGTATAATATACTGTATTGTTTCTTTGCCTTTAGCTGAGTCTTTTCAAGAGTTTGCTGGTCTGCTCCAGGAAATTGAGCATGACAGGATGATGCTGGTGGGTTATCAACATCCTCTTCGTTCACTCTACATCCTCTTGACCATGTGTTTTGTTCCCATGATATCACAATACAAGGATATTGACATGTCTAAGCACACTCTAGTGCCTCTTCCTAACTCAAACGGCCAAACAGAGACAATTGCTACAGTAATTACCTCACATAGAAGAAAAGTCTGTGTGCCAGCAACAACAAGAGGTGCAACCTTAAATGTAGCAGAAGATCAGCAAGGAAGGAGGTGCAACACTCTCTCATACCCAGAGAAAATAACTTCAGGATGTTAAGTAATTCCTGTTAGACTGGGTTTTCCAGTTATAGGTGGCTATTGTCATATACCTAACAGTAGAGCCCGACCGATTTTTGGGTCTGATGCCGATCCCGATTTTGGAGAATCCTAGCCCACCAACAACAATGTTTTGATCGTTTGATCAAATTGTGCAAAATCGGCGCTCAGTTGGCGCAATGGTAAAGTCCCTGCCCACCACCATGTAGGCTGTGGGTTACCACCGCCTACATGGTGGATGCACCACCGTGGTGCATCCGGCTTTGTCAGGCGTCTATGCAAACACAATTGGTCTGTGTTTGGGGGAGGGAAGCCGGGCGGGGAAGGTGATATTGATCATTGCACATACTCATACGGGCTGGGGCGGTACCTGTCAGCGGGGAGTGTTGGGTAGGACAGGCTCTACGTACTCCTGCTGGGGGCTCCTCACTGGCAGGTGAGTCAGTAGGATACAACAGCAGTGACAACACAGAAATGTGTGGGGGGGGGAATCAATTGGCATAACGACTAAATTGGGGAAAAAAGGGGTAAATATACTAATAGAATCTGCTTAATCAGTTGTAATACATTTGAAAAACTTAGAAACATTCGAAATGTTTCACCTATAATGACATGCCGAAAATTGGGATGCCAGGTTGAAAGTGGTTAAAAATTGAGACAAATCGATTGCAGAATTAAGTAAAATAATGACTGATATATCAGCTGGACTGATGTATTGGTCTAGCTGACAGTGAGTGGGTTAGATGTGTTGATAAACAGTGACATCTACTGGTGTTTTTTCTTCCTAGTTTTCAGGTTTTGTGCTGAGCTCATTTCAACTTTTTATTTATTAATGGTGAAGATTATCCAAACTACTGTTAAATCCATTCCTTTTCAGGTTCAGAATTCTTTTGATCTGCTCATTAAGCCACTGGAGAAGTTCCGCAAAGAACAGATTTCAGTAACAAAAGTGAGTTGATTTTTTGTTTATTGTAAGTTTGCTCTTCTTCAATATAAAGAAAATGGATAGCAGTGGATTCATTGTTGTGTTTACAAACAAAATGTGTGGAGTTTCACAATTACCTTTGTTCTTTTGTGGCAGCTCTACCCAGACCTCCCCAAAGAATTGTATAACACCACTTCTCTTAATGACAACCTTATACCATATAGGCCACACATACAGCCTTCACTATGTGAGATGAGATAAAATAATACGATACAGTACACAAAACATACAGTCTTATTGCACTTAGTTATTGCACATGGCATGGACTTTATTGCTGATTCAGCAGCTTAATCAAATGCGGCGGAACCTATGAGATGTATTTATTTTTTTATTGGGGAGCCTAAAGCACCTTTCCGAGGGAAATGAAATCTTGCTGGCCAGTCTCAACATGCTGTTATAATGATTTTTGGAACAACAATTTTGGAGCTGATCCTAAGCCGCCTGGAAATGTTTGATTTTAGCTGCACTGAAATATTTAAAGGCCTTTGGTAAGGAAAAAGGGGACCTTGCGGTGCACAAACAAGTGCTCAGGTGACAGCCACCAAGGGATTTTATATTCTATTGCACTGTTTTCCAAATAGTGGGACCAATTTTCCATAAATCCATAGTAGAGGGAAAAAATACTTTTAAGAAGTAGTGAAAAAAAAATTCTCTTTTAGGTCTCGAGCTAAAAAGTTTGGGAACCACTGCTTTGTTGAACAAGTATAAAATAGTACTTATGTGCTTAATCAAAATGATTGATTTAGTCGATTACAAAAACATCTGTTATCTTGTGCCGTCGATTCATTGATATATTGATATATAATAAAAAGTTATCTCATCTTGATTAATCAAAGTTGTTGATAGGATAATCGATAAGAAATCATTGATAGCTGTTGTAACCCTAGTGTTGGTACACTACATATCCAATGAGGTTTTTATTTAGTTGGAGATTGTATAACTATTGCAGGAACTCTTGAAGATATCTGATCTTCGGTAAAACAAAGCACAAACAAAACCATATTTTTCCATTAGGCTGGTATGCCCAGAGTAGACTATTTGAGCTTCCTTTGCCTTTTTTGTCTTTGTTCTCTGAGCCAGAACTGCAGCAGGGGGATCGTAATCATTGTGAGCTGGCATGTGATGTATAGGCTATATGCTCCATGGTGTACACAAAACTAACTGTGAATAGGAGGAAGGATCATGTGAAGGAGGTAATTAGCATACAGATTCGAGGGGACATGACAAAAACATTTTTTAAAGGAAAAAAATAAAGAAAAATCCTCTCTCACACTTATGCTAGAGTGCCAGTAATTACCCTCTCCTGTGCCAATCGTGGACCAAGGTGGCCTACCCCTGGTCTAAGCAAATGCATGCCAGTCAACGGTGTGCGTTGAATAAAGTGGTGTTTCTAAGTGCTCTATGTAAATCAATGCCATTCTTCTTCGTCTTGCATTGTGTGCGTTTTTTGAAACAGAAACTGCTCCAGAATAATGTTGTGGAGCTGTGTCACTCAGTAACCTGAGCCATGACCAGAAGAGTTATTGTCTGTCTGTCTGTCTGAAGTGGTACACAAACTGTTTGCTCTATTACTGTAATATTTAAAATAGGGCTGGGCAATTAACTGAAAATATATAGAAACCAATATTTAGAACCAATAATGACAAAAAACAATGTTTGAGGAGGTGAAGATGACCCCAGTGTGCACCTGGTCTTGATTATTGTGGGCTGTCCTGTGGTTGATATGGACTGTTTCCTTTTATGTATCAAAATGTATACAATTTAAAATATTTTAAGATAAATCTCTCTACATTCCAGTTCGTTTCTTTTATCTGCTTATCCTTATCCAGTGTTTGCTTATAGTGAGGCACACAGTTTCTTCAGGAACTGTCTAGTTGGTTAATAACCACATAGTCTCTCGAGACAGACTGTTGGCTCACACAATTTCCAAATGCGTCCGTCTAACAGTGTGCAACAATAGTGTTGAAAATATGAAGAAAATACGTTTGTCTTGCATTTGCAATCCTGCAAATAACTACTACTGTAAATCAAATTAGTTGAAGCCTATCTAGCTGGCTGCCTAGCAGAAATGGAATAAAACATTTTTTAAAGTCGTTTTACAATATAAGGTATTGGGCGGCCGATTGGGAACCGGAAGGTTCCCAGTTCGATCCCGGGCTCCCCCAGAGTTAGTGTCGAAGTGTCCTTGAGCAAGACACTGAACCCCTAATTGCTCCCTATGAGCAGGTTGGTGCCTTGCATGGTTTTCTCCGCGCTCGGTGTATGAATGTGTGTGTGAATGTAATGCACAATCATTGTGAAGCACCTTGGATAAAGGCGCTATATTAATGCACCATTAATAAATATATAATAAAATACATTTATGGAAATGATAACTTTTGCGAGGCATGGTTACAGACTGTAGCATTTAGAGATTATCTGGCTTGAGAGCCTACGGTTTTGTGTGTTTGTGTGTTTGTATCCAAGGTCACCCATCCTTCATTCATAATTTCACTATAATCTGTGAGGATGGTCTGTAATCCTTGCCTGATAATCAGCCTCAAGCTGCGTGGAGCTTCAGTCTGACATTAGCTGCAGTGTCCGCGATTACGAGGGGGAGGGGATTCAAATTTCCCTAAACCAATCACAAGAGATCCACGGATCCGCCTACATCTGACTTCATCGCACAGCTTGTTTTAGCAGCTATTCGCTGATTGGCTTGTCGTTAGACCACCCCCACCTCCGACTCTGATTTGACAGGTTTTTCTTCGACCGTGAAAAGCCATAGGCTCACATTATGACACCAGACCAAGAGGAGCAGTCCACTCAGAGAGTGGGCGGGGTCTATGGTCTGGAACAAGGCTACTGTAATCCTATATCACTATGCTGATTTTTGATTTTATAAGTCTGTGATCTCAATGAATCATGACTGTATATCTGTCCTTTAGGAGAGAAGGAAGAAGTTTGAGAAGGAGAGTGAAAAATATTACTCTCAGGTAGATAAACACCTGAATCTCTCCGCCAAGAAGAAAGAGAGTCAGCTCCAAGAGGTTAGCTGAAGTACCACAAAGATTTACCATCAACAATATGTATGTCTGAAACAAGTGGGAAAAAGTTTATTTTTGTTTTTGTAACCCTTCTAGGCGGATGAACTCCTAGACAAAGAGAGAATGAACTTCTATGAGTCGTCGGTGGAGTATGTGTATCAGATCCATCAGGTGCAGGACAGGAAGAAGTTTGACGCGGTTGAGCCCGTGAGTGCTGTCCGTCATCTCTCACACTTCCTCTCGCTTACATGGTCCCACAAAGTGTTGGTTGGAATCCCAAAATAAATAATTAAAAATAGAATGTGGGTTCATAAATGATATTTGTACTTAGGCTGTCCTGAAAGTTTATTATAATAAGAGAAATTTAAAGTCAACAACACAGTAGTCTGTGACTTGACTTCAGTGCGCTGACTCTCTCTGTGCTGTGGGCAATTCCAGCAGGACTGCACCTTTTCTGGTGTGTTTGACTTGTGTTGGAGTGTTGGCACACTGAAAGAAAACTAAAGGTAAACTACAAGTACAAAATGGCTGCCAATTGGGCTGCCATGGTGCTTCTTCTTCCCTATTGGTTGATGCCCAGTCAAAGTTCGCCAATGCTGAACTCCAAGCTTCACATATGTTGGACTTCACATGCTTCAACGCCATCAGTGTGCCACAACGTGGCGCGCCACCCGTTTGCTCCCATAGAATGGAAGTGAACGGGGAAGCTGATGGTTCTCATGTGTATGAAGCATATTTTTCCATTAGGCTGGTATGCCCATGTGTGCCTAGGTGCCACTGTCACTTTGAGAATGATTTATGTTGGTGATTTTGATACTCTCCCAATCTATGCTTTGGTTGGACAGGTCCTGGCATTTCTTCACAGCATTTTTACACTCAATAACCTGACAGTGGAGATGACTCAAGATTTCATGCCCTACAAACAGGAACTGCAGCTGAGCTTGCAAAATGTAAGTTATTATGTTGCTGATGTGAAATGATGTACACTGAGGTTTAAAGGAGTGGACCATACCGGTGGTCTATGACCATGACCCACATACTTGACATTACTAATGACCGTTTTCCGAAGCATACCACAGTGTTTTTATTGCAGATTCTTTTCATTTGTGTATGGAATGAAAATAAACTTGCAGAGGCTTAAAACTTAGAAATTCAAAGATTTATAACTTCTTTACTGTACAATGATGTTCAGCCAACATTGACTGAAGTAAATCTGGTAACATTTTAATGAGTTTGGACTGGAGAAAATGTACACAAAATCTGATGTTAAAGTCAATGTTTGTATAGCAAGCTGATCCTGTGAATAAACAATGATATGTATTGTTTATTCACCTTTTTTAACACATCAGGTGCCAGCATTTTTTCATAACAACTTACCGTGGGTGCCAGCATTCTCCCCATTGACTGCGCTTTGCTGTTTAAAGCTTCCGCGTGCGTTACAAGCAAATCCACGCAAAAAAAAGCATCGATTCATGTTGTGCCATAAGCCTGGCTACAGGCTGGAACCATAACATTTCCCTGCCGAGTTACAACGGGGGGGGGGGGATCGCGCATCGCGCATGACCGGTTTTCCCCACAGGAAACATATTCGGAGATATAGGCGTTTCAAAGTAGGAAATAGACAGGAAGCGGATGGGAAAAAAAAATATGTTTCCGGTGAGCGATCTGGCACTTCCTTCGCAGGATTACAATGGGTGCTCCCAGAGCTGCTCTAGCCCCGCCCGCGCGGAGAGAAACGAAAAAAACAAAAAGACTAAACTCACGGTTCAGACCGTGTTCGGCACCGAAGCAGCGGAAGCGCGACTATGTAAACACACGGTTCAGACCGTGTTCGGCACCCGATGTGTTAAGATCCCTTGATTGGCCTCCCATAGCCATCTATAATAGCTGTCTTGGCCCTTTCATGTCCAGACAAGGAACCACTATGAGAGCACACGGGAGGAGATGGAGGAGCTGATGAAGAGAATGAAACATCCATCGCAGATTTGTAAAATACATAGCCATGGAATCATGGAGGGTTACCTGTATTGTCAGGAGAAGTGTAGGTATACCATCCATGCACACACACAAACATTTTGACTATGTTCTTACTCTGACATGCTCTGACGTGATCTTTCTTTTTTTTGTCTCAAAAGGGGCGTTGGGCATGACCTGGGTCAAGTACTACTGCAAGTATCACAAGGACAGCAGAATGTTGGTCATGGTGCCCTGTGAACAGAAACCTACAGCGAAACAGGTACATGAAAGCAATCATTCTGCTTTGTATTATATGACCCACTTGCGACCTTGAATACTCTATTTATACTCTGTGACTTTTACCCTATGTATATGATTCTCAAGACTGCTTTCTCTTAATGTTGTGTTAAAGAAAAAGCTTTATTGTCTCCGCCAGGCCGAAGGCATGGCCGAAACTATGTTTTGCACCCTGTCCGTCAGTGTGTCGGTCTCTGAACAGCTAGTCTCCGGCACCGTTGACCAGATCGACGTGAAATTGTGCACACACACTCCCTGGATGCCAGAGCAGAACCTCTGCCCCGACTTCTTCACATGGGCCTGTTATAGCGCCACCAGGAGGCCGATGTTTGCAAAACTCATTTTTGGATATTACTCCTACAGATTTTGTCCAAACATCACTCAAATCGGTACACAGTATCTCTATAGTCAGTAAACCAAACGTGTCTGTCAGATTTTTCATATTCCATCGTTAGTTTGCAGGAGTGGTTCGTTTTCAACAAAATGCCTCAAATCATGAACACAGCATACGATTTCAGTGTTTTTTTTCACGTATATATTCCCACTAGGCTGAGGAAGAAATGCCATATTTCAAATCAGCCTATAACAGGCCGACTCATGTTTATACCTATAACTGCACCGATCTGCGTAAAACGTTGTATGCACACCCCCTAGAGGCCAAGGAAAAATGTTGGCCTTGCATTTTTCACATCTGCCTTTCATAGCGGACCAGGAAGCCGACTTATGTGGTACAACTTTTTTGATATTACTGATTCAGATTTTATCCAAATATCACGCAAATCGGTACACATGATCTTTATAGTCCTGTGATCTACGACGGATCTGTCCGATTTGTCCTGATTGGCTGAGATTGGCATCTAAAGTTTGCAGGAGTTGCCCGTTTTGAACAAAATGCTTCAACTCATGAACGCAGTGTCCGATTGCTGTGAAACTTACACGCACATTCCCACTACGTTGAGGAACAAATGCCACCCTTTTCACATTGGGATATTATAGCGCCACCAGGAGGCCATTTTTTGCGAAACATTTTTTTTTATATTGCCCCTACATATTTTGTCCAAACATCACGCAAATCGGTACTCATTATCTCTATGGTCACGTGTTCAAGTCTTATCTGTCCGATTTTTCATATTCCATCCTGATTGGCGAATTCCGGACGTTGCTAGCCCACAATAACCTACCTGACCTGGCGGAGACCTTTGCTCCAAGGAGCACTTTTTCTAGTTATTTATCTCTCTCACACACGCACGCGCACACGCCGTGTGTCTCTTGTCTCTCTAATTACAATTTTCCAATCTGTTTGATTTTTTCTCCTCCAGGGTACGACAGAGCTGACGCTTAAATCCTGCATCCGCCGGAAGACTGAATCCATAGACAAGCGCTTCTGCTTTGACGTTGAGACTAATGAGAGGTTAGCACATGAAATAAAACAACAGCAACTCACAAACTGTGAAATGAGGTAACATTTACGCCTTGTGGGATAAACGTGTTTAAGCAGTGAGGTGAACAGGTGGCCTACAAGGACACAATGTTAGGGCAAACTGGATTCCAGCCCAAACAATGCCTTGGCAACAGGCTTCTGCTGGTAACAGATGGCAAAGTCAGTGAATTCAGGCTGGGGGGGGGGGAACGCATTGAACAGGTCATTTAGTACAGACTGCTTAAAAGACACATCTGCCATAGGCTGACATGTCATCATATTCAGTTTATTTTTTGAAATCTGTGAAATGCTTGAATTTTCCTGAAGGTGTACGAAGTATGTGTGAATTATGCATTATGTGCGTGAAAGTATTTATTATGAACATAACACCACATAACTTCATAGTCTTCTGATTCACTTATAATACCATTCTAAGCTTGTCAGACTGGTCTCAGATGTCAAATTGTAATGTAACCCCTCCCCTGGATGATTGCTTGTCACATTAGGTGTTGTCGAAAATGAATAATGGTGTTTTTTTTTGTTCCTTTTCTGACACTTTGTTACTACTTTGTTACACTTTGTTCTATCGCCATACTGTAGAAACACACCCGTCACATTCCAGGCTCTTTCGGAGGGGAACAGGAAGTTGTGGATGGAAGTAATGGATGGAAAAGAGCCTGTGAGTTAAATTATTTTCATTTCATTTATCAGGAAGCTATTTTCCATTTCATTTATCAGGAAGCTATTATTGTAACATGGAGAATATTTTCATATATTTGAAGCAAATGTATTGTTTTTGCCAGGATGTGAATTTTATTTGGATTGACACCTGTGATACATTCAAAAACTATTAAAAATAAATAATTAAATCTATCTCTCTCTCTCTATCGCTAACCTCTCTCATCTCAGAAAAAGGGAAGCTCTCTAATACAGAAAAAGGGAAGCTAGGCAGCATAGATCCTTTTAAAAATTCAAATTAATGTGCCCTTCAATATAGAGTATAGCAAGCAGAAAGGGCTTCTCTTGCTAATGACGCCCACACCTTCTGACCTACAGACTGTGAACTGAGTGCATCCATCTAATCATGTGTATATATAGCACAGTATACACATAAACTCACTTACAATCACCCCAAAGATCTAAAACATAGAAGGTATCTACAATAACAATCTGCACTGTATCATATGTATTCCGTTCTGATTTGTGCACATGCTATATCATTTTTAAGTGGTAGACTTTCCATCAACCCTTTCTTTGTTTTCCCTGACTCACATATCAAGCCTCAGATTTCTTTTAAATATGTGCGGTTTTAGAGTAAAAAAAAAAAAGGAAAGTGATGCCATCACTGAGTAGAATGCATGCACAGTAAAATCCTGAGTTCAATCAATACAATGTATCCAGAGAGTATCTCAAGAGAGTTTACTAATGGAACCACTCGGAGTTGAATGAACACTCAGGATTTCACTGTGTAGTTCAGCAATGGATGCTGCTTCAGTGTGGCTGCTTGGATATCATCATTATCTTGCCAGCGGATGTGAAAATGAAAAGGGTGCAGTTTTCAGTTCCTCATTGATATATCTCAGCAAAAATGACACTTCTTTTCAACAAATTCTGACAATGCAGACTGTAGGTTTGTTCTGCAAAGAGATATGCTGAGCTGTCATTCAGGCAAGAGTTATTTCTATCAGTCAGATGAATGCACAGAGGCCAGGAGTTATTTCTATCAGTCAGAGGTTTTATTGTGGTTATTATGGTTACCCCGCTTTAGTCTTATTTTGATAGAAAATATAGTGAGATTTTTAGGCAAGTAGTGGAAAATGAAAGCATGTGAAAGGCAACACTTATAACAATGGTAATGAATAAGCATGAGCCCATATGGTGCTTGCCAAAAACAAAATGTGTTACTCTGAATTGAATTCTCACCTCCAGGTCTACTATCATCTTCACTATCTTCTCAGATGAAACTGTTGTGAAGTAAAAAACTATTAGCTTGAACACATAAATCAGAGAAATGCACATTCAATACTATTTACTATTTTACTATTTAAGCAATGAGATAGTTTGCCACCAAGGTGAACAAATTAATCATTGAGATGAATCTGTGAAAAAACTGTGCCTTACTGATTCCTACTCCATCATTTGGTGATACTCGAATAAAACGTCCAATATCTTTGCACCCATATCTTTCAACATAAGCAACATTACATTTTGAAAAAAGATAGGATAGGGATATGCACATCCCCACAGTTCTTTGAAAACGGTGGACCAAACATATTCAAGTAAAAAGAGGGGTTTACAGGGAACCGTCGGTCTATGTGGGAACAGTTGTGGCCTTGGACCTACCTAACTGGGAACTGTGTGGCGCGTGGGAGTGAAATAACCTGAACTGAACTGAACTTTATTAATACAGATACGTTTTTGAACAGAAATCTATGTTGTCTGCAAAGTATTGTGTGTGTTTGTTACAGTGGGGATTTATAGAGTGTTTGGGGAAGAGGGTGGTGTTAACCACAAACACATCTTGCGCAGCCTTATGTAGTGGTTAGGCTTTAACTGAACATTTTGTCAGGTGAAACGCCTGGCTGGCACCCCGTACCATTTTTGCATTCGGCCAAACCGTTCCACACACACACACACACACACACACACAATAAATTACTGCTCTCCCATGTTTTATTTAATTAACCAACAAGAACAATGTTTCATTGTTCTTGTTGCTTAATGAAATAAAACATGAGAGAGCAGTAATTTATAGTGTGTGGACATTCCTTTATTTTTAAATGACTACATTTGTCCAAATCACGTTCATACCACCCATGAAGTCACTGTTGATAATGCCTCTGTGTGGCCCCCTATTTAATATTAATGGCCCAGCTTTGTATGTTGGTAACATCATCAACGCAATCACACACAATCCCCAAAACATTGGCTCTGATTTCAGCTTTGTGAGAGTACTATAGTATGCATGTTCACATATAAAAACTAGACTAGGTTTTCATATGAATGGGATAAATTAATTCAGGTCTGTGACTGATTAACGTAAGTGGTCCGTTGCTTAGTTTGTGCTGTCATTTCAGATTTATCGTTCACCAATTCACAAGCAAGCTGAAAGTAAGTCAAGATTTCCTTCCAAGTGTTGTTTTGATGGTTTGCACAATGTATGTGTACAGTGTATATGGATGAATATTTGTGTGTAATATAAAGTATATATCTAAAAACTTGCATAATAAAATCAACTGACAATGTTTCATTTTCACTTTCACAGTGGAGCTGAATGAAGTTGGATTCAAGTTTGTAAGAAAGTGCATAAACTTTGTTGAAACCAAAGGTAAACAATTTAGCTTTTACACAGTTGTCAGTTTAGCTTTTTGCCCTCAAGGGGGCATAGCTGCGCTATAGGTTGCATGTTGATACCTCTTGCATTCTGCATGAATCCCTGGGCAAAGCTCTGGTTTATTGCTAACTGTTGAACTTAATGCTCAAAATCAATTGCAAGTTTCTCAATTAGAATTAGAGCTTTAATGATACATAAGGTTTTGGGCACTTAAATGATTTGAATGTATTATTAGACATTTTCATTATTCAAGCAACATTCTTAAAGCTGCACGCCGTAACTTTTATGTCCAACCTGGGATTCAAACCCAGGCAAAATGTGTACCCCTCAATCAAGAGGCAATCCCTGCTTGGCCAGGTGAGATATTGCACTTATGAGGTTCATGTAGTACTAATTGTCAACTAGTAGATGGTTACATTTTTCAATGGAAGAGTAGGGAGACCACATCCAACCATTGCAGGTGTGCTAGTTCTTCTGTATGAACATACTACGTACCATTTAGATTGGTTAAAACAATGTTTTAATTCATTAAAATAAGTTCCAGATTGCAGCTGTAATGAGGCATTCACAATCAGGAGGATATTGTCTAGAACTAACAGGGGTTCATACAGGCACTGAGGTAGTGTGTTGTAGATTTCCACTGCCTTGTATTCCTCCTGAGTACACTCCCTCTTTTTCCCTTCCTCCATTCTTCATCCTAGGTCTCACACAAGAGGGAGTGTACAGAACAGTTGGCAGCAACATCCAAGTGCAAAAGCTTTTAAATACCTTCTTTGGTAAGGAAATTACTCTGTCAACATCTAGTCTCTGTCTATTGACTGCATTTTTATTTTTACCTTTCTTCTCCATGGTTATCTACCTGAATGTAAGCTAAAGCCACAAGATGTCCGCATCACTTATCATTTATGATTGTTTTAAGGTTTTGTACAAAAGGCCAGTGACCTTGACCAGAGAAGCAAGATATCTTTCTTCTCAGAACTTGTTTTCAATACTGCTTGCAGGAGATTGGACATAAATGGTGTGCAACATTTCCTAGTCTGTCTGGTTTTGACCCACACTATCTCCCCATAGACCCAACATGTCCAGGAGATGTGGATTTCCACAACAACGACTGGGACATTAAAACCATCACGAGTGCCATGAAGTTTTATCTAAGGTGTGTGTGTGTGTGTGTGTGTGTGTGTGTGTGTGTGTGTGTGTGTGTGTGTGTGTGTGTGTGTGTGTGTGTGTGTGTGTGTGTGTGTGTGTGTGTGTGTGTGTGTGTGTGTGTGTGTGTGTGTGTGTGTGTGTGTGTGTGTGTGTGTGTGTAAGCACATTCTGTGAGGAGCCAACTAAGATGTGGCTGCACTGGAAATGGAAAATTTAAGATGTATTTCTAAAATAGCTTTCTTAAAGTGCCTAATAATCCCTTATTACATGAATCAGAGCTGTTTGCATTATACCACTCTTGTCTATTGTTGTCGTCATCGCTTAACGACCTGCTGATGTTTTTCTCGCCCATATCGTGACGAATTTGCTATTTGCTACAAGTGAAAGGGGCTGTGTGCCTCTCAGCCAATCACAGCGGTGGGGGGCGAGAAGAAACATCTTTGTTTGGAAAAAAAACGAAGTGCTCTGTGACATGGCCTTGTGCGTCCAAGGCCATGTTCCATCCCTTACCCTCTAACCTAGAACAGTGATGCTACAATTACAAACAATTTGAAGTAAGTGTGGCCTGGGGCACTTTTGACAAGTGTCAAGCAACGTATATTATCCTCAACAATGGGGATGTTTTGCACAGGGCCCCATGGGTCTGAAGTGCTTCTGCTAGCAGGTGACTCTTACTTGTGACCTCACTGACTATCTTTATTCTAACCTGTAATTTAACTGTAATTTATTCATTGGATGTCAGCCTACTCTCAAAAAGGAATACATTATTAGACCCCACAGCTGTTCAAACCTCAATCATGGCCTTGATCTCCTCTGCTGTAATGGTTTTAAATTAAAACATTTTATTTGGAAAGAAAATGCAAGGAGTTGTTTGACAACAGAGGCTTAGATTACAACCCACACCATGAGTAGTACTTGTGGTACAAAGAGGGAATATCATTCGCTTCAGCTGGCAAACCTTGCAAAACCGGTGCCTCTCAGAAATGGTGTGATCTGAACAAAGAAATGAGTTATGGAGCAGACAGTCAATTTGGCAATTTTTTAATGATGCATTGCAAACAACAATGTTTGCAAACAACAGGTGGAAATATTAGTCTAGTCCTTTCGCACCATTGACTGTATGCTCTCTGATTTTGTTTGTTGATGTGAATACAATTACTGTGGCTTTCTTGTTCGTGTGTGTGTGTGTGTGTGTGTGTGTGTGTGTGTGTGTGTGTGTGTGTGTGTGTGTGTGTGTGTGTGTTTGTCTACACTACAGGAGTCTTTCTGAACCGCTGATGACCTACAGTCTACACAGAGACCTCATACTAGCTGCAAGTAAGTCACACATTTTAGGAAATTCTTAGGAAGTGTAATATGCACAAATAAAATAGATATGATTTTTTGAAGTGACACACCTATTTATAGATTTCTATTGCGTCATGCGTCTCGCTAGCCAATCAAAGCACACCCTTTCAACATATTGTCACGTGTCACGTGAAGCTTGACCAATGTTAGCTTGGCGGACACACGGAAGGACGGAGACGAAAACATACTTAAAATATCAGTGTATCAGTGTATTTTGCCACTGTGCTTCCATTTGCATCTCACATCCTGGGAAACTTCTGCATTTATAGTGGCAATATTATGCTTGTTCACTGATGATGTCATGAAGTGATTTCATGAGTGTTTTTATGTTGCACTTACGTTGCATGAGGAAGATGGCAAATGAGCATGTACTGTATATGTCCATAATTCGCTTTAAGCAAGTCAATATTCTGTATCTTTTTACACAGATATGGACACATGCAGAAGGTGTACACTAGTGTAAATGTATGACTACTAATATATTATGTACACATGGTGTCAGTGAAGCAACAATATTATTTACTTTTTTATTTTTTTAGATGTTTAGTTTGATATCAATACCATCTCTCCTCGTTGGCAGTTCAGATGCTGTACACTGCTGTGCTGTGTTTTATTTAGATGAACTCTACCTGGCAAAATGATAGATTCCCAAGATGCATTTTGATGCCAGGTGTGAAAGGGCTCTCTGTAACACAACTCTAACCTGGCAAAATTATAGATTCCCAAGATGCATTTTGATGTGAAAGGGGTCTCTGTAACATTTGTGCTCATGGATATAAACATTTTTTTGGGTGAAAATGTTAATTCAGAGCTTATTTGTGTCATGTCAACCAGCATGAGTTAACACAACAGACTGGTCAATGGTATTACAGGCTGTGTAAAATTGTAAAAGCAGAAGAAAAAGCAACTACCATCTTCTGTGCACTATAAATGAAACTTGAACATTACTTTTCTACACTCACATCATCCATTAAACTGAAAGGACAAAGAATGAACACAAGAGAAGTAGCTGTATTATTTTAATATATTGTCACTGTCAGGCAAAAAAACTCATCTTTTTGTAATGCTCTATATATGTTATGCTAATGCTAATAATGGCAGTATCGCCCAAAAGTAATGAAGATAACAGATCTATAGCTCACAACGCATCGTGTTGCAACACATTGTGAGCTTGCAGATCTGTTATTTGTTTTTTAATATTTCTCCATAATGACATGCAAGATTAAGGGCGCCAGGTTCAAAGTGGTTACGTCTGTCTGTGGGCTTTATACATATTTAGCTTAAAAAGTATTAATAAGCCCTGACTAAATAATGGCTACATTAGATCCATTGGTACAGTACACAAGATACTTTCTGAATAGTAATGGGTTTTAGCGATATTGGATCTTTTTGAGCAGATGGTGGCTCCAACTGCTTGGACATGTTATTCACATACTGATTGGGTTTTCTTTGTCATCCTACCTCATAACTGCATTGGTTGGTGTTTTTAAAAATTTCCGATCATATTGTGTGGGTGTGCGACTGTGCACAACTTAATATGGTGATTGGATATCCCATGATTATGCAAAATGACCATAACATTCTGTTTTTACTCAATACTAATCTTAACTGAGATTGAAGTGAATGTGTTTTGCAAAAAGCGGCCACCGTTGGCTTGATCGCAGCGAAATTGTGCACGCACACTCCCTGGATGCCAGAGATTGAAGTGTATGTGTTTTTCATTACGAAATGGAAAACTAGATTCCTGACAAGTTTCAATTGAAGGCAGAAGACGCAGACATAGTCATTGTATGACATACAGTGATTTATGTTTACACAAATCAAATTCAACCCTTTATTAATGCAAAAATGTATTCATGACAACCATGTTTTGAACGTGATTTAATGACTTGAAGTCACTATTTTGCGGTCACATTTACTATGTGATTACACTATCATACTTAAGCAAAGACATAGTTAAAAGGTATTTGCCATATTTGCTTTATTCCGCACCATTTTTACTAAACTTGTATTACATCTCTATTATGTACCATTAATACATGTTGTAAGTATACAGCATGCTTGCCAACATTGTGATGCTATTGTGAAGGACCAGGTTTAGTCATTGATGCAGAGAAGGTTTCTAAAGCAAGTGAATAATGAAAAACTGCTTATGTTAAATAACATTGTGATTTGTTTGTATCTCAGAATCTGATAATCTGGACCATCGACTAAGTGAGATTCACTCATTAACCTACAAATTACCGGAGAAGAATCACGAGATGCTAGACATGCTGATTAAGCACCTGGTCAGGTAGGAGCTAAGAGTCTTTCTCATTTCATTAATCTGAAGTTTACCATGAATGATCCACATATGTTTGATTGTTTTAATGTTTTATGGTCATGTCAAATATTTTGCTCTGTTATGTCTTTGTTGTCTCCGCCAGGCCGAAAGGCATGGCCGAGACTATGTTTTGCACCCCGTCCGTCCGTCCGGTCCGCCTGTCCGTCCGTCCGTCCGTGTGTCCGTCTGTGGACAGCTAATCTCTGGCACCGTTGGCTTGATCGCAGCGAAACTGTGCACGCACACTCCCTGGATGCCAGAGCAGAACCTCTGCCCCCATTTTTCACATGGGCCTGTTATAGCGCCACCAGGAGGCCGCTTTTTGCTAAAACATTTTGCAAAACAGATTTTATCCAAATATCATGCAAATCAGTACACAAAATCTATAGTCGTTAAACGAAATGGGTCTTTCAGATTTTTTTTGGCTTCCAAAGTTTACAGGAGTGCTCCGTTTTGAACAAATTTCCTCAAATCATGAACACGCACATTCCCACTAGGCTGAGGAACAAATACCACTTGGAATTTTTCAAATCAGCCTCATGGTGATGCTATAACTGGCCGATTCGTGTTTTTACCTATAACTGCACCGATCTGTGTAAAACTTTGTGTGCGCACTGCCTAGAGGCCAAAGAATAAGGTTTGCCCTGCATTTATCACATCTGCCTTTTATTTACCAGGAGGCCAACTTATGTAAAACATTTTTTTGTTATTACCCCTTCAGATATTATCCAAATTTCACGCAAATCGGTACACATGATCTGACTATAGTCATGTGACCAGGACGGATCTGTTCTAAAGGATCTAAAGTTTGCAGGAGTGGCCCGTTATGAACAAAATGCCGCAAATCATGAACGTAGCGTCCGATTGTGGTGAAACTTTGCATGCATATTCACACTACGTTGAGGAACAAATGCCACCCTTTTTAACATTACCCTATTATTGCGCCACCAGGAGGCTGATTTTTGCAAAACATTTTTTTATATTACTCCTACAAATTTATTCCAAACATCATGCAAATTGGTACACATTATCTCTATACTCAAGTGATCAAGACGGATCCGTCCGATTTTTCATATTCCATCCTGATTGGTGAATTCCGAACATTGCTGGCCCACAATAAACTACCTAGCCTGGCGGAGACCTGTGCTCCAAGGAGCACTTTTTCTTGTTCTCCCTTGAATTACATTTTCTTGGATCAAAACATATTTACAAATCAACTGTTTTATTGTTAACCATTTTTTTCCATCTCTGGAAAAAGATGACTAACAATAATTAAATGACATCTTCTTAAATCAGTCATTATGTGTCCAAAAGCAGAAAATATTGACTGTAAGCCATTCACAAATTAATTTGGCTTCATTAATAGGTTTCAAGCTTTATATTCATATTTTATTTGTGGTTTATGAATTCATGTAAATTGGTTTTATTGGTATTTGTGAGTCACATTTAATACAACTTGATATTTCTCAACAGTGTTTGCAGCAACAGCCAAGAGAACTTAATGACTCCGTCAAACATGGGAGTGATTTTTGGACCAACTCTGATGAGAGCAAAGGAGGAGACTGTGGCTGCCATGTTGGATATTAAGTTTCAGAATATAGTTGTTGAGATTCTGATTGAGGACAGCAAAAAGGTACATGTGACAGAGGCCACATGATTCAGTACTAGTCGATATCAAAAGAACTTAAAAGGCATTAAACAAAAGAGATTTAGTGAACTTACACTAGGGCATTCTGACTTAACTCCTGTATGCATTGGATGCAAATCAAATCATTCTATCTGGCAGCTGATAATCGCAAACATTCCTAGTCGTCTACCAACTCATACTGTAAAGTAACCTAATTACTTATCTATTGAAAACTTTGAATGAGGCGTTTCATTGTTTTAACTGAGCTCAGTTTTCCATGTGAGGATGAATCTTTTTTGATTTAGTAATTACACTTGTCTCGTATATGTCATTGGTGTGATTAAAGATCTTCAGTGGAGGGCCAGAGGACAGTGCCGCCCCGCCCATTCCTCCTCCCAGGATCACCCCAAGGAGACGACAACCAATCACAATTTCCAAGAGGCCACCCCGCGTCTACCAACCTCTTAATTATGACCAGTTCCAGAACACAGAGAGTAATTATCAGCCTCTTTGGCATCATCACCATCACCACCATCATCATCATCCTCATTAGCCCATCTTGTGAACTGTAGATAATTATTGAGTTATTATAGAAATTCCCACCGGAAAATGTGTATACAACCCATTCCACAATGCCTTCTGAACTTCCGCAAGTTGGACCTGTCTGTGTTTGTTTGTGTCTGTGTGAGTGCATCTGTATGAGTGCATCTGTGTGAAAGGTTGTTTGTGTGTTTAGGGTTGGTGGACTATTAAATACCCTGCCCATGCAATTTCTCTATTATGAAGAGAAAAAAGTGTTTATTGCTTAAATGAATACACCTTACATTTATATACAGTATTTATTTAAAATAATTCACTGAAGACTTGTTTCAATCAAATTAAGTAACATGTTTTGCATTCCAAACAATAGACTAATGTAGATGCTGTCTAACCACCCCCTAATGTTCCAAACTACTGTACATACAGTAGATCAGTCATTTATTTATTTTGAAACCCCTGGTTAAGTGGGTGTATTTCAATCCTCTCATCAAAACGTGGAACACCTGCAACATGTCCTCCCTGCATTGTGTGGTATTTAATTTATTGCTCTTACGTTACTGCTTGGAGATGCCAAATAACCAGCTCTGTATCAACCGCCTGCCTGAATTCATCCTAACCTTTTGAATTGTCTGACTCTGACCCTTGCTTGCCCAGAAATATTTGACTTTTCTACAAAACCATCCTTCCATTTATTTACGTTATAGCTATCATATTTATTGTTAGAGGTGTCACTGATTAAAGTGTGATAACGTTTCAATTTAGCATCTGAACTGTAGGTCCTCTAATGCTGACCTTAGAAACAACATCCAAAGGCGCGACATGACTTGAGGTCTAAGGCTGCTGATTAGAAATGAGAAATCAGTCAATCTAACGTGATGTAGTACATTTCTTACTCATCTCCATGTTCACCTATAGTCATACCCCTTGGGCAACATACAAATGCATTGTTTTAACTATCATGCTGTTGGTCTCCAACAGATGGGCGAAATGACAGCTCTCCACATAGCCACAGACCACAGGTGCTAGATGGGGATATGCCGACCAGCCCCGTACCGCTCCAGCGGACTAAACCTGCACTAAGCTGTGCTCCACCGATTCCAAGAGACCCTCCCCCAAGGCACCCTCTACTACCCAAACCAGGGTCTCGTCACGAGAGGCTCTCTGACTCTGACATTGGCAAGCTGGTCTCTAAAATGGATGACCCAAATCAGAGGCTAGATTCAATTTCAGCTACAAATGGGGGGGCTGGAGTCACTGTGAGCCGAGCTCTCTCCTTCCCGGGCAGGAGACCACCTCTTCCAGCTGCAGCTGCCATTAGAGAAGGTATTGCATTTCCTCTCAAATAGGGAAGAATACTGCACATTGAATGTAGCTCCATTTACCGGTATATCATTTTAACCCATTCAGTGCCAATGACATAAATAAAAAACTGTGCCAGCAATTTTTTCAATTTTCTAGTAGCAGTAGTAGTAGTCACAGAATATTTAGCTCCAGTATAATCGATCCCCTGATGGGTGCTAATCACTGAGGGTTGCACTGTGTGGTTTCACAAATCAAGTCAACGAGGTCATTGGACCTTGTTGACATTAATTGTCTGCCTTTGGAAAATAGCATAACATTGAAAAATACATAGTAAAAAAAAAAGTGCTCAGGAGCCGAGATACAGCCTTTTTCAGTAATAAGTTAAGCAAGAAGTGAATGGAGCAGCAAATCTTCAAATGATGATATCTTGGGTTCTGAACTTTTTTTTACACTTTTTTTCAAAAACACGTCAAACACGTCATTGGCACGTTGCGCCATTGCAGTAAAACATGTCAATGGCACTCAATGAGTTAATTACCAATACTTTGGCAAGCAATCTTCCTCATGGTATCAATAGCCATAAGCTGCTTTCATGAAGATACTGTAGGTAATTAAAATAATCTAAATGAAGCTTTCAAGCTACACTGAGAGTGCTGTATTCTTATTGGAATCTTGCTGTCACTACCAGCAACTCTTAAAGGTTGTGGTGTGCGTTCACCAACTTCCCCCACATGCTTATTAAATTCCCTCTGCAATTTTAAGATCAAAGTAACCAACAGACCTTCCTTCCCGCCTGCTATCATACATGGGTCTTTGCACCCAATGTCACTCCTGCCTTGCAAGTCAACATCAACCCCCCAAAAATATATAGAGGGAGATTCTGTGCACTGGAGCTTATTTTGAGCCTATAAGAATGTTGTAAGAAGCTGTTAATATACTCAATTCATCTGTCAGCTGTCTTAGTGATGTCTCTTTATGCAAATCGGATGACCATAGAAATAAATTATAGACCAGATCTCGTTTCCATTCATAGCAATGCTGTGCTAGGAATGGATGGAGAGGAAGTTGTTCATATCATTGGGGCCTCCATGCGGTGTTTGTTCAATATTGTGATGCATTGTTATTTGTTAATCAGTGGTGTCATTTTTTCCTTCTCCACAGTAGGCTACAATTATAATTTATATGTAGTTACGATCATTTTATATCATGGTTCAAACATATTCTTCTAGTTATGTCATAGAACATACCCCAAAAAGTCACCCACACCCCCTTTCCCTATAGTATTGGTTTCTTACAAAAGTTGTGCATCAGCAGGTAGCTTATGCAGGCACTCATTGCTGGAAGAGATTTGGCTACAGCTTAAGTGTGTTTGTTTCTGAAGAGGATAGTAGAGCATCAATCCCTTTTTCTAACATGTGGAAATAAAATACAGTTGGTGACGTCACTGAGCAGCAGTTATAAGCGGTGAGGTGGTCACCTCAGCACACATACTGTAGCTGTTTTTACTCTTCACCCAACCACCTCACCGGAACCAGAGGGACTTTAGGTGTATAAGTTATAGCAAGAACATTTGGGTGGGTGGCTGGCTTAATTTGGAGCATGTAGACCTACGTGCTCCAACACCCCCCCCCCCCCCCCCTGTGATCCCCTCCCACCATGAAGCCTGATGTGGACGAGCCACCAATTCATTTACCTGAATTCGAATCTGGGTGTCCCACATGGGGAAACTATGAGGGGAATCACCCCTCGATCAAGGGAGATATTACGCGAAATTCACACCAGCAGTCCATTCTAGTTGCAATAAATGCAATAAAGTAGGCGTGTACGGGGCTATTATTTGCAGTATCTTCAGCCTAATTGTAACCGGTACAGGCCGGTGCAAAAATAGATATAAGCCTGCTGCAAATAGCCACCTGGTTCCTTTTAAATGCCCGGGGTCCCGATTTTGCGTATTAAACGCCCGGGTTACTATTTGGAAATATACGGTAGGTTGTTTAGAAACAAGCTGCCAGAGACCAGCGGCTGTCTCTACTAATCCTCCACACCAGCTCTCCTGGCTGGGCAGAGCAGCTCTCGTGATCCACTCAGAGCACTGGAGCTGTTAAATTAAAATGACATGTCTGCATAGTAGACATGTTTTGGTCAATCGCTAGCGTTAATCAATAGAAAAGGTTTAGATTTAGATTTGTTTATTTTTTAACAGTATCCACAATGAGAGTATTTTAGGCAAAGAAGGGATGCAGGTGGTGAGCTGGAGTCTGAAGAGGTGAGTCTTTAGACTTCAGAAAAGTGGGAGTGAGTTCTGACTGCAATGGGAAATGTATTCCACAGTTGGCGTGTGTAATCTGTTACACAAGCAGTCAGGGAGAATGATCAAAGTAGCTGTCATGTCAGGCTATATGGCAATGTAGATTTGACTGTCTTCTACGAAGCAAGTTCATATTCTTTCTTTTTTTGTATTCATCATGCTCTTGTCTTAAAGGAGACGGTGAGGGTCCAAACAAAACAAGGACTAATGCCATCTGCAGACCCCCAGTCAGACCCCCTGAACCCCCGGCTCGATATACTACACCACAAAAGAGTCTAAGCACAGCCAACAGTGAAAGCAACACAGCATCCTAGTAAGTAGACTTTGAATACAGTATGTAATGTATTGATACTATCATCCACATTAATTGCAATGTCAGCACCCTTCTGTTGTTATACAGGCAAATAGCATTAAAGAAACTAAATTAAACTAAAATATAGCCAAAAGCTACAGTTACAAAACTGCTTGTATCACACAGAATGGATCCCAGCAATGAGAGAGAGCTTGTGATGCAAATTGATGGAGTTATTTGATTATAAAACTTAATTTAACTTTTATAAAAAATACAGATAATAGTTTACATATAAAAATAAATGCCTCTCCATTATTCGATTAATCAAAAAAAGTAATGGAGGTCTAAAGTGAGAGGCAGTGCCTCTGCCTCTACCCAGAGTTGGGTACTGTAGGTGCTGGCCAAAAACGGCAAACTATAAAAGAACCGACAAAAACGCTTGCACACTGTTAAGCTCCAGATCAACAGCTTTTATTGCATCCCACAAAGTTCCTAGTGATATTCCGAGCTTGTGCTCTTCATCAGACTGAGGTGAAAATGAGAAACAGAATCCCTCTTAATACACAAATCACATGATCACAGTGAATGCTTTGGCCCTGTTGTTGTTGTTGTTGTTCACAGGTTCTGTGAAGACAAATGGATATTAATGATCATGTAACATTGCGAATAAACACTCAAAACCCGAGGACCTAGACCGATTGACCTAGACTAGAATGTGATAAATGGTGAAACAGTATACATGTGTTGTATAGCCACTACTTAAATGAATGTGGGAACCCTCACAAGAAACAGTTAAAGTCTAAGTTAAAAGCAATACTCAAGAATGCCAAGCCATTATAAAGTGTGAAGTAATAAAGAGGTGCCTCTATTATTCTATTAAAGGTGAGAACAACAGCATAGCATGGACACAGAGAAACAGAGAATCATGGAATAACATAGGAACCAGAGCAAACAGAAGTCATGATATTTTAAAAAGGGGGCGAAGGTATACCCTGATAAGAGTATCAGGTCCAGAACAGTTCATGTTTAAGGAGAAGAGTATTTTTATGATATGACTAATCACTAAGAAAGTAGTTGATAGTTGCATCCCTACTGTTTTCCGCTTGCCAAAACCAAACAAGTTCTCTGAGGACGTATTTTTAGCTCCAAGTGCTGAACGTTTGACCTGCCCACTGTATGCAGTGCTGGAACAGGTTTTTTGCCGCCTGGATCTCAACTGTTTGTATTTCTGGCGAAAGACACAATGGACAAAGTGTGTGCTATCTCTCACCATTAATTAAATGAGCTTGTGTCTTCAACACGTTGCAGAGGTTCACTCTTGCAGAGGTTCTACTGTATGTCACTGCTGTTCTTGTGTTTGTGCAGGAAAAACCACGATGCACCACAAAGTGTTTTGTTTGCTTTGCCTTTGCTTAACGTGTGCAAATATATCACTTGTGGCTAAGTCAAATCAAGATTTTAAGTTGGATTGGAAAACTCGCTTAAGCCAAGAGCTTTATGCTGTTTTTAAATTAATATGGAAATTACAGCAATATTAACTGTAATATCCACACCGCAGTGATCATTTATTTTATTTCTCTATAGTGTTGCTTCCAAAACCAAGTTTTTTGAGAATGCCTCCAAACAAATCGGCAGGTATGTGAGAATCCATTTAATTCTATACAGTATATCAGTTTGCATTATTCCTTTTGTTTCCTTACAGTACTGTAGATTGTAGTGGATTAAACCAAAATGTATTTGTGTAAGTTATGGTACTTGTATAGGCACATCTATCTTTGGCAGGACATTATTGACTTGTACATGTGCCTTATATGCATTCATTCCAGGTGTGCCTTGGAATTTTGTGACAACCACACATTATTATTGCAATATATAAAACTATACAAAAAGTTATTTATTTACTATATCAGTAATTTATCAATACAGACGCACATTCTATACCCTAAAAATATATACAGGATTCAAACCACTTTAAACTTGGCCTTCCTATTTTAGGCATGTCATTTTCGGCAGAATGTTGATTTTTGCACAAAAAAATAACAGAATACAAATGTGCCTTGAGATTTTGACTTGCACACTGGTGTACCTTTGGCCCAAAGTGTCTGAACGTTTCTAATTAGATCACACAATAGAGAATAACAATTAGACACAATAAAGAGAAGGGAAACATACTGTACATTGGGGAAAGGAGACATTTGGTATACTTGCATAGCTTTCCATACACTTCCATGTAAAAAGGTCTATTATAACTGCATTATTGTATTGTAGATGTATTGCATGATTGATGTGGGTGTAGTGTCCAATGGAAAAATATGACTAGTTTTACATTTGTGATTCATGTGAGAATGTGTACAGTTGCCATGAAAACAAATATTCCTGTGATGAATGTAAGGCAAGGCAGTTTTATTTGTATAGCACATTTTAACTCACTGAGTGCCATTAACGTGTTTCACATGTTTTTAGCGCTATGGCTCAGCGTGCCATTAACGTGTTTGACGTGTTTTTGAAAAATTAGCATAAAAATGAAAAAACTTTTTTTTTTTTTTTTTTGAAAAACATGTTCAGAACCCAAGATATCATCATCTGAAGGTGTGCAGCTCCATCCACTCCTTGTTTAACTTAGAACTGAAAAAGGCTGTATCTCGCTTCCTAAGCACTTTTTGTTTTCTGTGAAAAAAACTCTGGCACTTTTCAGAATCAATTCTGAAATAATTCTGGCAATCCTGGCACTCAATGAGTTAACAAGGCAATTCAATGTGCTTTACACAGAACAACAAGCAATGGAAACACAATTATACAATAAAGATAACAGATACAGTTACAGTGCAGAAGAGAGAGGAAAAAAAAGAATAGGTTGATCACATGAGGGATTTTCCACAGTAACAATATTAAATAATGCTGATCATGGAATTGAACCAGGCAATTGTGATGTTGAACCTCCATCCCATGCCAGCCTTGCCAGGATAAGATATTGGATCAATGTGTTTTCTTTTTCTTTTCTTTTCTCTATAAAAAAAAAGAAATCACACCCAGTGTGAAGTGGGCGGTGTGTGGTCATCACAACATGACTCACTTTAAAAAAAAACTTTTTTTAAAGTCCATACTGCTATTCATAGGGCTGCACATGTGTCATGTGTTTCGCTAGCCAATCACAGTCCTGAATTTGCAAAGTCAGCCAATCACATTACAGTTAGTGGTGATGACACTAGCTGTAATGTGATTGGCTGATATGAAAAAAGTATCGATTTGCATTAACAATGGAAGGGTTAGGGGGTACACAAATTTTTTGGTCAGTGTCCAAAACTCACTTATAGGGGGCGGCTACACCGCCCCAATAAATATTATTATTAACCCCATGCATATAGACCTATTGAGTGGAATTGTGTTGCTTTGGATCAGCTTGGGTCCAAATGTATTTATTTATTTGATCTATTGCACAAACACTGCAACACAAAATTAAGTTGGACCCAATTAGAAAGTTTTCTGTTGTCAATTGTGATGCATATTTGCATAATCTACTCTAATGTCTAGCACTCGGCAAAAGCAAAAAGCTATGGTCAGTCCAAGAGAAGCTACAGTAGGTACTGTTCTTGGGCTATGCCCTTGATAAAAGACCAAGTATACAGTACATGCTGTCCATGTACGGTATTAGAATCGGCACATGGAAATATGCACCTAAGAGACTGAGGGCTAATTTATACTTCATCTCAATACCACGTTGCTTGACAAAAATGGTACATTTTCAACAGAAAGTGTCAGTGTGCGTTGGATACACAATGTTTGTCAAGCAACATGGTTGAGTGATGAAGCAGACATGGCAGGAGAGTGCAGCTCATGTTGCATGATTAACATTGATGACTTTAAATGCAGCATGAATGGCCTGTTTTAATGCTGCATGATTGGCATATGGTTACAAGTCAAATTTCCATTCCCTCGAGAGGAACTGTTCCAATGTGAGATTCAATCACACCCACTGCTCATCCCAAGATCTTTTCAGTTTGTTGGGTCACATTTACAGACTAGGGGAAAGCATTGCAAACAGTCTACAGCTGTAGAAACCACATCCAACCTCAATGCTGTTTGCTTGGCAGGATAGTAGGCACACCCAGACAGCATGGTGGCATACATACAGTATATTACACATACAGTAGCAGCAGGGACACTGCCATCCTAATCCTACAAGGGAAGGCACCAGAGGTATTTAATTATGGCATGTAAATAAAGTTTGATTGATTGATGTGGCAAGCTTTTGTTAAAGTAATCAGTCAGAATCAGGCCAGTGTATTGTAACCCCTCAGTCAAAGCAAGATGATACTCATAATGAGACAGGGTGGCAATTCATTTCTCTAGTCTACAGTATCTTTTTTTCAATTGACCCTCCTGCCGCGTTTACACTAGCGGCCACAAAAGTTACAAATCAGCCAAGCGTGGCCAGCTGCATTGCTACTGACTGAGTCGCCGTTGCTTTCCTTCCTTTTACGGAACAGAGCAGGAATTGTGGGGAGAGAAGGGACGTGGAAATGGTGAAACCAAAACATAATTGATTGATGCTTCACTGCGTCATTGGAATGCTGCAAAGCTTAACTTGATTTGTAGCCCATCATACAGCGACAAGTGTCAGGCATCAGTTGTGGCTTCATGAAACCTGAATTTCCCTCAGGCTCAATGAAGGTCTATCTGTCTATCAATTGATCGATCATTTGTCCTACGCCTGGGTATGATTTGTAGAACTTTGCAATGCATTGGGTAATTTCTCACAGGTGCAACTGACATGGAACAGCATAGCCGCGGGAAGACCTTTTAGGTTAGGGGTGCGGTATGTGCGCGTGTGCATGAGGACCCCCCCAGCGCGCGCGCGAACATTTTTTCGCGGTTCTGGGCGGATTGGGTTCTTTTTTTCCCAGTTTTTGGTTTCTTTATTTCGGTGTTAGGATTAGGGTTTTATTTTTGCCTGATTATACCGATTTATTATCAAAAAAAAAAAAAACTTTTGATGGGGGGGGGGGGGGGGGGGGGGGGGGGTACCTGGGGGGAGGGGGGGCGGCCGCAACCCCCGCACCCCTACTTCCCGCGGTACTGGGGAACAGCAATTATTTGTATAAGATAAATGTAAAATAAGTTTGTTTAGTATCACTGTGCCTAGACTCTGGTTTGATATCATTACCAGTTCAGTGCAATGTATCCTAATTTCAACATTCACACTGGAACACTGGAATACTGGAACTCACTCCCAACTCACATCAATGCTGCAACCACCCTCTCCTTGTTTAAAACTGTCCTCAAAACCACCTCCTCAGACTTCCCCACTTAATTTGATTTCCCCATATATAAACGTTCACATTTTTACCATCTTAGCTGTTTTGGATTAGCTTTTACCATTTTTGACTTTGGCAAGACTTTTGTCTAATAAAGTTGTTTAGTTTGTTTTGTTTTGTAAACTGACTTTGGGTATCTTGAAAAGTGCTATATAAATGTCATGTATTTGTTTTATTATTAATAATAATAATTGTGCGTTGTGCCACAAATTCCTAATAGACTTCAGGCCTGAAGCCACCATACGCACCTTTAAGAAATGTGTTTACTTTCCCTTTTTGCCATTGTAGTTCATCAGCCTGCGCTTCACCATCTGCAACATCGAATGTAAAAAAAGAGGTAACACGTACCTTGCATTTACAGTTTTATTTACCCATGTATATATTTCTTATTTTATGCAGTATTTATATAGCCTTTTGTCCATTTAAAGAGATACATAAATTATCCCACCACCATCTATTTTGTCTTTATCTCAGAATGCAAGTTAAGGAGACTGAAGCCAGCAGCGCAGCGACCGGTATGTTCATCTGTAAACCAGTTGTTGGGGACCAAACGCAGTACTACTGTAGCATGGAGTCACCAATAATGAACTCACTGCATGTATTTGGTGCTGATGAGCAATGGTCAGCTGGGGGGGGGGGTTAGAATATGTTTTTATTATACAAAATTCAACTGAAAAAGCAGGAATTATTTTAGTTTTTATGATAACGGTAGCCAGTTGCCTACTGGTTTAGTATGCAAGCTGGCTAGTGAGTTATGGATCACTGTTTCAAAGTTTAGATGGTTACAGCATAGACGTAATATACGTAGAAAACACTTTGGCCACTGGATCGTACTGTACGTCGACGTCACCGCCATATTGGCATGGACAACTTGCCATGACTCTGCTGTAAGAAATTTGCTGTTGTACCTAAAATGTACAAACAATGTTTCCATTTTATGATCATTACTGTAATTATCTACGTAAGATATGGTAGGAAAAACATTTGGTAGGAAACCCTCGTTTTATATGTAACCAATTATCCTATAATATTGGACCTATATCATAACTACATTGTCTGACATTTGTAACATACCAAACTACTTGAAAATCGGTTGAGAATTCAGCAGTTTATAATTTTGATTGTGGGGAGACCTCCTGCTTCAATAGACATACGTACATGAGGCAGACATGCTTTAGAGGCATGGCTTTCTCCTGCCAATATCGCGTTGACGCATTGCTCCAATGAACAGCAGCGCCCAATGAGATATCTATGTGTATATATCTATGGGTTACAGTGTCAATAACAGTATGAGAATGTGTGTAATTGCATACCAACTTTTCTAAGTAACATTTAGTTTTGCTGACATTTTACAGTGTTGCCTATGTATGTATGTATGTACTGTATGTGAATGCTGTTTGAGACACCTGTGATGTCATGTGTTGAATGGATGACTCAGCCAATCACATACCATTGTGCTAATTAATTGATGGTATCATTAGTTATGAATTAGGCTTAGTTTGAGCTTATATTTATAACAGTGTATTTTGCATGGAAAAACACTCCCCTCCCAAAGCACTTGATTCCATTATATGAACTGATTAAATCATTTAAATCACAACGTATTGATATGTGGAAATATTTAAAATCTAATGGTTACACCAATGGTTCCGAAATGGTGTGCGCCAGCTCACTCGGTGTGCCTTGAGACAAGTTCAAGTACAAGTGTTTGTGATCAGTTTCATGCACATCCCCCTACATGTTCTGAACCAAACTGTAAAACACAGTGAAACAATTTTAAAATGAAGGCTTGCGACTCACTTTTTCCGTTCCGTACAAAGCTTTTTGTTCCGGTTAAAAACCTGAAGAAGATCCGACTTGTTTTGAAACATTGTTTCAAATGAGCTGGTCTTCGACCGAGCTGGTTGAAATATATTGGCTTTTTAGCCTTTTGTAATAGACATTAAAGTACGTTGATTTTACGTTCTCTCCTCCGTTCCTTTTTTGAGTGCTCGGATATTTTCTCCTTTTTAAAAGGATCCCTGGCTATTTTAGAAATAGTTTGTAATAATCTTTTACACAAGAGGGACAACTCTCGTCGGAAGTTGATGATGTCATTTGTCCATGTGTGGTCCAGCCCTATGGAATGCATGTGCTAATAAAACATATTTAAATTTTTTGCTTTAATGCTCATATTAACCTTAGGAAGTATTTTTTTTTATTATTTAGCACATGCATTCCACAGGGCTGGACCTGGGACAATTATGATTTATTATGGCATATACGGTTTATTAGTCAGGGTACCCCAGTACTTTAAAGGAGTAGTTAACCCATAAAATTACTTATTTTGATCATCAAATTATTGGCTCAGGAATGTGACAAAAATGTCTATGAATTCAAGGCTTCATGGGGTGTGTAATTGATATTTTTGGGGTGAACTACTCCTTTAACTCGAGTACATATTTGACAGAGCAACTTTCACTTGTAGTTGAGTAATATGACCAGGAGCATCTATACTTTGATTTAAGTACTGGGTTTGAGTACTTTGTCCACCACTGGTTATGAGCCTTCCTTTTTAAGTATGAACACAGATGTGCCTTGAGATTTTGACTTGCCCTTTGGTGTGCCTTAGGTACAAAGAGTTTGAAAACCACTAGTTTACACAAAACGATTGTAGTGGACAGTAGTTCAGTAGTACAACATTTCTAAAGTTCAATTTCTGCGAGTACCTTTGTGCTCTTTTATCCATTGTATACTGCAAAATGATGAGTGTGACTTTATAACTGTACCTGTGAGGGAGTTAAATTAACGGGGAAGTAACATGAGTCTCTTCCCAGTCGTGGTCTACATGTGGTAGCACTGGGACCATTGAAAACCATGGAATTATTGTCTACTGCCCTATTTTGAACCATTAGATTATTTGTGACAAAATACAGAAAATTCTGTATAACGTACTCTAATTTGAAATATGACATCACGTTAATTTATTCTGGTGTTAGTGGTCCCTTCTGTCAGTGAGATATGAAAATCAGCCACATACAATTAGTTTAAGTGGTTAGTCATACAAATCAATGCAACAATCTTAATTCTGGACACTGTCCAAACGGTAATGAACTTTGGAGTGTCTCTAGATATGCTAGATATGTCTGTGTAAAATATGTCTGTGAAAAACAGTTCCAGCATAATTGCTACAGGGATACATTTCAGTTGTTAGTATTATTTTTGGTAATTGTTTAATACCTAATTACCTATACGTTTTTTTGATTTTATGTATTAAGTTTCCTCATCCTGCTCCACATGCAAACTATATTTTAACGTTCAACTGCACTTGAACATAATCAGTGTATGGTTGGTGATATTATATATGGTGATGCTGTTAGAGAAAGACATTTTCAAATTTTCTACACTTTACATTTTTGTTATTTTTGTTTTGTTATTTTTGTTACACTATATCTTAAGGGAACTACAGTAGGTGCTGTAGGTTATGTTGATAGGAAGCTTCCCTTAGTTCATTGCACGTCTACAGAATAGTAAAGAATAGTTCTGTAAGGGATTTGAACAACACCCCTGTACTTTATTATATTTTATAATTGTTTGTGATAACCAGACTTAAAATGGGCGTTTCTTGTTTATTTTGTTATTGAATGTAATTTAATTTCAATAAAAGTGAAGCTAAGAGAAATATGTTGCTTTGTGGACACCGTCTTGCACTCTGTCACTATTAACATCCATATGTTTGTTAAAAGGTTGTCCAATATTGAGGCTCACTTCAACCCACTAGCATCAAAGTTCTGTCCAGTGTCTATGAATTACAACCATTGTATTTGCACATTCAGTAACAATTACATTACTATCCAAATAAGTTTTTGCTTTCATTCACAATTAAGTATCACCATCCTGGGGCCTATTACACGAAAGGAGAATTAAATAAGCCTGGATTTAAATCAAATCCAGGTTTGACAAAGTCTGGTCTGTACAGCCTGGTTTATTGTTCCATGAACGCCAAGCCAGGCTGAAAAGGAGCGACTTTGTCGAGCTAGACCTTGTCAAGCCAGGCTGTGTCGAGCCAGGATGGTAAAGCCAGGCTTCACGTATTCCTATAAAAGACCATGAAAGTCGATAGCAGAATCCTTGAACTTGACCAATCATGGAGCCCAAAACCAGAGTGGCGTTCTTCTCTGTGGCTGAACGGCAGCACTGCAGCAGCTCATGGAACAGTGGTGTTCCCAGGAATTACATTTAGGGCAGACGAGATTCTCCGGGGGGTACTCGGGGAAAAATCTCGGGGGAAACAAGTTAAAAACACTACACACACTGACTACAAAACTGAAAAGTAAAACTGGAGTAAAGGAGTGTAAAACCCTACTCTCTTTCAAAACTGCCCTAAAGATACACCTTCAGGAGGCTGCAATTGAAAAATGCCCCCTGTCCAAGTCCTAACCTACTCCATGTCCTAACCTAACCTACCCCCCTACCCCCCTCTCTTTCTTCTTTTGTACATATTTTTCACTCTTCATACCAGTAACCTGTAAACTGATTGTATGACATTCTATAGTAGTGTGTATATCTGTCTGTCTCTTATATATATACATTTGCATCACTATATAGGTGAGGGTCGCTCTGCTGAATGGATACGGTGGTGATTAGCTGCCTGCCTGCGTGAATGCCACGCTATGAGCTTGTAGATATGCTATTTTTTTTATCTTGAAAATGTGTGCATATCTTTGAAATATACATACATTTTAAAGCGAACATTTTTAACTCAAATCTTTGCTTCTGGGGGTCCCTGGCACAAAACATTTTCAGATGGAGGTCTGCAGCCAAATGTATATCAATTTAGGGGTCCTTGGCATGAAAAAGTTTGAAAACCACTGTTCTAAATGGCAGTGGTTCATCAAATTTCTCTGATGTTTCTCCGGGAGCCGGGGTCTTGACTCAAGACCCAAAAGAGAAATTTGATGTCTCTCCCCCCATCAAACGCTGGGGACCCCCAGCGTGGTCAAGAGCCCCCCCCCCCCCCCCCCCCCCCGGCCCTGGGAAAAAATCTCCTGTTATCGGACGGTCTGAGGTTGGCAGGTATGTCCGTGGTAGGTAGAAAATGTATTTAAGCCTATGACATGTTCAAAATATAGACATGAACAAAGTCAGTCGGGATGAGAATTCTCCTCTTCAAGCTCGGCGCTCGTAAAGACAGTGATGTCACTGAAATGCGACTACTTGTCAGTCTGTCGTCTCCCCTCTGCTGTGTTAACATTATGGGAAACCCATTCAAGTGACAAATTAAATGTGAAACACAAACTATTGAGAAAACAAGATGATATGTTGATAAAGACAGTCTATATACTATACATTTGGAAAAAAAAAATTATTCTCGTTTTTTATACTCGCATTAATCTCATAGAGAATGCATTGACAGCTGCAGTACATCGTTCTAACGGACCTTGCGTGGGTGCACTGTCTCAATAGAAATTTGTAGTCCCTGTGTGCCTATGTATTCAATTCATCAATATAGCATACTATTAACACAATAATATATGTCTGATGTATAAAAGAGATGGGGAAAATTACATTTACCTACCCTTTTGGTCTCCTGATAGATGTTTTTTTCAGGCCAAAGAAACCAGTGTTAAGAATTTAATGGACGGTGTCAGGGAATTCCACATTTTGATGGCAGAGCAGTAGAATGAAAACTTTGCCATGTTTGTTCTAAATTTGGGTGGTACCAGCTCATGCTCGCTCCCTCTAGTGTTGTGGCTGTCACTCACTTTGGAGAAGTAGTTAGACAGGTAGGAGGGTATAGAGGGCATTGTCTCTTTGACTATCTTAAATACCAATCCCAGTGATATTTGCTTAACACTGTCTTCTACCCTGAGCCATGCCAAACTTACAAAGTGTGTTGGAATTTGGTGGGTCATGGGCTTAAGGCTGAGAAGTAGTCATCAGTATCAGTTTGTTTGGGAGGTCTGAAGCATAATCAAAATGGCATTGAATGAGGGCTCCAGCTATAGTCTTGAGTATTGGACAACCCAGCATCCCACCTGTATGTCTGTGTGCAAGAGAACCCATTACCCCACATGTCTGTGTGCTAGAGAACCCAGTACCCCACCTGTCTGTCTGTGTGCACCTGGAGCCTGGTATACAGTGACAGGTCCTGAGCACCTCTACTGCAACAGTCCTCCTGAATCCAAATCCAAAATCCAAAACACCACAACACTATTAAACATCCCAACGATTGTATGTCCATGTCATTACAGTTCTCAGATACTGTAGCAAACATATCACTCATACATTTGTTGAAATGTCTCACACTCTTCTCCTCCAGGCTATCGTGCGAGTTGACCAGCCATAACCCACCTTGTTATTTGTCATTTGGTTATGGTAGAAATGCTGAGTGAAATCCCAGCTCCAAACACACCAACCTTCTTGTTTTTAACAGGGTTAAATGCTGATATATCCTCACTTTGGCTCTTAATTTGGTGACAACATTTACCACATTATTGAACCTATAACCAACACTTCAACATCACAGTTTGCATCGGTTTCTCTCACTCTCAGACTGTCTCTCTTCCTCTTTTTTTAGTCCCATCCCTCTCAGAATCAGAGTAGGCTGACTGCAGTTGATTGAGACCTGGCTCCACAATGACATTGTGTCCATGACCTTGGTATACGTCTGTGTAAGGAAGCAGTCTAGATACTAAATGGGCATCTTCATGCTTGTCTCTGTTGTTTGATTTTAGGTTAAGACTTTAAGCACCTCTCTTACTTAAATGAAAACTACCGGTACATGTTACGTTTTTATTTTTTATTAAAAATGTCATCCTATTTTGTCTCTCACTCATCTGTGATCTTTTATTGTCTCATGGCTGGACGGCCGAAGGTCAGAGAGGTGGAGACTGTTTTCTCCCCTGTTCGTCCATCCGTGTGCCTGTGTCTTAGAGCAGCTAATCTCCGGCACCGCTGGAACAATCGGCGTATACTTGTGTGAGGCAAAGGAAGAACCTCTGCCCCTAATCTTTCACATCGGCCTGTTATAGCGCCACCAGAACACATTTTTTATATTACTCCTACAGATTTTGTCCAAACCTCACGCCAGACGCGTCGCTAGGTCTCTACTAGGTTGGCCGCAGGCAACGGGCACATGCGGGGGGGGGTACTTTTCCCGGATTTGGGTACTTTTCCCCCCGTTTTTTGTTACTTTATTTCGGTTTTAGGGTTAGGGGTAGGGTTAGGTTAGGGCAGTGGTATTCAACTAGATTAGGCAGGGGGCCACCATTGTAAAAATGACTTGAAGTCGGGGGCCACAAGCCAGAACAACAGAAATGGACAAAATGTTAATTCATGGTTAATGGTTAGGTCCGATAGGACACAGCAATGGACATATATGTCCAATATGTTAACTTAGGGCCTGCATTTATGCATTTTGATGTTTGATAGGATCATTTCTGTGCCGGTCCTTCAGTGCACAGGCTTAGATTTTGATATGAAGGACATAGGAGGTAGATAACAGTGTGCTCTGTGGACGGGTCATTGTAATGGAAGCGTATTTTTGGAGGCAGGCTGGCAAGGAGAAGTGCATACATGTTTGTATGAATGAAAGGATTTTGCTTTTTTTCTGCGCACTCAGATGCACTTATGGAGATGGAGAAGATGAAACATTGACAAAATTCAGGTGAATTATGTTTTGTAAAATGGACAACATCCACTCAAGACCCAGACATAGTTCAAGTGGATGGTTTGTGATGGATGAACTGCACACAGAACTCATCTGTTATACTCATACTTTTGCTTTTGAAACTTGTACTTTTGATACTTAAATACAATTTAACACCAGATAGGCAGATACTTTACTTGAGTACATATGAATTGAGGTGTATTTTCTTATGGGTGACTTGCAGCAAAGATTACATTTACCCCCATTTGGGTTCTTGTATCAGTGTTTTGACTGCAAATGCAGTACTCGTGGCTTTTAATTGGGACTGAGTGAGCCACAAGAAAGCTCCGCTGGGGCCGGATTTGGCCTGCGGGCCTCCAGTTGAATATCACTGGGTTAGGGTGATAGATATATAATTAAAAAAATAAAAACTTTTTTAAAATCTTTTTTATTGGTGGCTTTGGATAAAACAATGGTGGCTATAGCCACCGAAGCCCCCCCCCTAACAACGCCACTGCCTCACGCAAATTGGTGCAGATTATTGCTATGTGATCAAGACAAAGACGTACCTGTCAGATTTCTCATATTCCATCCTGATTAACTATAATTGGCTTCCCCCCTGATTCCTTGGATCATGACGCAACATATAGACCCTGACCATTTGTGCCAAAAGACATTTTCTGCCATTTTGTGTTTTCTTCAAAACACACTTTGTGCAATACAATAGATTTGTACAATAGATTTGTCAAATTCTCGCAAATCGGTACACATTAGCCCTGGGGTCATCTGACCAAGATGTGTAAGTCTGATTTTTTAGATCACATTCCAATTGGCTATGACTGCCTTCCAAACTTTGCGGGCCCTGGCGGAAACCTGTGCTGAGTGTGCTCTGAGCTGAGGAGAACGCCTTTCTAGTTTAATTATGATGTATTATCCATATTCTGCACATCCTACATTTTGTTTCAACTCAATCTTGAGTTTGATTTGGTACTGAGTTTGGACAGAAGACTAAAAACAATATTAAGTAGAAAACAATCAGATTTTAAAACATGATCAAATCCACAGTTTAAATAATGGTAATTTTCAGTCACATGTTAATTCACTGCTTTAATGGCCTTTAAAAAGGTGATGAAGCTTTACACCCAATAAGTGAAAAACACTTAGATCACAAAAGGTATAAATCATACAAGAACTGACTTCCAAAGTCAAGTGTTTAGACACCAAAATGAACATTCATCTAATTGATATACATAGTTACTGCATCACATACAAAGAACCAGCCTAATATATAGCACATTCAGCACATACCAGCTATTCCATGTTTTCTGTACAGTAATTACACTGTAGCTAACTGTGAACAGCATCTTTCAGTTTTCAGGGGCATCATAGTGGCTCAGTAAATTAAGGCTTATAAAATGCAGTCGCATGGGTTCACATTTGGCTGATGACGTGCTTTCTTGTTACCCTCCCCTGATGTTTAATAAAGCTGTAATGCCAGAAAAAAGCAACTCTAAAAAAATATTTACATCATTAATTAAAAAGCAAAACAGTGACTGAATGAACAAATGTTTACTTAAAATAAAGAATCTGATACATTTCCAGGCACCATAGTCATTGTTTAAATACTATTGCCAAAAATCTAGATTGAAAAACAGACCTAAACGGAACAAAAACTGCAGTTATTGTCTTTTAGGGATTTTTTTTTATCTTGGACTTGTTGAGACTATCCGGTTGTATCAGTTCTAGTTGGCATAGCTAATCCAGCCTTTCCCAAAACAACAATAGATACATGTAAAGGGTATACGGTATAATTAATCATTGTGATGAGGTAAGGGCATATCCTGGCTCATGCTTTACCTGTCTTAAAAGCTGCTCCCCCCAACAAGCCCCTCCTTTATAAAAAGCAAATGTTGTATAAAAAGACGCATTTTGGTTAGAAGGCTGTTAAAAAAAATGTGCAGGCAGCTGAAGTTTTTCAATAAAACGTATACAAAAAGATGTAAAAGTTTACTTACAATAAGTACCATAGTTAAACATGTATACACTAATAAGCTATTAAGCATTACGAGACATGGTTTTGCTCAAACAATTGTAACAAGAGGAATAAATGCCGTATTTACAGCAACCAATCAGGACAAACTGATTTACATGCGTTGACTTTTGTAAAAATAGAAATACAATTTTAAGCATGCACCTTCAGTTGTTTTGTTTTTTTAAGATGTAGGATTAACCATTTTGACTTAGGAGGATGCAGAATAAGCCAGAGGTTAACTTTAACATCTCTTAAAATCTGAACTTTGCGAACAGGTTGCAAAAGACAAGAGTTGAGGTGAAATAAGTGTTTTCTTACACTCTAGCATCATATCTAAAAAACTATGGTATACTGCACTAAACCGTTTGGAATACTAATGCTAAAACCATTCCATGGTGGAAAGTAAAATTGGTCTATGAATCAGACGTACAGTAATTAGTGGTGGATATAATTGGCAAGAACAGATGTTGATGATTAGATGATTCCGGATGGTGGAGCAACTCCTGACCCTATTTCAAACATCAGTGCTATGTCTTAGAGACCAGGGCATCTAAATCTGAGGTTTAGAAGATCAGAAGTAAAGCATCAAAGCTTACAAAACGGTATGACTGAAGTTATATCAATCAATAGATAACATTCAATAAATCACTTTTTTTATCGTTGATTTTTTAAATTTGACTGTTAACAACACCAAAAATATGTTTCTACAAGTATACTACCCAGATGGTGACTAAAAGTGCAGAGTAACGATAAGCATGCTGTATATTTTAAAGACATTTGCATTGTACTGCAAAGTTCTACAGACAAAGCATGTGAATGTTTCAGTACATTCCATGTGTTTCAGTACAGTATGTATGCATTCTGTACGGTAAAAGTATAACTTGTGTACTATACAGTCGGTAGAAGTTTAAGCAAGCATATGTTAAGTCAGTGACAAACTACAAAATGGTGCTACACATAAAGTACGGTACTTTCAAGTCAAATTTAACCTTGCAAGTACAAGTATAATATTCTTTAGTTCCAACAGTAGAAGCAAGTGAATAGAGATTAGTGTTACCATTACCAACAGTCTGTTAATAACAGACTTTAAATTTCAGACCTCACATCTGTTTTAGTACACAAGGGTGCTTGGAAGAGACAACTGGCAAGTTGGCACATCATAGCTCTTGAGATAAATGCTTAAACCATTTTCTGAAAACAGTCTCTATTAAGTCTTAAAGGGAAAACTCAAGCAATGAAATAATGGTTACAAAATAGCAGTAAGTGCAATTAGGTTCAAATGTAGGTTACAAAACCAGTATAAAGCTTTACAGAAATGGTATAAAGCCTTAGTTTGAGTTTATGGAGGGAGCCAGCTTGAGTTACTTATTTACATGCTACACAATTCTTCTATTTGTGAAACAGAATTGGTTTCGCCAAGCCAGCCAGGATCTTTGGTACATGTACTGAGATTATCTCTCCAATCATCTCTGGAAAGCTGACCTTTGTGGGGAGAGACTGGGCTTGTACGAAAAGGTCGAATGTAAACTGATGGAGTTTCCTTATGATCTGTAAAAGAAGAGAGACATGAATGTGACAATGGTAACTGCAAAAGTTTGATCTACTTCCAAGGGTGAGAAGTAGATGAAATGAGATGTGTCCTCAACAGGGCAATCTTATAACCCACCGGTTGAAGGGAGTCCATGAGCCGGGTGAGTTGGTAGAATCTCTGGGAGCAATTAGACTTCCTTCCGTAGTGAATGAGGCGATCAAGTTCGTTGATGTACGTGAGACGTAACTCGTCAAAGTACTTTTGACTCTTCAGTCCCTCGACTGGAACTGTTAAAAACAGAAATCGTTGCTGACTAAAAGTGCATTCAATCAATCTTTCTGATCGATTGAATGACTTTGTTAATCCCCTGCAGGGGAAATTTGTTTCACCCAGACAGACAAACAACATCAACAATAACTACAGTACACTACAAAGTGTGAACAAAAACTACAATGCTACCTAAAATACCATAGAACTAAATATAAACTAGAAAAGTGTGCTCCTCAGAGCACAGGTCTCTGCAGGTCGGGTTGCCTACCCAGGGCCCGCAAAATTTGAAAGGCAGTCTTAGCCATTCGGAATGGGATCTGAAAAATCAGACATACATCTTGATCACATGGCTCCAGAGATAACATGAAATGGATTCTTGTATAAAAATACATTACTGCAAAAGTGATGAAATTGATATATAAAGTTATACACCCCCAAACTAAAAATAAAGACTGGCCGTTTGAGGTATATAAACTCATGTAGATTCACAATGGCAGCTCTGAGAGGTTTAAAACTTGACATACAAGCCAGAACATCCCTCTACATTCTAGAAAAGACTGAATGTCAATATCTGAATGGAAATGGGAGATAGTCATTTGAACACATACCTACAATAGGCGGAAATGTAAATCTATGTAAAATGTTTTCTTTACTTTGTAGTGACTCTGACATGGATTGTCATAGCAACACACATGATGGCCTGCTGGAAAGGTGCTGTCTACTGAATCCAGCAATATCTATATTTTGTAAATGTAGCTCACATACTCATGGAGTTATGTCACTAAACGTATATGGTGTCGCAAATGGGGGAAAATTAGAGCAGATTAGTTTTATTTTGACTTCACTTATCAAGGGTGGGAAAATATTAAGTCCCTTTCCCTAAAATGTATGAAATGTCCCAAACTTGAAAACATTTGACATTTTGAGAAATATGCAACTTTACCAATAGTGCAGAGAAAAATAGAACTACTAACAATTATTTAGTACACCTGGATGATGGAAACCAAGCTCCACCCATTTGATGCTCAAGGTTATCCTTGACAGCAAGTAATTCAATTCTATATCGGAGTTGATATCATTTAACATATTTGGTTACAGTCAAGTTATACTACAGTATTTGGCTCCACCTGCTCTATCTGCATCTTATTGCCTACATGGGTTTCTTCATAAACTGACAGATAAATCATTGCAAATATTTTGGAATGTGAAAATATGAGAAGGAACCTTGCCAGATCAACTAGCTAATTAGCTAGCAGGAGAGTGACAAAGTTTAGTGTAACAGACAAGAGCCTGTCCCGTAGCCTGCATTGACAATAGCAGCACCCTGACCTGTTTCACCAGAATGAAACAGAGCCTTAATTAGTATCAATGGTAACAATATAGTTACTGTACATAGATCCTAACAATAGTGTGGGTACAACATGGATACTGTACACATTCTGAAGTGTATCTTTTTTATTTTACCAGAATGGAGTGTGATACAACATTGTTTAACATACGAAGAGATCGTTTAATTTGTGGGAAGGCCAATACGAGACCAGGTCCAGAACATCTGACAGCCATTATGACTGGTGAAGGTAAGAGTACCAGAGACAAGGTCCTTCATGCAACATCAGAACGTTTGATGAAGTTGTACTGTACATCATCTGCAAATATAAAAGCTGCCTTAAACATTACATCTCTAAACAAAATATAGCAGCTGCCAGACGAAAACAAGAATCAGAACAGCAGACCAGTATCTATGACAAAGCTTTTATTAAGCTTGCTGAAGTCATTGACAGTTTTCTCTATAGAAATTAAAGTGATGACACTAAACTCCTTGACCGAGAGTTAAGACATACTGAAGACACTAGTCCATGCTTTTTTCTCAATATATCTGCAGCTCTATGTAGTATTTGCCTCTCAGAGAGATCTTGACCTGAATGTGCAGCTTCTCTCATTGCATATCCCATGGGCACACTTTCAGAGCATACCACATCAGACTTTCCAGCTCGTTCTACAAATTGTAATGCTGTATGAGCTTTTCCTTCAGTTTCCAGGATCTGTATTTAGTGTGTTGGCCCATCTCATCTTCTTCCTCAGACTTCCGTGTCTTCAGTATGTCATAATAACTCTCAGTCAAGGAGTTAAGTGTCATCACTTTAATTTCTTTAGAGAAAACAGTCAATGACTTCAGTGAGCTAAACAAAAGATTTTTCATAGATACTGGTCTGCTGTTCTGATTCTTGTTTCCGTCTGGCATCTGCTATATTTCGTTTTTAAGGCAGCTTTTATGTTATTTGGCATCATACTGTACGCAAAGATATCCGGGTACGAGAGCAGCCAATGATGTACAACTTCATCAACCTTTCTGACGTTGCATGAATGACCGTGTCTCTGGAACTCTTACCTGTACCAGTCATAATGGCTGTCAGATGTTCTGATCTTGTACTGGCCTTCCCACAAATGAAACATTATCTTTGTATGTTAAACGATGTTGTATCAACCCTACTCAGTCTTCTTGATGAAACTGGTGCAGGCATGATCTCACTCTCAACATTTGTAACTTGTTGCTCATTGATGTTGGTCGTACTGTAGTAGCTATACAAATGATACATGATACAATACCTTTATTTTGAATCAAAGTACTGTATATCATCTGTATGGAGACAGGGTTTTATGAACATCATCATCTCTCTGTTGAGCAACATTTAGTAAGCATTGAAGGCCTTCTGCTGTTTTTTTTTTTTACATATGGATTCCTATTTAAAAATGTTTATCACAGATGATACAAAGATTTGGATCCAAAGTTTGTACATCACACTCTATTCTGGTCAAATAAAAAATAAAAAGATACACTTCAGAATGTGTACAGTATCCATGTTGTACGTACACTATTGTTAGGCTCTATGTACAGTAACCATATTGTTACTAGTGATACTAATTAAAGGGATATTTCACTTAAAAAAAGGAAATTGGGTCATGTTATCATCTACTCAGGCTTCTGTGAACACCCAACACAGTTTTTAAGTTTCTCGATTCAGTATTTAGATATTTGATATTAATTTGATCAGACATGCCCCCTTCCTATACAAACTCAAACTCCATTTTAACCATGATAGATTCATCAAGAACACCCCTCCTTGGTTCTGGTGACACATACCGCCCTCCTAATACGCGACGGGGCCGTGTTTTTTCAATCACTTTTTTCATTTATCTTAATTTTTATTGTATTAACATTTTTAATTTTCCAAATCCTTTTTTTTTTAAATAAATGAAAAAGGTTAAAGTCACTCTCCAGCTAGCTAATTAGCTAGTTAATTTGGCACGGTCCTTCTCATGTTTTCAAATTCCAAAATATTTGCAATGATTTACCTGTCAGTTTATGAAGAAACCCATGTAGGCAATAAGATGCAGATTTTATAGTCTTTGATAGGGCAGGAGCCTATCTCCTGTTTCTGTAGCATGAGTACATCCCCCAGCCATGATGTACAAGTACACCCCCTGGACATGGCGCTAGTATGTCGCAGGGACTTACCCCCAATCCAACCCTTGATACCCTTGAGTCCCATTTTTATAGTCTTTGGTATGACACGGCCAGGGAACTGAACCCTGACCTCCTTATCTCAGTGCGAACACTCTAACCACGAGGCCACTGAATGTGTACTTCTATTAAAGAAAATAGAACAAGAACGAAATGACAAGTCATATATCTACCAGGTGCTCTGTGTGTGTGTGTGTGTGTGTGTGTGTGTGTGTGTGTGTGTGTGTGTGTGTGTGTGTGTGTGTGTGTGTGTGTGTGTGTGTGTGTGTGTGTGTGTGTGATTGTTTTCATAGACCTGATTGCTTGTTTTTCGGATTGCTTTGTTTTGTTTTTTGCCAAACCTGGCAACATTGCATATGTGACGCAAATAATGTTTTTTATTCCCAACAATAGCGAAGATTAAAGTCAGGGTGAACATGGCCAAATAATAACTTAATAGCCAAACTAGGTCCAATGAAGCACGCTAGCATTTAGGCTAACTCTGTTGCCTGAGGCCAGCACTGTCTGCATTGCAACTGTTGCAGTGTTGAAGGAGGGGAGCGGAGGGCATTTACTGCGGAGGACGGGCAGTCTCCCCATTGGCTTAAAGGACCGACAAAACGGGGAAGTGTCCCCATTGGCTTTAAAGGAGTGAAGGACAGCCAGGATAGCCAATGATTGAAAACATGTCGAACATGATGCAAATTTTTAGGATGACGATTTTTAGGATGACGATTAGGTCTGACGGTCTGACTCTTCGAGCACCTGGTAAAAAAATACTCTATTTCATGACACTGCTGCATCAACAGCAACATTTCAATATATCCACATTCATTACAATGAACCTGGTCACGATACATGAAGGAAATCACAGTTGCAATAATTGATACGTTTGTATTGATAATACTATTTGACACCTAGCGCAGAGACACTTACTAATACTGAAGAGGAGCAAGGCCTTCATGCAGAGGAACTCTTCCTGGGTGATCTGCAGGAGGACCAACTCCTGGGAGAAATGTCTCATCCGTATGCAGTGCTCATACATGCTGGAAATGTGCATGCGATGTCTGCAGAGGAAAGACGTGGAAAGGTCGAGGTGAGACACAATGTAATGAGAATGGGCAAATTAGAGAGGGTGAGGGAGCAATTGCTTATACAGTACATTGGATACTTATTTTGACATGAATGGATGTTAGAAAGTAGACAGGGGTAAAGGTCAGATCCAAGTGGTGACAATGGTGTCTTACTTTTTTCTCTAAGAACTTTAAACTAGCCAGGGCCTCAGATTCATGTGAATCAGCCAGGTCTGATTCACATTACAACATTTCAGTCACTGATCCATTACACATTATAGGATTTTGACAATCAGCCATATCTTCTCCGGTTCCAGGATATGGACTGCCCTGAAAAGTATTAATCATTTACCTGAATTCACTTTCATTTGGCTTTCATAAACTGCATAATACAGAAAAGTTGATACTACAGCATGCCAGAGAAAGCACGGGTCTGCTCTCTGCTAAAACGTCTTCCAGATGATCCTGTTTTAAACAGCCTCAAAGACTTCACCACAGATACCACTTCAAACTAATAATATTCAAGATCTGATCGACATATCATTTTCACTCACCTGCAACATTAGGACATTCAATTCTCAAAAACTAATCTTCCCCACAATAACACCAGTGACAATAGAACACCTGACCAGGAAAATCATTATGGTTCTGAGAGAACCTGCTGCAAGTATTTGTAGTTTGTGAAATCTTCAAAAAAGTATCTGTGTGTGTGTGTGTGTGTGTGTGTGTGTGTGTGTGTGTGTGTGTGTGTGTGTGTGTGTGTGTGTGTGTGTGTGTGTGTGTGTGTGTGTGTGTGTGTGTGTGTGTGTGTGTGTGTGTGTGTGTGTGTGTGCGAGTGAGTGAGTAAGAATGGTGGAGAGAGGACAGCGAAAGAGAAATACAGGCAGAGACAAAGCGGCACAGTTGTTTTGCGATTCTCAAACCTTTTAATTGCAAGGACCCCCAGTTTGGTATGCATTAGGCCACAGCCGCCCATAGCACTGAGAATGTACATATGGAACAATTTCCAGGAGGAGCGAGTGCATTTTCTGGAAAATGCACTCAATGTCCCTCACAATTTGTACACTCTCAAAAGTTACACAAAATTGTATCTGTAAGGGAATTCTTTTTACTACAGCAACTATCAAAAATTAGCTGGGGCCCCCTGTAACACCCCAAGGACCCCTGGGGGTCCTCGGACCTCAGTTTAAGAGCCACTGATTTAGAACAGATAAGTGAATTTGGGATGTCACAGCTCCACATACTCATTGAAAACCAGATCCGGTGCGAAGTAAAGCATTCTGCCGTTGACATTCTTATAGGACCTCCATCCCAAGGCAAACACCATCACCCCCATCCATGCATGTTGAATGACTGTCATCTGGTCATCCACGTGGAGATCTCTAAAACCTGACCACATCATTGAGAGACATAGAATGTTACTTAACATGAGCAATTACTGCACTTTTAATCCCAGTGGTCATGTTTTTAGAATAACAGAAACCATAAGAAATACTGTATACAAATATAAAAGATGGGGAAAAAAATTGTGACATAGGCAAGTCATAATTCATAGGCTCTATGCATGACAGTAGTCCTGGATAATTCTACGTTACTTGATATCCTTTGACGGTTACATTTTAAACCGGCTACTGTGCCAAACAAGCGAAGATATGGGTACGTGAACTGGAACCGGAAAAGCCTACTTAATTTTCTTTGCACTTGAATGAAACTCAGCCTATCCTACATATACTGTAATTAAGGAAACCTCTGTGGACAGGATCTGTCTGTTCAGTATCGTGTGGGTTCCTCTCTGTGTGTGTGTGTGTGTGTGTGTGTGTGTGTGTGTGTGTGTGTGTGTGTGCGCGCGCGCGCTCACTCGCTGTGGAGCGGGTGTGTGTGTTCACTGTGGGTCCACGACGCGGCATCGGGACATGCGTGCGTGTGTGTTCCATCCCTGATATACTGTCTGTGCACAGCGCAGTCAGTATATCAAACAGTCAGTATATACAAACAGTCCTTAGGCTGGGGCCTAAGGACAAAGGGGGCATGCCCATGTATGGAGAAAACAGGTACAAAACATGCCCATGTATGGACGAAAGGGGGACAGACTTTTATGGCTGGGGCCTAAGGACAAAGGGGGCATGCCCATGTATGGAGAAAACAGGTACAAAACATGCCCATGTATGGACGAAAGGGGGACAGACTTTTATGGCTGGGGCCTAAGGACAAAGGGGACATGCCCATGTATGGAGAAAACAGGTAAAAAGCCTCATGTAAGCCAGACCCCCTGGGTCCGGCAAAAAAACACTTCACTTCACACTGGGTGTGATTTTTAGGATGACGATTAGGTCTGACTGTTTGTAGACTCAGGCGCTCTTCGAGCACCTGGTAAAACAATACTCTATTTCATGACACTGCTGCATCAACAGCAACATTTCAATATATCCACATTCATTACAATGAACCTGGTCTCGATACATGAAGGAAATCACAGTTGCAATAATTGATAAGTTTGTATTGATAATACTATTTGACACCTAGCGCAGAGACACTTACTAATACTGAAGAGGAGCAAGGCCTTCATACAGAGGAACTCTTCCTGGGTGATCTGCAGGAGGACCAACTCCTGGGAGAAATGACTCATCCGTATGCAGTGCTCATACCTGGAACCTCTGTGGATAGGATCTGTCTGTTCAGAATCGTGTGGGTCCCGCTGTGTGTGTGTGTGTGTGTTTGTGTGTGTGTGTGTGTGTGTGTGTGTGTGTGTGTGTGCGCGCGCGCTCGCTGTGGAGCAGGTGTGTGTGTTCACTGTGGGTCCACGACGCGGCAACGGGACATGCGTGCGTGTGTGTTCCATCCCTGATATACTGTCTGTGCACAGCGCATAACCCAAACTGCACATACTGTACTTTGGGTGCTCATATCCGCAGACGGGTATGCACTAGTCAGTCATAATTTTAAGTATATGGGCCTTATTCACTAAGCTTGTTTACATCCATATTTTGGACTTTTCGGCATTTACGCAAATTCCCACATTACCCTATTGTGCCGAATATAAGAGCGGGTGTGGGGCGGAGCGGGTGTGTGTGTTTACTGTGGGTCCACGACGCGGCATCGGGACATGCGTGCGTGTGTGTTCCATCCCTGATATACTGTCTGTGCACAGCGCAGTCAGTATATCAAACATATATAAGAGTGTCCCCATTGGAGTGTCCCCATTGGAGTGCCGAATATAAGAGTGTCCCCATTGGCTTTAAAGGAGTGAAGGACAGCCAGGATAGCCAATGATTGAAAACATGTCGAACATGATGCAAAGTTTTAGGATGACATTTTATTCCAGTAAAAATATCCTAAAAAATGGGGTCGTATTATATTTGGGGTCTAGACTTTTTTACATGTCATTATTACACATCTGCACCAAAAGATGGCGCCCATATCGCTGAAACCAGTGTTCTGAATCGAGCGAGTGAACCAACACACGCGGACAACAACTACAGCTGTGATGTAAAATGGAGTGTCTCAAAAGTTGGCCAAGTTAGCAAACAACAGAGGAGAAGTTATGATGCCAATTTTAAGATAATGGTGATCAACACGGCAGAGTCATCAAACAACTGCCAAGCCAACTGCCAAGCCAACTGCCAGAAAATATGGTGTCACAGAATGTCATGTTCAAAAATGGTGAGCACAAAAAGGCTGTCTTAAAAGTGCCAACAGTCAGAGAAAAGCTTTCCGGCTTTACAGCGGCCACTTCCAAAAGATTGATAGAAGGGTGTGTGAATACGTTACTGAAAGACGGAATGACGGAATGCCCATCACCAGAGCCGTGATCCAGTTAAAGGCACTGGAAATAGCCAAAGAGCTGAACGTCCCCCCCACTGTGTTCAAAGCGAGTCTCGGCTGGTGTAAAAGAATGATGCGGCGTAATGGATTTGCGCTACGGCGCAGGACAAGCCTTGCCCAGCGCTGTGAGCGATGAACGGGGACCTAGTGATCATCCCAGGGGGAATGACAAGCCAGCTACAGGTGCTTGATGGGGTCGTCAACAAGCCATTTAGGGATAATCTGCGCAAAAGATACACAGAGTGGCTCCTGTCTGCAGATCATGCACTGACGCCGACTGGAAAGATCCAGAAGCCAAAGATCCAGATGAAGAAGAACATCAACAATGGATTCAAGAAATGCTGCATCTCCAACGCCATGGATGGCAGTGAGGATGACGTTCTATGGGAGGAGCCCGGGGAACAAGAGGACAGGGGGAGTGATGAGAGCGAGCCTAGTGAGGCAGAAGACCTCTGTGAGGAATAGACTGTCTAATCTGATATGACACATCTGAGGAACCAAGTAGGACACTTTACACTACTGTTTTATTGCACGTTTGTATTGCAATTCAGCACCCTTTTTCCTTTTTTCCCCAGTTAGATGTGTTGCATATGAAGAGGCCAGTTTACACAACAGTTTTACTGGACTTTTGTATTGCAAATTGCAATAGCCTATAGCAAACACAGTTTTGTCCAAGTTCCAAGCCAAATGGATTTGCACTACTGCATTATTGCGCTGTTGTTTCATTACAGTTAGATGTATTGGATTACTGTTTCGTTGCAATCTAGAATTAGTTTTTCACAGTGTGAATTGCTAATGTTGTTCTTCAATAAGACTTGACTTTGATGGTTAAGGAAGTTATTGAAAATTTGACATGCTACATGGTTGTTGCTTATTCACTGAGAGTGATAGAATGAGTGTTACTGGTATAAGAAATACCAAGAGACTAGTTTATTAAAACAATTGTGACTGTACCTTTAACACATTGTCTGCCAAGGACGTAAGCTTACTTCCTTTAAAATAAAACACTTGCCTGCCAAGAAAGTATGTATGTTTACGTCTTTTAGAAAAAAAGAATCCACAAGAGGAGCTCTAACACAACATAGGAATGATCCCTTGAGAGAAGGAGTGTACGGATGTGACGGCATCCCAAAAAACGTCACCTCCGTCCACTCCGATATTAGGATTTGTAGAAAAACACAACTCCTTTTTTTTTGGTGAAAACAAGCCTTATTCAACGGGCGATGGCAACAAAATGGCCTATCGCGGTTACCCTTTTTGGTAACACTTTACTTAAAGGTCGGGTCTAATGCATTATAATCGTGTTTATGCATTATAATGTGCTTATAAGGCATTATAACACTCATTATAAATGCTTATAATTATGCTTATTACACGGCTTGGTTGAATGCTCGATTCTGATTGGTCAGTCATCGGTCATTATTTCTGGATAATGACCGATAAGCTCAATAACGGACCGCTGTCTAATCAGAGACTCAGAACACCTGCTCATATCAACCTGCGCTGCTTGATTTTATGCTTTATCCAACATGACAGCCATGTAAACAAACAACCAATGTCATTTACAACTAAACGTTGCTCTAAAGAATGTTTTTGAAAACATTTGAAGTGAGAAATAGACGATGCAATAACCGAAAAGTCATTCTATTTGATCCACTACACTTCCTTGTTTATCGTGGCGCAACAACGGGGGAATACCAAAACGCTCGCCCCAAAACATAGTCGCCCCGGGGCAAATCCGGCGGTATTACAGGCAAATCGGCAGTAAATAGAATGGGGGGCGAGTGTGTTTTGGGGCGAGTTTTTTCCATTTCGTCATTTGTTTTTGCGAGGCGAACTTGTCCGCCCAGCCCAATACTTATGGAATACTTTCATTGCCGTAAGCAAGGAAATACTTCGTTTTGTTGTTACTTTTGGGTAAATGTATTTATGTATTTATTAAGTAGCCGTGTAATAAGCGGGATAATGCATGGGGAGGTAGTCATTATTGAAATTTAAAGCCCTTCAGGGCGATTAACCACCGAGGCGCAGCCGTCGGGCTTTAAATTTCAATAATGACTACCTCCCCATGCATTATCCCATGCATAACAACTTATAACAACGTTTATAACGTATTATAAGTGCTGGTCATAATTCATTATTATGCTCAATGGAACAGCACATTATAACTACCATACATAGTTATTTATAAAGTGTCTTTGTTATAAGTTGTTATGCATACTTATAAACATTTATGACAAGTGTTATGAAGCATTATAAGTGCATTATAATGCACTAGAGTCTCGGGGGGCTATGCCCCCCGAGACCCCATCCGCTGCGCGGGGCTTTGCGTTTGTTGGTCCCTCCATGTCCCTCTGTCTGTATGTATTAAGTAATAAAAAATAAAAAAAAGTAAATGGGGGTCCGCGGACCCCTCGCGGAACCCCTGGAGTGCCGTGCGAAACAGCGCGTACCCCTTCAGACCCCATATAGATCCACCGTCTTGCTCCATGTGGCTTTTGTTTTTTCATGAACCTCCTTGTTTGTTTCTGCCGCTTGTTTTTCAAGAACCTGACTAGAACCTGGCATTCCGACTGACATCACTGACGAATCCTTGGTATTTTTACTTCCGGGTTGCATAATGGTGACATCACTGTCGAATCCTTGGTGTCATGATCCTAGCTCTTTTGTGTTTACCAGATGCGTCACCACTATGCGCTGTTGTTTTTTTCCACGCTCGCGCTAATGAAACACTAAACGGAGAAGCGTGTGGTTGTGAGGTAGAGCGTTAATTTATTAGCACTGTACTGACCTGAATGGAGTGTGGAAGCACAAGACACGGTGCAATGAAGTAGAAGAATGTGTGTGTGGAGCCGAGAGGCGGTTGAAGCGAAGGACGCTGATTTCAATGGCCGCCGCTTCGTGTTGTTTCGGCTGTGGCCGTCGGCGTTCGGTTGTGCTGACGGTAAACGATGCGAAAGTGTTTCCCCGTCCGGTGTGATCGTAATGTGGTGAGTAGAATTAATTATGTTCCGTGGAGGCAAATGTGTAGTGACCAATGAGAAGTACCCTACGCCACCCGTAAATTCAGCGTGCACGTTGTGGCTGGTGTTGTGGTGACATGTCATATGTAGTTGTTGTGTTTAGTCCAAATCAATGCTGTGGGTATGGCGTCAGCGGCGAGAGGTCCAAATGAATGGAGTGGGTGTGGCGTCAGCGGCGGAAGTCAATTCTCCAATTATATAAGTAGATTATAATTGCATTATAATGCATTATAGACGCAACCTTTAAGTAAAGTGTTACCTGGTAGTTATAATGTGCTGTTCCACTGAATTTATAAAAAAATATACGAAGGATCTTGTTAATTAACATTGTACCAGAGCCAAAATTCTTTCTGTTAGGACTCTACCCAGTTGGACACAGAATAAAGCGCAATGAGAGAATATTTATAGATATTTGTCTTTTATAAGCTAAAAGAGTAATAGTATTGACCTGGAAGAGGCCGGACAAACCAAGCATTGCATAGTGGTTCAGGGAACTGTCTTTATGTCTACCTCTGGAAAAAATCACATATATCCTTAAGGAGAAACAAGCGTTGTTTCAGGAGGTGTGGGGTCGTTTTATACAATACATGGAAAACAATAATCTGTCACATTTAATGGAAGAATCTGGAGAGGAGTAGTGCTGATGTCATTGTGAGTTATCCTTTTGTTATTTTGTGATTGTCTTTAATGGTAAAAATGGTAAATGGTGCATTTATATATATTTATATCTTTAATGTTTAAATGTAATTGTCCATTTTGTTTTCTGTTATGTATGTAATGTAATGTTGTAATAATGTGTGGGAAAAGGAAAAAATCAATAAATATATTGTTGGGAAAAAAAGAATGCCTTATTCTTCATGCAAAATCAATTACAATTGATTTTAATGGAAGAATCTGATGGAAGAATCTTAATGGTTATGTCAAACGATCTATTGCTTGAATGCATATTATAGACATTATATTGAGATATTGGTGGATTCCATGTTTTTACCTCACTAAAGGTGAGTGAGCAATTGTTCAGTAGAATCATATATCCTCCTATAATCCTCCTATAATTTGACAAACCTCTGTGGCCATGGTGTCTTGGGTGTGTGCCCGTTTCTCCTCACTGGCTGGAGCACTTGATCTGATTTTGCACACAGCCATTTCCCATTACCATCTGAACTTAACTGCGAAGCCCGTTTCTCAATTTAATCAAATCTCAGCTTTTTATTAGCCATTATGTGTCAAACAATGGGAGATGACGTTGCCAGGTTTCATGGGTTTCGTGCGAGAAACAAGCAGCAAGGTCTGTACTTTCGCCTGCGGCCCTACAAGCAACAAGGTATATGAAAAGAAGGCCAAACGAAGCGCCTTCACACATATACATTGCCTCTTGGAAAACAGCCGATCTACAAGCTCACAACGCGTCCCCACACCCACCTGCACTTTCACAACCAACGCCAAAAACACACTACCACCAATATTGCCCCTAAACCGCTTACAATAGGCGAACATGGCAACACGAGCCACATTCCATACACTGCGTTCCGTTCACCGCAGCACACCAACAGCACAACACAACCACTTCACAGACACGACGACATCATTTACGCGCGTTTACACAGAAAACATTCTTACGGATCTCTCTCTGTGTGTGTGTGTGTGTGTGTGTGTGTGTGTGTTTGCGACGGGACCCGGTTGCCCGTGGGGAGGGGTGACCGCGACGGGACCCGCGACGGGGAGGAGGGGGGGGGGCGCTACAACGGGGCGCACGGGAGGGGGGGAACCGCGCAACAGGACGTGCAATAACCCCAAGTTTGCAACTACTTTCGCATGCGCCCTTCACCGGGTATGGTCTAGTAATTATATAATATCCTTTCCCAGTTTTATCAACCTTTGGTCGTGAAGTTAAACTTTGTAAACTAACTTCTTATTCTCATTACACGTGAGAGTTGGCTATTTACTTTACTAAAGTTTAGCGAACTGATCCTCGCTTGCGCTGATCTACAAGTTGTCAAGTGGGTGCGTCCTGCCACGTTTTCAGCTTGTAGATCTGTCCAATTTGAGGATGACGTTAGATGTTTCCGGTTGCCTTTTATGGTGCTAATTGGGCCGTGGATGATCTACACGGGAGCGTGCTTGTGACTTTCAGACAAAAATGATACATTTTGGATCCGCACATATCAAGGGTGTACACTCCCTTTCGTGAATCAGATTGTGCTTGGAGAAAATACACACCCCTTTAGTCACTTTATTTTCACACTATTTACAAACAGCTTAGTGAATGAGGCCCAATATCTTACCTGGTAAGCCTTTGGCCCACTTCACCACTTTGACCAGTTGTCTCTCTCCAAGTTCATTGAGACTGGTGAGCAGAACTGCAGCGGAGTCTGGTTGGCCATAGTCATGTCCTGCATTCACCACCTCAGGCTCAATGGACTCCAAGATGTTGAGGAACACCAGCTGGGATTGGAAGTGTAACCTAGATTGAGGAGAGATACCCTGGACAGCCTCTGGAGAGTCCTGGCCTGGAGCATCTTCCTCAGCGTTTTTCAGTTGTCCTATCTTCTTTAATTTACGTGCTTTAAAGACGGGTAAAAGGAAGAACAAAGAAAAAGTAATTCATTTGGAAACAAATATAACCAAGTGGACTTGATTTAAAATAATGGGTCGTAAGGGTCTCTTTGCAAAACTGTGATGTAGCCTATGAAATTAACACTTTACCACGTTGTTCATTGTCAACATTGGCCACATAATTCACATAAACCTCCCCAAATTGCTAAATTGTTTAGATATTGGTTGTTTACATTTAGCCGATCTACAAGCTCACAAAGCCTTGCATCGCGATGTGTCCTGAGCTTGTAGATCTACTATTTTCAATTAAGTATAACAGCCTGTGCTCTTTGGCGATTAGGCAACTCATTATTTAATAATGGATCGTAATAACCTAAATGTAATAAAAGCTCATAATGTAATAATAATCTCAAAATGTAATAAAATCATGAGCGCATAACGTAACAATGGATTTTTGCATAATGTAACAATGTGTTACATTAAAAACCTTACATAGCCGATAATAATGTAATAGCAGTTCATAATGTAATAACCGCTCATACTGTTGAAAAAATAGTTACATCGTAATAATCAGTATCATGGTCAGTATCATGTCAATATCATATCAGTATCATGGTCAGTATCATGAGCAGCATCATATCAGTATAAAGTTCAGTATCATGTCAGCATTTATTTGTTTATTTGGAAATAAACCATTATCATTATCATTGATATCAATTATAAATAAACAAGTATCATGTCAGTATCATGTTAATTTCAGTATCAATTTAACTAGCGTCCATGGCTTAACGCAAAATAAATAAATACATAATTCAAGAATTACTTGAATTAAAATAGCTGATATTCCGTGAATCTAAATCCATTCAAGTAATCTGTCACTCATGTCTCATTCATTATATGTTCTTTTAAAGAAAATATTCATTATAGTTTTGTTATCACTATAAGTGACCCGATAATACTAATCCTAGGCCACAAATACCCAGAAAAATATCTAATCGTATTCCATTAAGAGAAAGAACTCTTGAACAGATGAGGCTTGTCTGGGACCGGTAGAATCAGTTTTTTGAGTGACAAGGTAACTAGGTGTATGAATAGTTTTCTTCACCTATGCATTTTTTCTTTGCAATTAGAGCAGTTTCATTGAGTGCTTTAATCAAAATAAACACTGTAAACACTACAAAATGTAAAAAGGTTAATGACCACCTTTGGTAAATTTACCACAGATGATTCACTTAACATGCCCTCACAAGCTTAATGTGTTCTGCTCATTTAATTCTGACCTGAGTCTGACATGTGGCAGTCTACCAAATCTGACTGCAGTAATTATACCGTCAATGATATGCCAAATATCACAGTCTGTAATTAAGCCAGTTCTGCCAAATATTGCAGTCTGTACTAAGCCAGTCCTGTTATGGGAATGTGAGAGACAGAGAAATGCAATACTGACAATGTACTGAATGAATGAAAAAATACAGTACTTTGAGCTAAATCGGCTAAATCTTTATTGTAGTGTGTGTGTGTGTGTGTGTGTGTGTGTGTGTGTGTGTGTGTGTGTGTGTGTGTGTGTGTGTGTGTGTGTGCACGCGTGCGTGAGAGGAAAAGCTTTTCTCATTCCCTCTCGATTCCAAAAGAACGAGGAGAAAAGCAAGTTGAAGATTTAACAGCAGTATCATTTCCAAGAATAGCATTTACATTTATGATCCTACAACAAACATTTCAAATGGATTTTGTCAATTACAAATTCCTCTCTAGGGTGATGAGAAATATTATCTTAAGTATCTGATCTTTGTATAGCACTTTGCAAATAGGTCAGGTTGATCTAACCTCGACATTCCCACCCCCTTGAGTTGATGCCAGTGTAAATAGAGGAAGCCATCCAAACCATGGTTTCAAGTGCTCTGGTACACTCAAAAATGTAGCTCAGTGAAGAAATTATTTATTAAAAATATGGTTAAAATGTTCAAATAGGGAAATTGGGAAATGAACTGTGGTAGAATTTCCGCGATGGTGAGTGTATGCTATTTCTGATTACTATTTCTGATTACTTAAGACTAACACCAGAATTAATTTAGGTCTATGTCTCCTATGTTGGGCAAGTTATTATTTTAGCCAACATCTAACATCTATCTGTCAACTGTGGACTAGCCAGGAGACTCCAGGAAGCAACCTCTGTCCCCAGTGTTGCAAGTTGTGAATTAAAGGTCGCACTGTATATTGTGCAACTCTGTCTGGTTCACAACTGAAGAACTATACAAGTGCGACCATCTGAGCACAGATCTCTGCCAGGCCTGGGCGCCTACCCAGGGTTGTGTCAGTTGTGGCCTGCAGCCATCATGACACGAGAAAGCTGCAGGGAAAATAGAGTTTGTACGACAGATGGTTTTGCGCTTGTGTTGCACCCTATGGGCAGAAGTGAATGCAGTTTTGGAGATGTGCTCTATAGAGGTCCCTCAACATGCAATTAGGGTATGATTGGATGTTGCGCTCATGATCAGGCCATCAGGGGTCTAGGGTTCTATTACCAGAACGCCCCCCCCCCCCCCCCCCCCCGCCCCTCTCTCTCTCTCTCTCCCCCCCCTATCCTCCGCACGACCGCAAAATGAGAAAAAGTTAATAATAAAAGTATGCTTTGGAAAAGGGTATGAAATATAGGCTGTACTTGATTTGAACCTCCAAAATGTACCCTTCAACTTATTGTTTATGCCATCCAGCTGTGGATGTCATAATAACATCCACAGGTTTTATAGCAATTGTTGAAATGAGGCCTTAAATGTGAAATGTTCAAATCGGATACAGCATAGGAGGGCACTAGGGACATCTGGGCACCTGGATGTACAATTGGCTATTTTGTCCAAAATGTAAAAAAAAAAAAAAAAAAAGGTATTAAGTAATGTAAAGTATACATGATGTGAACATGCACAGTACATCATTATTATACTTAATGTTATCCTTCAACTTCTTGTTTTTGCCCCAACATGATGTTTAAGCATGTTCTAATCATGTATACTTTACCTTTGTATGTGTATGTATATATATATTTTAGAAAAAATTGCCAATTTAACACCGCCACACCGACATTCTACCATGGCTAACTGAAAAACATGGTCTGGATTGTACACAATCTTAACGCATGGAAAGCATGTGAGCTTGTAGATCTGCTATTTTTGGCGAAGATATTCCGTGTAGATGGAAAAAAGCGGTGCAAGTACAGTTGTAACTCAGGTCCGTTTACTAAGAATAGAGAGGGTTTTGCAGCCAAGTACATATAATTGTGGGGGTCCTTGACATGAAAAAGTTTGAGAACCACTGATATAGCAACATAAGTTTTTCAGAAAACGGTTAGGATTTAGATGGATTTGTAGAATGGGCCTCAGGTCTTAATGGGTTAAGTGGTAGTGCTGCACAATTAATCGAAAAAAGATCGTGATCTCGATTCAGACACCTATGCAATCTCTTAATCTTTTAAATTATGGCGATTTTTTTTTTTTGCTTAATATTTTTTATATTTACAAGAGAATCGTGTGAGAATCGTGATCTCAATTCTTATGGAGGAAAATCGTGATTCACATTTGAGCAAGAATCGTGCAGCACTATTAAGTGGTTAATAAGGGGTGGATACACTCAAATTCCAGATCGAGCAATAACATTACCTTCTGCTGCTCTGTAGCAACTCATAATGTAATAATGCCCCATAATGTAATAACGGTTCATAATGTAATAAACTAAATGTAATAAAAGCTCATATTGTAATAATCAGCTCATAATGTAATAAAATCATGAGCGCATAACGTAATAACTGATTTTTGCATAATGTAATAATGTAACAATGTGTTACATTGAGAACCTTACATACTGTAGCCGCTCATAATGTAATAACAGTTCATAACGTAATAACGTCTCAAATTGTTGTTTCCTGGCAAGTATGATGGTCAGTATCGGTTCATAATGTAATAAACTAAATATAACAAAAGCTCATAATGTAATAATCAACTCATAATGTAATAAAATCATAAGCACGTAACGTAATAACAGAGTTTTGCAAAATGTAATAATGTGTTACATTAACACATTGAGTGCCAAACACGTAAATCTACGTGTTTTCAAATACACCCGTCGAGTGCCAAAAACGTAAATCTATGTGTTTTAAAATCATTCATTTTGTTTTGCTCTAACGCAACTTAGGAATGATCCCAGGTCCCTGTAAAATGGAATGGACGGATGTGAGAAGGGCCCAAAAAACGTCACTTCCGTCTGCTCCAATGATGATTTGGAGAAAAAGGTCCATATCTCCATACTTTTTTACAGTGGTGAAAACAAGCCATTTTCGACGGGCGATCACTCTGCAATGGCGGATCGCGTTAGAAATATTATTGTTCCAGTCATTAGACAGGACCCTCGGCATAGCAGTAGAACGAATTTGACCCCATTTTTGTGCCGAAACTTGGATCAGTGAGATCAAAGGAGATCCTGACATGATACTGATAAGATACTGACATGATACTGAGATGACACTGACATTATATTGACATGATACTGACACAACATTATTACATGAACTTTTATTACATTATGAGCGGCTATGTAAGGTTCTTAATGTAACAAATTATTACATTATTATGCAAAAATCTGTTATTACGTTATGCGCTCATGTTTTTATTACATTATGATCTAATTATTACATTATGAGCTTTTATTACATTTAGTTTATTACATTATGAGCCGTTATTACGTTATGAGTTGCTACATGCTCTCTTGAAGAAAACTTTGCAGCTGCCACAGGTGAGCGCACCATAATGACAGCCAGATGCCTCATCTGCACAGATCAGGCAAGATCTTTGTGGTGGAAAGAAGAACTCCATGGGAAACATGTGCTCTCTGCTGCTCTCAAATCTAATCTAAATCTAATCTAATGTGATCACAACAAACCCGGCCCCGTCCGGTCTAATGTTAAAGGATTTAGAAAAATAAAAATGTCTCTGCTTTCTGTTGCTTTTTGGCGAAAACAAGCCACATTAAACTGCCCACCACTATGGAATGAATTATCGCGGCGGCACAATTTTCTTATCTTCGATTCTACGAGACTCGGCTACGTCTTTTAAAGCGATCGGCGGGTGGATCTTCGTGAAGAAAAATATTCTATAATTTTTTCAAAGTTTAGCGAAAACACGTGGAATCGCTGGGAAGGGCAGCCATAGATGATGTTTAACTCTGGCAGTCAATGAGTTAAATGCATAGACGCCGATACCATGGGGGCCTCTGGGCCTAAGCCCCCACCCGAAATGTTCAGCCCCCACATGAATCTCAAATGTCGGGGCCCAAATTAATTACCATTACTATATCTGAAGGTGCATATTATTTTAAATGATACCTTCTCCTTATACTTAAAAGGATCCCTGGCTAATAAGCCTTATATGCCTTAATACATTATAATTGCCCTCTATAACTAAAATGAAAAATGAAATGAAAATGAAAAACACCTTAAACAGTTGAATTACTTTAGAAATATTTTGAGCTGCATTCATGTCATGAAAGGTGCTATATAAATAAAGTCATTCAAGTAAAGACAAGTTGTCTGATCTGAGAAATAGCCTACTTATGTGTGGGTGAGTCTATGTAAAGGGCTTCTATATAAAACTAAAAGGAAAATAATTAATTAATTGAAACAAAAATAAAAACAACAAATTAACAATGCAACTAAACAATAAGAAATATAATTACATTACAAAATCCACAGCACCTGGGCTCGAACAACCTGTCCACTCATTGGTGGGGCGTGCTCCCATTGGCATCCATTCCATTGGTGGGGGCACGCTCCCATAGGCATGCAAATGTATTCACAAGTTTCCTAGGGTGTTGTGGGCATCACTTCCTGTCGATTTGATATAGGTATCAGGGATCAAATCGACCGGAAGTGATGCCCACAATGCCCTAGGAAACTTGTGGATAGGGCTTTGTCTTCACCTGGCAGGTAGAGTATAAATTAGCAGAGAGAGTAGCTAGAACAAACTCATTATTGTACTGCTACTACATCAAGATGAAGCCACCTCCAGCCAAGAGGAGATTCATCCAGAAGAACCTACATTTCGAGTTGAGCCCCCATGGCCGCGCACAAATATCGGCTTAAAATGTTAAATGTGTGGAAATTCTAACAAAGAGATTTCAATGAGTCTTTCTGGTCTTTTCAGAGTCTCCAAATTAGTAATGAGTAATAAGAACCTGAAATATTATCATATAAAAGGGTTATAATTTGTTTGATACTGTACATGTCAATATTGCATTATTATGAGACACATTTTTCCATTTTAGTGGAAATCTAAAGGGACAAATATAATAATAATAATAATGTACATATTTCCCTTTCAATATATTATGATCTTACTGTGAGGTATTGTTATGAGGATTTTTTTTTCCAATGATAACAACAAAACTCATAAAAATGTTCTTTAAATGCCACAAATTATCACTTTGCCTGTAAGATGGAGCAAGTGTTTTACATGTCTGTGATGAGAACTTGAGTGAAGGATGCCCCTTTTTTTTAACACAACCAGAACAGGTGTGCCTTTTTACTGACAATGAGAGCATTACATTGTATTTTTCCCCCCGTGGGCTTGTCAGTGACTGGCGGCGAAATTACCAGCATTTCTGCCGCTTTAATTCACATGTCTCATGTCATCTTTGTGCTTCTCTGTACAATTTTCACCGCTAACAGAAAGAGAAAATGGAAGAGAGTGAAAATTGAACTCAAGACAGGAATTAGTTCACCACATGTCAATCCCGCAGCCTAATATGACGAGCAGGGATTGGTGAGAGTAAGGAGAAGTGAATGGAGCAGGTCTAAATTGCATGGCAGCCCAGTCAGGGGCTTGATTATCAGTAACATCCCCTATTGTGATGATGCACCAATTGAAGCCACCAGGCTCAGAAGTGTAATATGGGGGAAATCAAGCACTTCAACACTTCAACACTTGGTGTTGAAGGATGGTTCATACTTTCATCTTTGAGAGTTTACTTCTTCTGGGTGGTATATGTGTTTTGGTCATACAGTACTGTACGTACTGTACTTAGTTTGTGAAAGTACATACTATTTATGTTATGCAGAATTTCCTCACCAGTCGTCTGACAATCCCAAGGACAATCCCAAGGAGGGAAATGTAGGTTTGTCTCTTGTCGCAAGTGCAAACCAAAGCAAACAGTGCATAGTCCCGGTTTTCTGAAAGTAGCATTCCCTTTTTCAGTTCAGTTCCTATAGCTTTGTTTTATTGGTGCGGCAGTAGATTTAAAAAGGAAACACATATGACCGTCATGTGTGTTGACCAAAACTACAGCCGCGCCAATCAAACAAAGCTATGGGAAATTTAACCGGAGCCGGAAATGGTTGTGCCACTTTCGGTAGACCGGGACTTTAAGCCTACTAGCAACGGCCACCTTTCAATATAGGTGCAAAATCTAAATGGAAGTAAGGACTGTACATGGGAAGGAACCAAATTGTATATAGCGACTACAGCAGCTGTAAACTAGGTAGATAAAAAAAAACTAAATACATTGAACCATCATACCTCCAAGAGTCATTCCAGCCTCAAAACACTTCTTCAGCCGACATGAGGGACAATTCTTCCTTCTTAGTTTGTCAATAGTACAGTCATTTCTGCTTGCACACAGGTATTTCTGTTTGCCTAGAAAGATGAAAAACAAACATTATTTGTCACAAATAAATATTTAATTTCATAATGGGAATTATGTTGGATCATATCAAAAAGACAACATTAGACATTCCCAGGCAATTAGAGTATACAATTTGTTATCTAATTAATACACCTCTAAAGTCACATTTTGAATGAGTTTGACTTTATAGCAAGTCATTAATTTGATGTTTTCTATTTAATTACATGAGAACGAGAACAAACTGCTGTTCAGTTTCTGTGGTAGTTGTTGGATTTGTTTTTTGTACATGCAGCACGAGTTACAGCTGCAGCATGCACCCCATAATAACTCAAAATACACACATATTTTGCTCCCATTTACAACAAATAAGGCTAAATACTGACAGTCACTGTATCAATAATTATGTCAACCATTTACAGAGAGAAAAGGATGTTGAATCAATATATTATGTGAGCAAATGGTGATACCTTAACCACTTGAACCCCGCATCCATATTCTGGGGGGAACATTTGCCAAACATAGCAGATCTACAAGCTCACAATTCATCGCAACATGTGAGCTTGGAGATTGGCTATTTTTGGCGAAAATATTTCAGATTACAGTTGTAACTCAGGTCCGTTTTATTAAGAATAGAGAGGGTTTAGCCCATTAAAAGAATCTGTGTCATTTTAGCTATATAGCACATTGGTTCTCAAAGTGGGGTCCGGGGACCCCCAGGGGTCCTTGGGGGTACCAGGAGGTCCCCAGCAAAAGTAGTTAATATAGCGTCACAATAATTTTAACCACTTTAGCCATATTTTATACTTTGGCTATTCAAAAACAGCAGATCTACAAGCTCATAGCGCTACACAAAGTGACGAGCTATGAGCTTGTAAATCATGTTGTGCAAATCTTTGAATATTTTAAAGCAAACATTTTTTACTCAAACAAAATATTTTGAGATGGGGGTCCGCAGCCAAGTACATATCATTTTGGGCGTCCTTGACATGAAAAAGTTTGAGAACCACTGATATAGCAACATACGTTTTTCAGAATACAGTTAGGATTTAGATGGATTTGTAGAATGGGCCTCAGGTCTTAATGGGTTAAGTGGTTAATAAGGGGTGGATGCACTCAAATTCCAGATTGAGCAATGACATTACCTTCTGCTGCTCTCTTGAAGAAAACTTTGCAGCTGCCACAGGTGAGCGCACCATAATGACAGCCAGAGGCCTCATCTGCACAGATCAGGCAAGATCTTTGTGGTGGAAAGAAGAACTCCATGGGAAACATGTGCTCTTTGCTGCTCTCATATCTAAATGCAAACATACATATACATGCAAAAAATTATACAGAGGCTAGTGGACATTTTCCAAACAGACGACAAACAATAGTTTGTTGCTGTCGGGTATAAAACTTGTACCTCCATATTGTATATTCCTTTTGCTTTTTACCCCTTTTTCCTCGCCGATTTAGTCGTTATGCCAATGAATTCCTCCCCACACACATTTCTGTGTGCTATCCCTGCTGGCGTATCCTACTGGCTCACCTGCCAGTGAGGAGCCCCCACCGGGAGGACACTGTGCCTCCGCCCTACTCCTCCCGCCCAACACTCCATGCTGACAGGTGCCACCCCAGCCCGTAGGAGTATGTGCAGTGACAAATATCACCTTCCCCCGAACATGGGGCAATTATGTTTGTATAGACACCTGTAGCAACTTAATGTAACAGCTCATAATGTGATAACTGTTCATAATGTAATAACCTAAATAACCTAAAAGCTCATAATGTAATAAGCTCATAATGTAATAAAATCATGAGTGCAATAACATATTTTAGCTTAATGTAATAATGTGTTACATTGAGATCCTTACGCAGCCATACTGACATGTGACTGACCATGATACTGACCATGAAACTGACCTGAAACTGACCTGATACTGACCATGAAACTGACCATGATACTGACCATGATACTGACACTGATCATTACAATGTAACACTTTTCTCAACAATATGAGCCTTTATTAGACTGTTATTACATTATGGGCGGCTACATAAGGTTCTTAATCTAACACATTACATTATGCAAAAATCTATTATTACGTTATGCACTCTGAGCTTTTATTACATTTAGGTTATTACATTATGAACCGTTATTACACTATGAACCGTTATTACATATGAGTTGCTACAACACTTGACGAAGCTGGATGCACCGTGGTGGAATCGAACCCCTAGACTCTGAAGTGGTTGGCAAATACTTAAGCCCTGCCCCACCTGAGCCCCCATTCATTCATCTTTATACTTTTTTCCATAAATTAATGCCCTATGTTATACTTCGACGTATAGCAGTGTCACGCAAAAGTAGCAAAAATGGCAGATCTACAAGCCCGTAGCATGTCGCATCACGGCGCGTTGTGAGCTTAGATCTGCTATTTTTTAAACATTCATTTGTTTTATATATTCGCCTAAAATGACATGCCCAACTTGGGATGCCTAGTTGAAAGTGGTTAGCCTGTGTTTTTTTAAATATTGAACTAATCAAAAGTGTTAACAAAAACTTGTAACTAAATAATAATCCTTTGGAACACAGGTTCTTTTTTAACCCCATTTCCTGTAAAGTAGCGTTTTGGACATACAGTACAAGGTTTCCACCTGGCAGCGACGATAAAAAGGACATTTTCCAACTCGAAAATTCCATCTAGATAAGCTTTTTTATTTTTTACTAGAACAGAAAACAAGTGACTGAGATTTCATACACTGTAAGTTCTTGATATTAGATTTTTTACAATTGCTCAGCATTATAATGATGCAAGTGATGATCATTTAAATAAGATCGATGATATGTACACATTTTTAAATAAAAAGGATACGTTTTGTGGGTTAATATGGAAATTCATGCCATCATGATATCCACCACTTAATCTGGACCATGATGTACTAATTAAATAATTCCATAACAAACTTGATGTAACACATATTATCATTACTACTGTTATCGACATAAAACATGTCAAATTAAAGCAGCTGCACACAAACATTTGAATTGTGTATTTTCCTTAATTACCGAAAACTATTCCTTCTCCACCCAAACACACCCTATCTACAGTACGTTCACCTACTGTAATACATAATATCTGATTAAGTAATCTGTAGTTTTCCAGTTAGTGCTGTGTAAGGACAGTGTAGCGTGTGTGTGTGTGTGTGTGTGTGTGTGTGTGTGTGTGTGTGTGTGTGTGTGTGTGTGTGTGTGTGTGTGTGTGTGTGTGTGTGATAAAGACTGTGATGACTGCAGTGTGTGAGAACGATGTGGACATCAACACATGGAGACAAGGAGGACAAAACAGTCGCCCAAATGCAACCTTGGGCACAGAGGGACTGGAAGTGCATGAAGACATAACGATACCTCAAGGGCATACAAAGACAAAACTTAGCTGGGCCTGGAATACTATTATCTACTGTATCTTCAATGTAATGTTTTTTGGGGGGTAAAATGCAGAATACACAGCAACTAGCATGTCTGGTTATTGCTTGAAACATCGTTGACATCATTGACGAAAAACAGGGACCCTGAGTATATTTGTCTCTTCTCCTTGCATTGTGAGCTATCTGCTTGGATGAACTGCCTAAATATCACACTGTAGCCACTGGGAACTGATGAATATAGAAAAGGTGAACTTTACTAACATAAGTACATATAAAATATAGAGGTTACAGTCAGCTATGTCATTTGATATAATGTGTGTAGTGTCCCTTGTGCTACGTAAACTGAACTCATTGAAGTGTGTGTGTGTGTGTGTGTGTGTGTGTGTGTGTGTGTGTGTGTGTGTGTGTGTGTGTGTGTGTGTGTGTGTGTGTGTGTGTGTGTATGTGTGTGTGTGTGTGGGGTTGGTCTCTATCTGGTCGTTAGGTCTCTCAGTTCAAACCTGGTCCAAACCCTCTTTCAGACCTAACTGGGTCTATTACAGATACAGTATGTGCGAGGACCAACTGCTTGGAAGTCTTAATGTTCACTGCATTGATTGAATACAGACTTTACTGTATTTAAGTACACTACATAAATGAGTAATGCTTAATTGCTTATAAACACACAGACTGTACTTTATTTGAGTATTTCCATTTAAAGGGACTTTATACTTGGCTCATTTAGAAGAAAATATACAATTTAACCAGAATTAATGACAAATGCAACAATGTAACAATTTGGTCCTTGATCTGGACCTTTTAAGTGAATTAACTCTGGAATTTAATGTTTTGTTTTTTTGTAATGTTTAGTAACATGCAAGAGTCATGGCAGTACTTTTTCAGGGGTTTTAGCTTGGCGCAAGCTGGTAATATGACTTTGTTATTCTCTTTATTGTGTTGCCATGGATTAAAGCAAAATAAAATCTCACAACAAATAATTTTGTTAGGCCTAATATGCGATTTGTGAAACAGCGGTAAAGGAGCAGCCCCACATACTAGTTTCATTAACAATTAGCACAATATGTAGAATTATGGTGTTTTGCCACACTGTTTTGCCGCTAAAGAAATTGCAGATCGATGCTCAAGTCGGCCATATCAGCCCTGACAAAAAAGTATAGTCATTTTGTGTTTTAAAACAAAACGCCAGACGCCAAAGGGTTAACCTTTGCTTTTATGAAATATCTGAGATCATTAGGATTTTCTGCAAGATTAAAAATGCATTCTATTGCTAGTTTGCCAATAACCGAAAATAGGCTATCTACAAGCTTACAACACGTCGCAGTGCGGTATGTTGTAAGCTTGTAGATCGCCTATTTACGGTGCATGACACGCTTCCATAGAAGACATGCTGACTTCTGCGGAATCCAAATGACTGAAATCAGTCGTGGTGACTGAGAACTTTAATCCATGCGTTGCTTATATCATTTAGAAAATATCTAATCGATTTCCAAATATCAGATTTTACATTAAACTGGAATGTTAGTATGTGATGATTATGTCATTATTAGCCTACTTCACAGAGAGAGAGAGAGAGAGGAGAAAAAAAAGTAGAATTGTACTGTATATGGGATGTGAGACCCTGTCACCCTCTTACAGCACTGAGCTGTCATGGCCCTGTCACAGGCCCTGTTATGTTACCATGAAACACCACTCACACACACACACACACACACACACACACACACACACACACACACACACACACACACACACACACACACACACACACACACACACACACACACACACACACAGGCTATATTTTTATTGCTGCAACGATGTATGAAGAACCGGAACAAAATATTTACTCTCATGTACACAAGATGTAATAATAAAGAAACCTTGAACATTACAAAATGTCTTTGGCCTACAAATATATAAACTTGGGTCAGTGCAATGAATGGAGGAGTCTGATTTCACCTTCCCAGTGGAAAGTCTGGTGACGTGAGGTTACCTTCCCAGAGTAAAACTTCTTTGGCGCAGTTGCGCACTACAGACGAATACCAAACGCTCGCCCCAAAACACAGGCGCCCTGGAGCAAATCCGGTTACATGGCGGCTTTCCGACATGTCGCCTTTCCGACGTTAACGAACCCTATACCTAACCCTCACCCTAACCCTAACCGCACGCGGAAGCCACTAGTCGGAGTGGCGAGATGTCGGCATGGAAGACGGTTACCGGCAAATCCGGCGTTATTCACCTGGTATTCCTAAACACAGGGTAACCAACCAGTCAATTACGATCTACTGGTAGATCATTAAAGCCTTCTAAGTCAATCGCGGGGTGGGCCGGGTGGCAGACGGGCAGCTATCGACAATGAATACACAGAAATTATTTTAACTATTTAATATATATTCAAAAATATTATTGAATGTTTAGCAGACATACACAAACAGCACAATCCAATCGGTAAAACACCGTCGTGGGGAGAAGTAGAGCAGCCGCGTCCCTCTCGTAACACACTGTTTGAATGGAGGAGTAGAGAGCTGCTAGAGAGAGCAGTGTCCGCGTCTCAACTCAAGACAAGTAGGCTACATAGGAAGGAAGGAATACTAACTTTGTAACCAAGCTTTGCTGTTGTCATCTTGAATTAACCAAACTAGAAATCCATGTCAGAGGTGCTAGTTAAGATCCTGTATGCGCAGTGCAAGATAATTAACACCAGCTGTAAAGCTTTCTTTGATTGTGTGTGTGTGTGTGTGTGTGTGTGTGTGTGTGTGTGTGTGTGTGTGTGTGTGTGTGTGTGTGTGTGTGTGTGTGTGTGTGTGCGTGCGTGCGTGCGTGCGTGCGTGCGTGCGCGCGCGCGTGTACATGTCTTGCTAAAATGAAACTGAAAGTGACTTGGAAGGAAGGAATGGCAGGCCTAATATTATTAATGTATTTTGGCTATGTGCAATAATGTTACTGCAGACATTATATTGCCTTTTGTTAGGCTATTCCATATTTGTTTTTGTTTTTTTTAATTAATATGTCTTTAATTTACAATAATTCCGTATGGCATGCTAATGTTTTGGGACATAGTCTTTTATTACTACACAATAGTAAATAAATAATTCTACAGAATAAATAAATATATGTTCTAAATAACTGATCTCAATATGGACCCATAGTGATTATAAGTTTTGCCATAATCATGTAGCTCTACAACAGAGGCACAGCCATGATGACAGCAATGGAACAAAAAAATGTTTAAAAAATAATCAAAAAATATATATCATTTTCGGCAGGTTCTGGTTGTTCTTGTTGATCGGCTTTCAAATAGCCGATGTATAGGTTTGAAGTGCTGGTGTGGCCTAGAGTCGCTTCTTTTGACTGACATATATGGACATGATGGGCTGGCCAAAGCAATAGGGATCAGCTGCTCCAGATCTACAGCTAATGAGAAATTGGACTGCACCACAGTCCCTCTGTACCATGGGGTGGGGCAGGGGTTTTGAGTGTGTGTTTCAATGGTAGTCTTTGTCTTTTCCCCCTTTTGTGTTAACAGTGGTCTGACCCGTCCCTATATATGTCCACCTCTCCTGTCATTGTGGTTAGTTCAGTTTACAGTTCAGTTGTGTTGTTCAGTCCCATTTTCTGTTTAGTTATTTAGTTTGATTTGTTTATTTTGAGCACATTTGTTTGTTATATGTTAAAATTATTATTTTGAAATGAAACACAAAAAGAAAGAAAAATAAATACAAAAAAAGGAACATTATTTTAAACCAACAACCAAGTTTCCCTGTGTCTCTCCTTCCGACCAACTCGGTCCTTGACAGTTATCTTACACCTTTGGCACAAGGAGGCAGAAATATTCCCATCAATCGTGCAACCTGAGCGGTGTAAAGTAAGTTCTGTTAAAAATGTTAAATTGCATCGGTCTATGTTTTGTAGAAATCTGAACTTTCTGAGATCTGAGATTTTTGTTTATAATACTATATATAGAGGATGTTAGTCCTTTAGTAGAGGTAATAAGTTCACTAACCATGTGATCCTCCAGGGGGGATTTATTTAGGATAATTGGAAAATCTGTAGATTTTTCTTGAATCCAATGTCTAATTTGGAGATATTTAAAAAGGTCATGTCTAGGTAGTCTCTGGAGATAGATGCTACAATCTTCTCTCTATCCTCCTAAGACAATTCTCTGCGTTTCTTCCTTTTGTCCATGCTCAGTGTGGTACATGCAGTGACACAAAACGGCAGAATGAGGACTTTGCTGATGTTGACATTAAAACATATATTTATTTTAATATTTCAATTAACCCAGGTTTTGGAGTCATGTGGCACGTGACTTAAGTGATTCTGGAAGAAATTGAGTGTTATTTGACAAAAATGCAAGGGTGCCAATACTTTTCGTCCACAACCAGTACATACAGGATCTGAAGTAATCATCCCCTCCTGTCATAAGGTCATAGTAGAGTAACCTCCCATCATAGATAGTCGTAGGTAGAAATCAGTATTTGGCAGGTTTTTGTATTGAATGAAGATATTAACTCTTCACTGCCAGATGACGACAGACCCAGAATTGACGTCATTTAAAAAAATAAAAGCTGTTTATTTCCTGTGGGAAAATGTCTATATATCCGTTCCTCTTGCCTGTTCCTCTCGCACTGGCACTGGGGTGACACTATTACACTCTTACTCTAGCAGTTAAATAGTTAAAGTAATTTTGAATGATCATATGTAAAGGTGGTTTTGTAAAGATTTCCATACCTGCACTGTTGACATTCTCACACCGTGGTTTTACCAGAGTGTGGTCCTGGGATTTGCACTACCATTTATTAGGAGTCACTTATTCAAAGTCAGTGACAAAAAGAAAAACATTTTGCCTGTGTCACTGTGTCCAGGTGACACAATGCAAACGACTAATACAGCACGTTGAAACACAGCACAGTGGTGTGTGGCCATTCAGCCTCATGGCACGTGCCAGCAATGCCGATTTGAGCAGGTGCTGTTGCAGTTCATCCATGAGTCCTGAATACTAAACAAAATGGAGCGCTCAATGTCATTTGTGTTCTAAATGTCATGCAGATCTTGGAACTTACTATCATTATTTTTTGGAATGCAAGTGGATATTCAGGTTTTGGGGTTATATGGCACGAGAGTTAAGTGATATTTTTAAGGTTAAAATAAAGAAGGAACCCGGGAGCTTTCATCTTGGGTTTCACTTCAAAAGGGACTAATTTGGCATCTTCACAATATTTACGATTTGATAAACTCCTATTATTAGCCCAAAAATGCATCTTGATAAATTGAATTAAGGAGAAGCCCCCTATCATCCAATTCTGGTACAGAGCGATCTTTGGGGTACTCCCTCACGAGAGATTCTGTGCAGTATATAGAGGCAACAAAACATCTTTTCTGAAGCTATGGGCCCCAATGTTAGACTATTTCCTAACCGAAGAAATCTCTGGGATCCTTCTGAAAGGTCAATGTCCTTCTTGCTGGTACCCTCCTCTTTTAAAAGATTTTGAAGAAGATTTTGGAAATTTGAATATGACTACTTATGTTGTGTTTAGGTGCCTATATCTGCACGTGATCTGTCCTGCCATGTGCTATATGGAGTGTTGTTGTGGTATGTTTTATGTGGCTGGCTATGTTATATCATTATACAGAACTACTGATGGTGTTGATGGACTGTGGAATAGGAGGAGTATGTCTGTGTCTTGTGTTGTCTGTAGAACATTTTTAAAAAGGAAAAAATATATATTATTAAAAAACAATGATTGATTTAACAGTCGGTAAGAAAACGCAATGTCATCGGCATAGGTTGCCATTTCTGTCCATTTCTATTTTGCCAGCACATGTCATAACGACATTAACAGGTCCAATCAGTCCACATCAAATTTTACATGTTTAAGCTTGTAGATCTGACCGGACCAGACAAACTGGAAAATTGACCCAACTCTAGACAGAGAAGGAGGGGTGGCCATACCTGCCAGACGTACCAAGACATCAGAGACACATATTTCCCACAGATTACAAACACCCAAAAAGAATTTGAGAACATGACTAATAACAAAAAAAACATCCATATCTGCTTGGTGAAGTACAGCAATGTGCAAACACAGCAGCAAGATCTGTGAGCTGTTGTGACAGGAAAAGGACATCCAATGAATACAACCACCATAAGGTGTGAATCATGTGAATTCCTGCACTGTGCTGACCTCAATATAGACCTACTGTACGTACAGAGTAGACTCTGTACGTGATCCATGGCAGGATTTTTTCTCTCTGATTTCTAAAGCCTTTTCAACTGCAATGAAAAAATAAATCTTTGCCTGCGGGTGTCGCTGTTGAGGGATTTTGACTATCAATCATCGCCTCTGCTCCCCCCCCCCCCCCCCCCCCCCCCCCCCCACAGGAATGGGAATTAACTGGATGGGATGGACTGACATCAAGTCCAGGGGCCAATGACAGATTACTTTTCAGCCTAATTATTCAGAAAGCCCCAGACCACAGAAAATCCACTGAATGTTCAAAGTTCAGTTTTTTTGGGTCTAATTGAGGTCATAAAACCCCCCAAAAAATGAAAATGAATGTCATAGAACCTTTGTACCTACTATACTTCAGTGCATAGTTGCAATGTTACACAGCTCTGTTAACACATTTCTCTAGGGCTTCAATCAAGGGGCCAGCCTGACATATTTACAATGAGGCCAATACGGAAGAGAGACAGTTCATATAAATGGCCAGTAGGTGGCTGCAGGTGTGATTGATTGATTGATTGATGTACTTTATTTAGTAAGACATGAGAACAACAGTACATGGAAGTACAAATTCACAATACAAGGTCTACTAAATTGGAAGACTCATAAAAGCACTGAGCTTGTTTCCAATGAGTTCCCCACGCACACAAATCATGATGACATATAAGAGACAGACAGATATACACAACTACTATAGAATGTCATACAACAAGTAAGACGCGCGAACGCTGGAAGCGAACGCAGCTCGAAAATATTGTATATTTACAGACTTTGTGTGTGTGTGTGTGTGTGTGTGTTTGTGTTTTGACTGTAGCTGCACTCTGGCGCACTCTGTTGGCCGCACCCAGGCAGTGCACTGCACACAGACAGACAGACACACACACACGCACACAAGCTGAGCAGACTTTCATAGTAAGCTCCACTTGGGCGGAGGCTCCTTCCGCGTTCGCAATCAGTTTACATGTTACTGGTATGAAGAGTGAGAAATATGTACAAAAGAAGGAGAGGGGGGGGGGGGGGGGTAGGGGGGTAGGTTAGGTTAGGACTTAGACAGGGGCCATTTTCCAATTGCAGCCTCCTGAAGGTGTATCTTTAGGGCAGTTTTGAAAGAGAGTAGGGTTTTACACTCCTTTATTCCTTTTGGTAGGGCTTTCCACATTTTTGATGAATAGCATGAGAACGAGTTACTTCCCTTTTGTTGAGCCAAAAAAGGGTTGGACAAGGTTTGTGGAGCTGCCTCTGGTATTGTGACCATGGACATCATTATCATTTTGGAAGTATTTTGACAAATACAGGGGGATCCCAATGTTGTGGTATATCTTGAAGACCAGGCCCATAGCAAGTTGCTGTACTCTGTCCTCAACCCTAAGCCATCCAATCCTATCAAAATGATCAGGGGTTAGATGGGTTTTGTAATTGAGGCCAAGAAGTAGCCTTACAAGTTTGTTTTGGGATCAGAAAGAATATTGTGTCAGTGTCAGAAAGAATATTCTCTCATTGTAAGCGGATGGGTTTTTGACAAACTTTAGACTATATTTTCTTACCTTAATAAAAATTGTCATAAATACTATATGCTTCCAGTCGCTGGTTTAAAGTCTCCTTTCATGATATGCGTTTTGCTAAATTATGGTCCCATTTATTCTAAAATTGTCTGGTCTCAAGCAATAGCGTTTGAGTTCCGGCGTGCCCAATGGAATATATGAAAGATGGCGGATTGCACGTTCCTGAACAATCGGCTTAATTTACGGTCTGTAGAAACCAATGGGTGACGTCACGTTCCCTTCGTCCATTTCTTTTATACAGTCTATGGCTACAATACATCTTTAATTGTACAATCATTTATTATCTTTCATTTGGTTTTACCTTTTGCCATTAGTCTCGCGTCACCAGACAACTATTCCACAATCTCTGAATGCTATATAGAGTCTGGAACTCCACTTCCCGAAAGCTGCTTAACGGAAGCTACTCAGACCGGAAAAACATTCGACCAATCACGACGCGGTGCCCGCGGACCTGTAGTCCCAGTGGAAACAGAACCGAGGCGGAAGCATAGAGTCATAGGTAGATTCATGTTATTTGTGCGAGGATTGTTTATCATTATATTCATATATGTATCATATATGATACATATATATATTTGTATATATATTCATACATATATCATATTTATATTATTTAACACTTGTTGTTTTGATTCCAGTCGGACTCCTTTGCGCCACTGCACAATGCTAAAACGGAAGTGGGTAGGGGAGGGGCTTCCGCTTTCCCCTTAAGCATGATCAAAGCTTCCGAGTCCCAGACTGTATGCCGGAAACATTTGTAAATTGTGGGAGGCAACAGTCTGGCCACACGAGACTATTTTGCCATGTAAATGTATGTTTCCCATGCCAATAAAGCTTTGAATTGAAATGTTTAAAAAGAGCCCCGCTATCCACAAGTTTCCTAGGGAGTTGTGGGCATCACTTTGTCGATTTGATCAAGTATCAGGGATAAAACCGACAGGAAGTGATGCCCACAACGCCCTAGGAAACTTGTGGATAGACGCTGCCCATTTCGGCGTGGAGTAGAGAAGAGGGGGGGGAGAGAGGGGTTTCGGTGTTGCCAGCCCTAATGAATGGCAGCTGTAAAAGCAGTAGTGCAGGGGTTTTCAACCCGTGGAGGTATTGCAGGTATTTTTTTTTTACTTTTAATATCTTACAGGAGTTCTTACTGTATGGTGTGTGATATGAAATGTGAGCTTACCATAATCACAGTAATCCTTAATCATATTCCATCATATTCAAACAAAATCACTGTATATTATTAGATATTATATTGATATTATAGCTATTTTCTCCAGCTCCCTGTGGTGCATGAACCCCCCACCACTATTGTGTGGGGTGGGTCTATGATGGACCCACCACGCACAATAGTGGTGGTCCCCAGGTTGCTCTTTGTCAGGATGGTGGTCCCTGGGTCAAAATCAGTTGAAGACCCCTGCAGTAGTGTCTTGTCTAAGTGTGTTTAATATCCAACTGAATGTTTTCTGCAGCCTAACATATCAAGTAATTCCCTGTAGAAGGTAGACCCTCTCCCTCAAGCTAAACTTAAAGTGACTTCTAAGATTTTGGCTATGTTCAAAAACTGCAAGCCAATGTTCAGAGGCAGTCAGTAGTATTTGTCTTAATTTCTTTCATTCATATTTCTTTAGTCGCCAATAATTTAACTGTAAGCCAGTGTTTTGAGACATATTGTCTTTTATATTACTCTGCAATCTGTATTGTATTGCTACATAAACATAAATGGTAAAAATAAATTCTACATGCATAAATACAAAAATTATAATAAATAAAATATAAAAAAATAGAAATGCCTTCCCACATGATTGGATCAGTGATTAGTATCGGACCATCTCTATTTATAACCAGTAACATTGACTCAATTACAAGGGTCCACAGTGTTTTAGATTGGTATAACAACTAATTGTATCTATTTCATAAAGGATTACTTCATTATTAAAACTTAATATATTATTGCTTGGTAATTTTAGGCTGTTTTTTAATGTCCGCAGAAAATCAAGGATTGTTCTCAGCAGAATCAGGATTGTACAGCTTCAACCAGGGATCTGTCAACTGTGCACGTTTAGAAAAACACTGAACAAGGATTGCATAAAGGGAGTAGCCAGGAGAAAAACCCTCTACGCTTCAAATGGCTTTGCTTTAGAAAATTTAACCTGAATGAACCACAGGACTTCTGGGCTGTAAACGTGACCAAAGTGTGGGTGTAATACCATCAAAACCAAACAATGCATGTCACCACAAGAACCTCATCCCCAACCATGCATGTTGGTTGAGGGGAAATTATTTGGGGCTGTTTTGCAGCCACAGAATCTGGAAGCCTGACAGCCTGATCCCAGCATGAATTTGTTTTGATACCAGCACATTCTTGAGGGAACTTAAAAAACTTGAGGAAAGTTTTGTGGCTGTTGACTACATGACGGAATCATTATTACATGATTATAATTGTTATTATACAATTAACTATTATTATTATACAATTATTAATAGTATTATTAATATTATACTATTGTTATGATTATTGCACTATTTTAAGAGCCAGGAATCTCAGTTTCAGAGCTTAGAACACTCAATCTACGTATAGGTCTAAGTCTGGAGGGGTTTAAGACAATGTTGGTACAGTATATGTTTTGCACTTAATAGAGAGCTGGTAAACCTCTGGATCAGAGCCTGAAACACTCTGCTTTGCACGTGTGTTAATCTAATGTTGTACTTATTTAGTTTAATGTCATATTATGTATTTTATCATGCTTTTATATAGTCTGTAGAGTATCTTCTATGGACCTCAGGAAGATTAGCTGGCGCCCTGGGCGTCAGCTAATGGGGATCCATTTAATAAACAATAAACAATATACCGATGGGAGCCAATGTTAAAATATGACAGTCTGTACTCTCCAAGGCAATGGACCCTTTTCAGAGTGGACATTTTGACATGTCATAGATGGTAAACCTAGCTGAAGGTAATAACATTAATCCTGGGTCTGTTTCGTTTACAGTAGGTGTGTACCAGAGCATGGGCAACTTCATGCGGACATACAGAAAAATTTACTTGAGTAAAAGTAGAAGAATTGGTATCAAAATGTACTTAAAGTACCAAAAGTAAAAATACCAAAATGTTTGAAAATAGCAGATCTACAAGCTCACAACGTGTGGAACGAGCTTGTAGATCGGCTATTTTCAAATAGCCTAGGTATAAAATAGGGCTAAAGCGGTTAATGTATGTTTTATAATGAAATGATTTATATCTGCAAAGTAACTAGTAACTAAAGTTTTAAATAATTGTAGTGGAGTAAAAGTATAGACAATAAGAAATACTCCAGTAAAGTAAAAGTACCTAAAAATTGTACTAAGTACAGTACTTGAGTAAATGTACTTGGTTACATTACACCACAGCACGTCAGTGAAAGAAAACGCTGGAAACATCCCTATTTACAATCGACTTTACAGGGAAACAAGCCCAGCGTCGCTTATAATAAGCAGACCTGGCAACACTGGCAGGCTGCGCTATAATGCATTAGCACAACAATGGGCACGTCGGCTGACAGTTTGTGCTGAACTAAAATGCCAACTTTTGCCAACCGACTACCAGTCTGTTGCAGTCTGTAGTCTCAAGTAGTCTGTTTAGTGGAGTTACCTTAAGGCGTTGCTTGTGAATCTCTTGGTGAAGATGCAGTGTGGGCAATAAAATGCTACAAATTTGGTCCTTAACAGGATGCCATTTAAGCATATTATCAAGGGTGATTGACTTAAAGCAGGAGGGGACTACATACATCGAAAGGAAGAGGTTGAATATGACGCTGAATACAACCATGCAGCTACGCCACACACGTTCTGATTACCCAGCCTGGGATACAATTTGGCCTGGCCGCTTTGTGGCCCACTTGAGCGACTTGCGCACGTCAGCTTAGGTGTTGACCAGAGCGCTGTCAGTGGTGGTGGTGGGAGGATCCCTCCGGGAATTTGGGAGTTTGGTGTTAATCAAAAAGGTCTCGATATACAGAGCAATCTTCGTTCCTACTCTCACCTACAGTCATGAAGTGCTGGTCATGACCAAAAGATAAGATCGCAGATACAAGCGGCCGAAATGAGTTCTCAGATGGGTGGCTGGCGTCTCCCTTAGAGATAGGGTGGGAAGTTCAGTCATCCGCGAGAGACTTGGAGTAGAGCCCCAGCTCCTTCACTTGGAAATTAGCCAGCTACGGGTGGTTCTGGCATCTAATAGGCCTACGGATGCCTCCTGAGCATCTCTGTCGGGAGGTCCTCGGTGCACTCCCACTGGGAGGAGACTCCCTGGCAGACCAAGGACCAGATGGGGGGGATTATATCTCTATGCTGGCCTTGGACAACCTCAGAATCTCCCAAGATGAAGTGGCAAATGTTGCCCGGGGAGTCAGTACCTCTCTAGTGGAAACGACTCCGGATAAGCGGTTGAAGATGGATGGAGATAGAGCCAATGCTGATATATTTTTGTACTGAAAATACTGGTTTTAAATGAACTAATAATACTTTAATCAATAATTGTCAACTTTAAGAATTCTAATGAATATAACCTCTCAATATGTTTATTCCATGACAACACAATGGAAAGCAGTAGTTGATTCAATAATATTTTGAGCTCTTGTTGTACGTTTTATTTAATGAAACCTACTGGACCTTTAAATATGAGAGAGAGAGAGTGTGTGAGTGAGAGAGTTTGTATACAATCTTTGTGAGTCCCGGGACCCACTGGTGGTCTTTTATGGTCCCAGTTCAATTCTATGGGTCGGTGGTCTCAAGTGGGCCAACACCCACAAAGCGGACCCAATAAAACGTGTAATTTTTAACAAATTGCAGTGTTTAACTCGTGTTTGATCTTTGGTTGTAATTATGGTTGTATTCATGTATGTTGAAAATGTATCTAAAAACAAAAACAAATTCCTCAATCTGTCAACCTTATTTGTAAAAGAAAATGATATACACAGAACATAGTAATGTAAATAGCAGCAAAATAAATGATAAAATATAGACTACTTAGTAGAAGGGTCCCCTGCGTTGAGGGTCACACAAGAAAATAAGTACATTCTTGAAACAAAATGTCCATAACCAACCACTTAAACGTTTTTAGATTACAGGACATGGTGGTTACAGTATGATTGCAGAGTAATGCAGATGTATATAGCATACTGCTCAAAGAAATGTATTATCATTACAAAAAATATATATGATAATGTATCAAAGTGTTCCTTTTAGGGGTGTGCCGATATATCGTCCCGCGATATATCGCGATACGTTTTCGTGACGATATGTATCGTTTTGGGAAAAAAAATATCTTTTGAAACTTTTTTTTTTTTTTTTTTTTACAATCATAATAATCAGGCATGCAAATAGCCCCGAGGAGAAAAGGGTGACAACATGTTTTTTTTTTTCGGGTCAGGTGTCACACTATTGCCCTATTTGGATTCAAAACGGCTATTGTAGCTGAAAAGCTACAAGTTTGCATGTCTGAATAATGCAAAAACAGAATTATTTGTTTGCATTTGCTTTTTTTCTCCCCCATATATTTTCAAAATAAAAAAAGTGCGTATGGTATCGAAGTTGTGAGCCCAATATCGTATCGTTTCGTGAAATTAGTGTATCGGCACACCCCTAGTTCCTTTAATTATTTTGAGCAGTATATTATACACAGCAGCCTGTCTCTCACATTCACCCTCTCTTTCTCTCACACACACACACACACACACACGAGAAGTGCCAATTCTCTCTCTCACACACACACACACACACACACACACACACACACACACACACACACACACACACACACACACACACACACACACACACACACGAGAAGTGCCAATTCTTCTCTTTCGAGTAATTTCTTTTTAATACTTACTGCACAGATTGCGCAGTTGTCAAGTTGCTGCCACAGTGTTTTCCAAAGTAGCACATTTAATGAAGATGTCCCCCGTCTTATTTAGCAGGGATGTACACAAATCAATAGGCTACATTATTTGGGAAAGCACAAATAATATGATGGAAACATATTTCTTCTACCTGAAGTTGCTCGATGTTATTCGGGGGAGGGGGGGCATGATTGCAGTGGTGGAAACTGGAAAGTAACTAAATACATTTACTCAAGTACTGTACTGAGGAGTAGTTCACCCCAAAAATTACTTATTTTCTATCAATTGCACACCCCATGAAGCCTTGAATTCATGGATTTTGTTTTGTTTTTGTCACATTCCTAAGCCAATAATTTGATTACCAGCGGAAAGATGCTAATGTATCCGGTAGGAGACACAAAGTAGACTCTTTGTGTCTCCTACCGAAAATACATCCGGTCATCAAATTATTGGCTTAGGAATGTGACAAAAAAAAACAAATAATCCATAAATTCAAGGCTTCATGGGGTGTGTAATTCATAGAAAATACATCTCAGAGGTAAATACTGTACTTTTTACTCCACTATTATTATTTTAAAACTTTAGTTACAAGTTAGTTTGCAGATTTATTTTTAATATTATTACAAAATATATCTTTTAACACATAAGCCCTATTTTAGCATACAAAAGGTTGACGAGGTTGACAATAGGTGCGACAGTGGTAACACATAGGTAGGTCCACATAGTGGCCAATGCAGTGGCAGGTATGTGCATGATTAGACATGGTCATGCACACCATAATTGTATCTTGTGCTCCAATGACTTTGTCTTCTCATTTATGTTAAATCACTTCCCATTTAAGTTGCTTATCCGTAGTTTTCTCTCTCTCCTGATTGGACTTTTTTTTTTATCCCAACCTGAAAATGTATTTTCTGTTTACTAAAGACGTGGAGAGATGGAGACTCCTGCCCTGTTATTGAGGAAACACTCTGTACAGTAGCAATGATTGCTATGGGTATAGAGAGCTATTTAACACATTCTCTGCAACAAGATGCAGAGAATAGCAGATCTACAAGCTCACAACACGTCAATATTATTTTAAAGTTTGACAAATTTTGAAATATTTGAGTACTTATACTTTGTTACTTTAAAGGGATACTAGGCAGGATCAGAGATCTGAGTGAGTACACACACTGCCCCCCTCCCCTCTCTGACAGGTATCAAAGTGATTGCTGTCTTTGATGCATTCATTGATTAGAGAGAGCACTAACGAGTTACGGCCCAATCAACACTTGTGGCCCAATCAATCAACTCTTATGACACTTATGGCCCAATCAATCAACTCAATGCACAACTCCTTTGAGCTCCGGCCGAGCCCCCTCTCCCCCCACAGACATTTTAGTCCCTGCAAGGGATGAATGTCAATATAAACAGTGAAACAAAACCAAAATACAGCCAGAGGGATGTGTCTTTCTCCAGGGAAACACAGCAGCATAATTATATAGTGGCTGATAGAGGTAAAAAAAGCAAAATAAATATGTATATATATATTTTATTTCTTTAATTTATGCTCAAAGTTACCTAGTCTGCCTTTAAGAATATTGTTATGCCAATAATTTTGTACTTTTACTCAAGTAAAAAAAAGTATATACTGGCCTATAACATTAAGTCCACATAAGAGTATTTTTACATTATTGAATGGTTTATTTTCTGTCTTTTTTTTTCTACAACAAATCAAAACACTTGTGTGGACTTACAAAAAGAAAAAAAATCACACCTGTACACATTCAAAGTCAGCACACACAAAATCCAAACTCAATGACCGCTACTTTTACTTTTTTTGGTATCTGAGTACTTCTTCCACCACTGCATGATTGATTGATGAGTCATTTCATATCATTGTGGGTGGCCACAAGATAAAAATGCCCATTTCGTTTGCAAATTGCAACACATGTGATATAGTATGCTACTTCAGTACACTTTAACTACAACAAATATTACTGGGACCACTACAGAAATTTGCAGATGAACAATGATTCATGAATTCGCATTTAGACACTCCCATTGACTATTCCTCTAACAAATTGCCCACAATTTCACACATCGCCCATACAAGCTCGAGCCATGGTTTTGTGAAGATAATATCTTCACAATGTGTTAAATATCTCTCTATACCCATAGCAATCATTGCTCCAGTCTCCATCTCTCCACGTCTTTTGTAAACAGAAAATACATTTTCAGGTTGGGATAAAAAAAAAGTCCAATCAGGAGGGAGAAAACTACGGATAAGCTACTGAAATGGGAAGTGATTTAACATAAATGAGAAGACAAAGTAATTGGAGAACAAGATACAATTATGGTGTGCATGACCATGTCTAATCATGCACAGACCTGCCACTGCATTGGCCACTATGTGGACCTACCAATGTGTTACCACTGTCGCACCTACTGTCAACCTTGCCAACCTTTTGTATGCTATGCACATAATCTTTATATTTTTATATTCTCTTTGACATGCTTGTTTTATGTTTGATTTCTTACTCCCTGCTCCCCCTCTCCCTGCCCCCACCCTGTCCCTTTTGTTCTTCTCCTAAAAACTAATCTGTTGTTTAACAAAAAATATCAATTACAGAACCTAACTTCACAGTCCATGATCTATTTACAAATTGCTCATGTAAAGGCTGATACAGCAACAACACCTTTGTTGTCTTGTTGCAAATTAGAGTAGACACAAGATTATTCTATATTTTTTGTGAGATTTAATACACTTTATTTTTTTTCTCTCTTTTTACCTCGCTCTGACTGGTACTGATACAAATAAATCCAAGTCAGTTTCCAATCTTTCCCGTTTCCATCTTTGGACAGTGACACACATGCACTAGTAAGATTTTACACACACACACACACACACACACACACACACACACACACACACACACACACACACACACGGATATATATAGATATATATAGATATATAGATATATAAAATTGATAGAGAGAGGGGAGGGGATCAAAGCCAAATAGGCTAATATCTAGTCTTAAACAAGCATAATGGTGTATATAATAAATAGCCTACATAATGGCCTATAGCCTACGTAAACAGTGAAGACTATCATGTATAGATTATATAAAATAAGGAGACAGACAGATAGTAGCCTGGGAACCGATTCGATCCCGGCTCCTCCTGGTTCATGTCGAAGTGACCGCAAACACTGCTCCCAATGAGCAAATGAACATTTTTAAATTTCATGAATACATATAAATTTTTTTTTTTTTAAAAATCAATAAATTAGAAGACAAATGTTTAAGAGGTAGTGAAAATAGCCGATCTACAAGCTCACAACGATGCGCAAATGCGACGAGTTGTGAGCTTGTAGATCTGCTATTTTCACTAGCACAGTCAAAGAAACAAAAGTTTTAGAGTACTGTATAAGCTTACCTGGCATCGTTATACGAGACATCCAGCCAGTCACCAACTTCATTCTTCACATAGTTGGAGTTGGAATAAGGCGACCTGCCGATCAACCCTCCGGGGAACCACTGATCAGGTCTGGATCGATCATGGTGAAGCAGGACGCTCCTCTCATAGGGGTTACATAGGAACGCAGTGCTCGGCCCCGTGCTGTATGTATTATTCATGCACTGCTTGGGTCCCCCAAGCTGAGTAATGACATTGTCACTATAACCGTAGTTAGTGCCCCACGCTGTCCCGCCACTGCCAAGTTCACTTGTGATGGTTTCGGATTTAATCTTGACGCTGTACTGCTCCTGTAAGTAGTCAGCGTACTTGCCCTCCAAGCCTTCGCTTTGAGCTTTGTAGACATGATGAGACATTCTCTCTGGGAAAGTTGGGCGCAAGTGTGGCGTGTTCTCTGGCGCTAGTGGGCCGTAAGGGCAAGACGTCTCCAAGTGATCCGTGTCCGTTCGGGGGTCGCCGCATTTGCTCCGTGGCGTGGGTGTTTTGGGCAGAGCGGTTTGGTATTCTTTGCAAGTTGTCTCATCACCCTCATCGAGTCCAAACCCCTCTTCGTTTGGAGTAGAGTTTCTGTCGCGCAGGGTAACGCTGGTAGAATCCAAACTTTTGAACATGCCCACCAGTTGCTTGCTGTGCATTAAGGATCGGTCATCATCACAGTCGTACTGGACACCTGTTCCAGCGCCAGGGCAGTTTAATGGAGCGACGCCAAAATAGTCGTCTTCTCGCATTTGGTCATGTGCGACACAATGAGCGTGGTTAGGGTCCAGGTCACTAATAATGTCATTCGAGTCCATCATGGCCAGTCCAAGCGACACCGACACCGCTTTGCAGAGCTCTCTCGCGGTTTCTGAAATGGTGGCGCAGGATGAATTGGAGGAGCGACTGTTCGCTAGGCGGCTGGCAGCGTTTAAGTCGTCTTCCCCACCGTGCTGCTGAGGCGCGTCTGCTGGCTGCTTCTCCATGTTACAGGATGGTTCCTGCGCCGTGTGGCTGATGGATCCGTAACCGTAACCATTCGCGTCCGCATTGTCGGAATTATTCACCCCGGTTCTGTTTCCTGTTGAGTTTTTCGTAAAATGGACACTATTTGTCTCAGTTTCAAGTGTTGTGGAAAAACTTATGCCGTTTGCATCCCTCACTTTCTCCAGGCGTATTTCGGCACAACATAGCTGGCGATTAGTTGGGCGCATTTCCCCAGGATGATTAGGCTAATTCTGCAAATAAGTAGGCTATTTTGATTAGAGAAAAGTCCAAGTCCCCTCTCACAGCAACCGTACCACTGCTCCTTAGCTCAACTCTGACGGTATGAAACAAGCTTTTGGTTTGGTTTGGTCTGCGGAGAGCTTAGTAGTCAACAAACTCCTAGTGGTTGGAAAGTAACTGGCTACATACTCGAGTACTGTACGTACTTAAGTACAATTTGTACTTTCCAATTTCCAAATACTTTTACTTCTACTCCACTACATCTCAGAGGCAAATATTGTACTTTCACTCCACTACAATTATTTGAAAACTTTAGTAACTAGTTACTTTGTAGATTTAGATTATTATTACAAAACATATATGACCACTTCAGCCCTATAATTAGGCCATTTGAAAATAGCCGATCTACAAGCATGCTATGCATTGTGAGCTTGTAGATCTTCTATTTCTAAGAGTTTTATACATTTGAAAACTTGAAATGGGACATTCTGCATAATGAGTGGGCTACTTTTACTTTTAGTACTTCAAAGGACGACTTCACCCATTTTCAACCTATCTTCATATAATAGGTCCTCACTAATGCTCATGATAAAATGGCACCATTTTTTCTACTGTCTGTGTCTCAGAGGAGTACTGTGGACAGTTCAGAATCCTGTCTACCAGTGACATCATCGATGGAGAATCCAAGCTAATAGAAACTGCAGCCTTTCTATTCCTGGAAAGTTGCAATGCAATAATAGAAGCCATTGTTCTCGCGTTAATAAAAATCGAAATAAGAAATGTGAAATCTTGTTTAGAAAAGAAAATCTGCCTAACGATGATGTCACTGGTAGACACATTTCTGGACTGTCCACAGCCCTCCTATGAGACACAGACCAAGTAGAAAAAAATTGTACCATTTTATCATGAGTATTAGCGAGGACCAATTATATAAAGATAGGTTGAAAATGGGTGAAGTCGTCCTTTAAGTACATTTTGATACCAGTACCTTTACTCAAGTGAATTTAGAATTCCGGACATTTACTTGTAACAGTATTTCTACATTGCAGATATTGCAAATATTTGAGTACTTTTTCACCACTGCAAACTCCTCCTAATCCAACTGGATTCCCCATTGACCAGATGAGACGTCCAAGTCAATGGATTTGAGAAAACACAATTTAACTTTGTCAACAATAATGAATAGCCTATTTCTATCCGTTGCCACACCGTCCCACACGCTATATATTTCGAAAATATCTTGTTAGGCTATAAAACATATTATACACCCAAGGAGAACCATCAACTTTATTTGTTACTACTTAGTTTGTTTAGCTCTTTTCTTTTACTGAAAGCCAAACTTTGTTGTCTAATTGGTTGGCTAATCAAACAAAGTGCATTGTCACCTCTGGCTATGTCCAATATTACTTGAATTGAGATGATTTCTAAATCATCAGGCGCTTTGCTGTCTGAACAAGAAGTGGTAATTCTTTAAAATGTCATTATTTTCGAGTTTCCTAAGACATTCCGAGTGACATTTAGCCTATAATGTAAATGTAGGCTATACATTTAGAAGTATGCATTCTATTTGCATGTGACAATTCCATTCTTTTGTAATAGTTGTGAGTTGAGTTTACATTCAATGTCGATTTTGTTCATAAACTCGTTAGTGACTTAGAATGAATGGGGGAAAAAACATTAGGCTTATGCTTAACACACTAGGCTGTATAAAAATGCTAATGTCATTGACAACATAAATATGATTTAAAACACCTTTTCAGCAGGGTTACCTTTTCAAATACTTCGGATCTTTAATTTTCTTTAATTTAAAATGTAGCCTAATAATCATTAAAGAGTGTGGTGTATGTTTGCTGTAGTGCATGTTGCTCAAATGGCATCCATGAACAGATTGGGATTTAGGATAGAGCTAAATCAATTAAGTTATTCACTCCACCAATCAGTGCACATACAATTCTCAGCGTTAATGTATCCATTTGTAACTTCATTTAGTAAATACATTTTATTTATATAGCACTTCTCACAGAGAGGACTCACAAAGTGCTTCACATACATAGAGATTAAAACAAAGCAAGGTAATTTAAACAGGTAGAACATAAAAAGCCTGTACAATTCATCTCAAGCAGTACAACAAATAACAACACAAACATGGAAATAAGATCATGTAACATCTGCAAAAGCTTGTTCAAATAGTAGCGTTTTAAGGTTGTTCTTAAAAATGTCCACAGAGGCTGCAGTTCTCAAGACCTGTGGAAGAGTGTTCCAAAACCTGGGAGCTACAGCCTGAAAGGCTCTGTCACCTTTAGTTTTTACATTAGTGTTGAGGACTGTTATTAGACCCTGTTAAGCAGACCTTTAGGGCCCTCCCTGGCACATAACGTGGGACCAGGTCAATTAGGTATTCTGGGGCCTGGCCATGCAGAGCTCTGTAAGTGAGCACCAGGACCTTGAAATGGACCCTAAAATGTACAGGAAGCCAGTGTAAAGAGACCAGGACTGGGGTGATGTGGCACCTTCTGCTGGACCTGGTCAACAGTCTGGCAGCAGCATTTTGAATTAGCTGGAGGCGGTCCATGGTTGATTTATTGAGGCAGGTGAAAAGTGAATTACAATAGTCCAAGCGTGAGGAGACAAATGCATGGATGATCATCTCTAGTTCTGGGAAGGAGACAATTGACCCAAGTTTCACAATGTTCCTAAGCGGTGGAAGAAACATGTCTGGGTAATTGATTTGATGTGTGTGTCAAGATGCATGGACTGATCAAAGTTAACACCAAGGTTTCTGAGGTTGGGGCGCACATTGTCTCTGAGGGAACCAATAACATCAACCACCTTAGGAACAATGGGCCTCATTCAGCAATAAGTTCCTAATGTTTCCTCTTACATTTCTTCCTAAGTGAATTCCTAAGAGAAGTCGAGTCAGATTCATGAAGCGTTCTTAAATGGCAGAATTGTTCGTAACTTATGTTCTTATGATGATGAATCCCAGTCCTCGTAACTTGAAGGGGTGTGCCAGTTAATCCAAATTACCATAGGTAGCCGCCCCACTAATCCCCATATAAGGCCTGCAGTCACACCTGTGTGTGATTGCTGCTCACAGACATCACAGGAAATCACACAGAAATAAAGTTGAGAGAATGAAGTAAAGAATACCTAAACTAAAGTCTAAAGATGGTTGAACACCAGACTCCAAACATAAACATAAAAAAATCAATAGTTCTGTGGAGGTACTTCTGAAGTGAACAGCAAATTATTTAATTTAATTAATTAATGTATTCTATTATTTCTCTCACATTAATCAACATATCACCACTAGATCAATGTAAATTTGCTGAAATGACCATGTTATCCATATTTCATGTTCAGTAGTAGCGTTAGTAGTGGATATAAAAATAATTGTATTACTGAAAGCTGTGTGGGTGGATATGGAGGGTCTTTAAGGTAGCAGCTGCTTGGTATGTAATGGGGTGGAAATAGGGGTGTGGTGGGTGATATATGGTGGTGCAAGGAGGGGTGTGGTGGGTGATATGGTGGTGCAAGGAGGGGTGTAGGGGGCTGTGTGGGGGGTGGGGGGTATGGGGATGGGTGTGACGGGTGGGTATAGGGGGGCTTTCGGGTAAGAAGGGGACGGGAAAATGGGGGTGTGGCGAATGTCGGGGATATGGGGGTGGGGGTATGGGGGGGTGATGAGGGTGTGTGTGGGGGGGGGGGGGGGGGGGGGGGATGAGGGTGGGTTGGGTGGGGGGTTATGGGGTGGGTATGGGGCTTGGGCTTCAACTCAACCGGGTTCCTCGTTTGCTGTGGACCCCCTGGAACTCCCTCAAGGACCCCTGGGGGTCCCCAGACCACACTTTTGAGAACCTTTTTTGCTCTAAAGATATGATAAAAATATTATTGTAATTTAAATCCAATATTATACAACTGTAGAATTGAAGAAACTTCGAGAATTCATTATTTTTGCACAAACATGTCACACTTAAGAACTTAAAGGCCACCCTAAGAGTGCTCTCTAGTATGCGTAGATTTCTTCTTAACTTAAGAACAAATCACAGCTAAGAACACATTTGTGAATGCCAAAATCTCTTAAAAAACTTCTTAAGTCGGTCTAAGAACAAATTTGTTCGTAAGTACGGTTCATGAATCGGGCCCAATGATGTCAGGGGCAACAATAAGCACCTCAGTCTTTGGTTCATTTAGCTGGAGGAAATTGTATGACATCCAGGTCTTAATGGCAGACATACACTCTAGTGAAACGTTAAAATTAAAATCAGCAGGGCTCTTTGTGTTAAAAGAATAATACAATTGGATATCGTCAGCATAAAAATGGTAAGACCTACCATTTTAGTATTAATAACGTGTCCTAGTGGTAGCATATAAAGCGCAAATAAAGTTGGTCCAAGGACCGAGCCTTTCAAATCTCCAATTCAATTAACCACTTAACCCTAGAACGCTAACCATCCATGGGTGAATTTCACCCAGACAATTGTAATTATTGTCTCCGCCAGGCCGAAAGGCATGGCGAGAGACCATGTTTTGCACCCCGTCCGTCCGTGTGTCCGTGTGTCCTGTCCATCCGTTAGCAGCTAATCTCCGGCACCGTTGGCCCGGTCGCTGCGAAACTGTGCACACACTCCCTCGATGCCAATTCGCTTGCGATTTCCGTGAAATTTCACACGCACATTCCCCCTAGGCCGAGGAAGAAATGCCACCCTTTTCACATTGGCCTGTTATAGCGCCACCAGCAGGTCCAATTTAGCAACACATTTATGGAACAAAATGCCTCAAATCATGAATGCAGTGTCCGATTGCCGTGAAAGGCCTAAGAAATGCCACCCTTTTCACATTGGCCTATTATAGCGCCACCAGGAGGCCACAATAACATACCTGACCTGTGCTCCGAGGAGCACTTTTTCTAGTTATTACTTAGAGGTTAGTGATAGAGGGGGAAAAAAATCCCATAGACCCACAATGGTCAGTTGATGCAATTAGACTGTGCCTTTACTGGACAAAGCTCACATGTCCTAAGAATGGGTGGACCAAAGGAAAGGTTCCCACATAAATTGATCATTGCACGTATTCCTATGGACTGGGGCGGCACCTGTCAGCGGGGAGTGTTGGGCGGGAAGAGTACGTCCTCCCGGTGGGGGCTCCTCACTGGCAGGTGAGTCAGTAGGATACAACAGCTGTGACAAATGTGTGTGGGGAGGAATCAATTGGCATAACGACTAAATTGTGGAGAAAAAGCGGCAATTCTTTTGCCTCCGGCCGTGCGGTGAGGTCCCAAATACTAACCGATGTGAGCAGTATATTTTTTATTTATAATAAAAATAAACAATTGTATTATTTACAATAAAAATATACAATGAAAAATGTACAATAGGAATGCAGCGGCCGTTCGGGAATTTTCCAGTGTCCAGCAAGTCCCTGGGCATGGGCTATAGGAGAACTGAATGACAGCATGCTGGAGCTGACACATACTTTGAGGATTTAAAGCATCTAAGCTATATTGAAATTACCTAGAAGGTGGGTGGACCAATGGTGGATAGTGGACCGATGGTCACAGCAGTAACATCCAGACTTAATAATATTAGCGAAATCACCTTCCCGCCCTATGTGGATTAATATGGAGTCCTCCTCAGCTAGACGTGCCTCATTAACTGCTCTTGTACATTCGTTCAATACAATTCGTATACAATTCGTTTTTCTCTTTCCCCCTATTCCAAGAATATTATTGTGAAATCCACACTAAAAATTTGGAATCAATTCAGGCGTCACTTTGGTTTACAGGCTCAGTCCTTCTTGGCCCCAATAGCAGCCAACCCCCTATTCCATCCTTCTTTGAATGATGGTGCCTTTTCTTTATGGTCGTCACTTGGTATTGCAAATCTCAGGGATCTATATTGACAATGTATTTGCCTCTTTTCAGCAGTTGTCTGAAAAATTATCTCCCAAATCAACACTTTTTTCGGTATTTGCAGATTCGCAGTTTTGTGCGCAGCCTTAACCCTGCATTTCCAAACCTTCCAGAGGCCTACACGCAAGCTGATTCCTTTTTAACTCCATTGTTGAACACTAAGGGCATGATGATATCTACTATGTACAGTTGTATCTTCTCTTTGCCTACTTCAATACAAAGTATTAAGAATAAATGGGAGGAAGATTTGGGAGAGGAAATTTCTGAGGATGTTTGGGATGATATTTTGTGTCTTGTTCATACTACTTCTATTTGCGCAAGGCACGGGTTAATCCAATGTAACATTATCCATCGTGTACATTTCACAAAAGTGAGATTATCCAAAATATATGGTGACGTGGACCCCCTCTGTGACAGGTGTCGCTCAGCCCCTGCCACTTACATACATATGTTCTGGTCATGTCCTTCCTTGTGTAGATATTGGACTGAGATCTTTGACACTATTTCAGAGAGTATCGGGATCCCAATTGAACCAACTGTAATGACGGCTATTTTGGGAATTTCTCCCCCTACTCTATCACTACCGAAATACAAAGCTCACTTGGTGGCCTTTACCACTCTCTTAACTAGGCGTTTAATTCTGATGAAGTGGAAGTCCTCTGCTCCCCCATCCCATCTTCACTGGATTAGAGATGTACTCCACTTTATTAAATTAGAGAGAATTAGAACCACTTTGAGAGGCTCGGTATCACAGTTTGGAAAAACCTGGGGTCCCTTTTCCTTGCACTGGTAAACAACTTGCAGTTCCATGCTGTTCCAGACTGAGTATAGGCATGAATTTGAGTATATTGAGACATGATCTCTGACGCAGTTGGGTTGTTCTAGTATGTCTTTTATTGGGGAGCTATGCGTGGGTGTATTGTTATGTTCATTATATGTTTTGCTTTGTGGGGTGATCAAGCCATGTTTTGTTGTTTTGTTGTGATGTGTACTATGTGGTATATTGTTTGTTTATTTATTATTCTCTTTCTATCTGCACATTTGTCCCTGTGTTGTCTTTGTTTGTTTTGAAAAAACTTGATTCAGGGTATAATAGTCTCCTCCTTGCTGGAGTAAGTTTGTACAATTTTTTAAATATATTTTTTACTTGAAATAAACAAAACAGTGGGGAAAAAAAACATCCGGACGTAAGAGGTGCATGCTGCTCCCATCCAAACCAAACTTGGCACAAACACTGTTCAGGGTTCTGCCATGAAAATAATCACACCAGAGGCACCAGAGGTTAGAATCCGACTCCCATAATCAAATTAAATCAAGTTTATTTATAAAGCGCATTTAAAAAAAAAAAACTTTCGTAGCAAAGTGCTGTACAGAACATCTCATCAGCATCAAACAATAGTAATCAACCCACAGAGGCACAATCACAGTTCATTAACAACATATCGGACAGAAACAACAAGATTCTTGAGCCTGGATTTAAAAGATCCAACGGAGGGGGTAGATCTAATGGAGAAGGGAAAGCTGTTCAACAGCTTGGGGGCTGCAACAGCAAAGGCGCGGTTACCTCTGAGCTTCAATCTAGTTGTCGGGACTGCTAATATCCCCAAGTCATTTGACCTGAGGTGCCTGGTATTGGGGTGGTAGTTTAAAAGGCCAGTGATGTAAGAGGGGGCCAGTCCATAAACAAACGGAGCTTTATAAACGAATAGGAGTCTTACAATTAATTCTAAACTGCACCGGCAGCCAGTGGATAGAGGCCAGGTGGGGGGTGATATGGTCTCTCTTCCTGGTTCCAGTCAAGAGCCTGGCTGCCGCAGTTTGGACCATAATGCCTTCCACATGTCTCTCCTCTCTCTGCCCTTGGTTTCCTGTCTCTCTACAGTACACTCTCTCTCTCTCACACACACACACACACACACACACACACACACACACACACACACACACACACACACACACACACACACACACACACACACACACACACACACACACACACACACACACACACACACACACACACACATATATAGTAGAGCTGTTACCTGTAGCTATACACTGCGAGGGGCAACTGGTTTGCTTTTTAGTTAGACACGTGCACAATGAATTCAATGTCCAGAGAGTTTGTTTCATGTCGGATATGTCAACCCATTTATTATTTACGCTGACCAGCGTGGCAACATGTTCAGTCAAAAAGTGTGTGGCTTTTCCCCATTGCGCAACTGGCCACAATCACCCACCACCAGGTATAAATGGGTAACCACCCCCTGTGGTGGTTGCCATGGCTACTGACAATGCCATACCTCTCCATCTCAATTTGGCCTTGGCTTGAACCATGTCATATTTTTCCTTTTCCTCACGAGGTATTATTGGCAACAGAGCATCCTGAGCCTCTGCTGCTTCCTTGCATATGCGGATATAGCCTATTTCATAAATGAATAAAAAAAGTTAGATGCCTTGTTTAATTTTCTCTCTTTTTGCAATGTGTCAATTTTATCCATTAGGGCTTTTGGTGTTAATATGCTTTTGCGTTTTGTGACAACCTGTGCTTCGGCTTCAACATTGTGCGTGATTTGACCCGTGTCCACCTCAGACTGTTTTTCAACCACTGCGGGCAGTCGGCTTGGACTGTTCAACCTGTGTGGATCAGGGCTGCCAACATTGGACTGGGGGGGGGGGGCATTCCCCCAGCACCCTCACACAACCCATACACCAATATATAACATTGCATTATACACTTTAATGGAAAGGGTTTACAACAAAGCTTACAGTGCTTGTTTACTGTTCCACAGAAGTAACAGACTCTGACTGCATTACAATGATCAAAAACAGAGTCAACAGTAACAAAATAAATATTACATTATTTGGACTGTGATAATTGAATCCATTAAAACGCTAAAAGTAGGTCTCCATAAATTGATTTGATGTCTGAAGCAATGTAAGACCCATCTTTAAAATGACCATTCATTACTTAAAAGTTAATATCTCTGTATGATTGCATGCATGCAATCACATCCCAAGCGGGGGTCTTTTTAACATAGATGTAATTTCCTGTGATCTGGTGAATTTTGGGAGTTTCTCCTGGATTCTGCCAAATCCAGGAGACTCCTGCAGGATCCAGGAGTGTTGGCAGCCCTGAAAGTTCAACCCTTTGACTCTGATTATGCGTCACCATTGGAATGAGTTTCCGCCACGGCGGACTCGTTTTGACTCTTTTTCAGAATCCATGTCAGCAATACAAGGCCCACAGAATAAATATAAAACAGTACCTTTGGTTAAATCACAGACAACAAAACCCACAGTTAATCACAGTTAAAACCAGGACCTTAATAGATAGAACACACCCACGAACTGGTTGCAAACATGAACCACCAATGCATTGGATTTGTCCTCTTTCTTTTCTCAAATGACCCTGTGTGCACACAATTGTTTTTTTATATATGGCCATATAAGGTACCCGCGCTACATACCTTTGTCCGTGGGCTGCCGGGTCCAATTGTCTTTGTTCTTTACTTCAAAAAGACTTCAAAAATACTTCAAACAGCGCTCCTTGTCCGAGCGCTGTTAAATCAACTCCTTGCGTGCAGGGCAGCTCCTTGTCCGTCCAAACGAACGGTGCGGGTCGCCGCGATCAACTCCTTTCGGTGCAGGCCGCTAGTCCGAGCGCTGCTAGATCAACTCCTTGCGTGCAGGGCAGCTCCTGGTCCGTCCTAACGGTGCGGGACTCCGCGATCAACTCCAAGCGTGCAGGGCAGCTCCTTGTCGTCCAGACGCTGCGAGGCCGCGCGGACGTGCGATTGTCCGAACGCCGTGCTCAAGTACCGGCGTGTCCTGGTCCAAATTGTCCTTGTTCCAATTCAAAGCGAAACGGTTATCAAACAATGTTAAAAACATCCAGAGGATATAATGCTGTCCCACTGATCAGCTATTGAATCCTGGTCCATTTCAAATATAGAGCAAAGTTTTTTACTTAATGTAGAGCCGTTACCTTTAGCTATACACTGCGAGGGGCAACTGGGTTGCTTTTTAGTTAGACGCTTGCACCATGAATTCAATGTCCAGAGAGTTTGTATCATGTCGGATATGTCAATCCATTTATTAAACATATCGTGTTTTACATCAACTCAAATAAAACGCATTGAACGCCGCCAGTCAGCGTGGCGACATGTTCACGGTCGAAAACTATGTGGGTTTTCCCCATTGCGCACCTGGCCATAATCACCCACCACCAGGTATAAATGGGTAACCACCCCCTGCAGCGGTTGCCATGGCTACTGACAATGCCACACCTCTCCTGTGGTGGTTGTCATGGTGACTGACATTGCCAGTGCCACACCTCTGCACCGTGAGTTAGATATTAGGTCCACCCACTGTGATTTAAGATGACATCAGTGTCATTATCACCAAGGCCACATCATTCATTTACATATAATAAACCAAATAATTATAAAGGCATTGTGTGTGTGTGTGTGTGTGTGTGTGTGTGTGTGTGTGTGTGTGTGTGTGTGTGTGTGTGTGTGTGTGTGTGTGTGTGTGTGTGTGTGTGTGTGTGTGTGTGTGTGTGTGTGTGTGTGTGTGTGTGTGTGTGTGTGTGTGTGTGTGTGTGTGTGTGTGTGTGTGTGTGTGTGTGTGTGTGTGTGTGTAAAGCAAAAACAATAAATAAATAAACGAAACTGAAACCCAAACTGAAATAAATAAATGATCAAATAAAAAGTGAATCTGTAAGAAAAGCTTATTGAATGGTGGCAGAAGCAGGAGTACCTGTATGATGTCTCAAGTCAGATCTATCAGAAGCGAGAATCAGGAATAGGCATCTGCAGTTAATCTCAAATAAGGAGTGGTTTGCCCCCTTCATGAATTATTTGTAAATCTTAAACAGACAAGGTTTAGGATTTTATTAAAGTCTTATTCTCCCAGTAAAGTTAAACTTCATACCATTTTCACCCATTATCTCTGCTGTTTCTGTCATAAATCAATGTCTCACAATCTATCTAAGAATATGTAAAAAAAAAAAAAAAAAAAACATTTATCTTCAAACGTGCACATGACCATGAACATTCAAGGATGTCTGCAGATATAGCAAGGCCATCTGACTTGTGAATGTTTATCTTTTACAATCTGTTTCATGTCAATTTCAGTTCATCTTGTGAATGTTAACGTCTATCTTTTATCATGTGTTTAATGTCAAGCTTTTCAGTCCGAATCTGAAAGCGAACTCCTCCTCACTTTGAATAATAATAATGATGAGACCAGTTTTCTTCTTTCTTTCTTTCTTTCTTTCTTTCTTTCTTTTTTTAATTTTATGCTTTTCGTGACTCCGTCAATAAGTTACAGTGAAGAGAGATACAGGAAAAGCTGGAGAGGGAATTGGGGGTATGACATGCAAGTGCCTCGGGTCAGAGTCAGTTCAGCTGTGAGAATGACTGTAGTCTTATTTATATGGTATACTCAGTGAGTCACGGGGGCACCCTAACCCTGAGGCCAGTTTTTCATAGGACCAAGTATTCGAGATTCCCATTCTTCAGGGTGGCCCTCAGTCAGTGTCCAATTGTCCAATTTCTTTTTGAGTTTCTTTACCCATAGAGCACTTCCTGTGGGTAGCGACATTTTGGCATACTGACAGCATCCATTTCTTTCTTTACAAAATCGTTTAATTGAGGTTTTTAACAGGAACTTCCCAGGACCCATATTCAGCTGTCATTTATCATTATTTCAGGTCACAACCTGAAATCACAGAGAATATTCATTCACACAATTTGGTACTTCTGAACACGGCACATGGGCTGCCTGAAGGCAAACCTGTAGCATTTCTCCACACTGCATCTTGCTAGCTTTCTGTCACACTCTCATAATCAACTGTTAATGGATCTCCAAAAACTTTTTTGAGCCTCAAGATAGACACATGTCCTAGTAAATTATTTAATTTATATAGTGTATATGTTACAATCAGATTGAAAAAACAGTCAGATTGAAAAAGGAGTGCTTGTTTTCTTCGAGTTCACCTCCTGCGCTCCCCCGTCGTCAAAAAAGAAACGTCTCAGACGTCTCGGAGGTACCGAGACTAGGGGGGGCGATGATTTACGATTCTGTCCCTATTGAGACATAACTCAGACGGCGCTGACTCGGCTGAAGGTGACTTTTCAACGCTCGGCACAGCGACTCACTCACCTAAGCGTGCTCGCCGGTGCCTCTCGTGGCTCACGTCACCTTCAGACGACGGCGCGCCTCCGTCCGTGAAAACGAGCGCACCTTTTTCAATCTGACTGGTTTTCCAATCCCAAAACTGCTGGTTTTTGAATGGTTTTCACAACATCATATTTTGGGCGCCCTTTAGCAGTCAGTTTCATATTCAGGGTGCTGACATTCCTTTTATCGCCATTATGAACTATTCAGCTTGCTTGTATAATACCAAAGGGCAATGACCTAATAGCTAGTCAGTTGTCTTGAGAGTAAGTATGCCAAGAGCAGTCTCTCGATACTTCAAGCAACAGTGCACTCTGTGTGGCACCGTCTGGGGCACCGCCGGGGCACTGGATTCAGGCCACAGGCCTTGAGTTTGACACATGTGCCCTTGGGTTCCCAATAACATTTTCCCAGCCATAGGCTGGAGTCTGTTTAGGAGAAAATAATTTCCCCTCAAGTAAACAAGACTACTAAAGGAGACTTCTTAGTAGTATGTATATTGTAATTTGTCACTTTTTTGTCTCCAATTATTTTATCCTTTTTTTCTTTTCCTCCCAATGTTGTCATTATTTCATTTCCCAATTTCCCCATGTATTGTAGTCTGTTGACACTGCTGACTCCTACAGTTGGTCTTAGGGAGAGCACAGACAACTACGTGTCTACTCCAATACGCATGACATCACGGCCACTTCTTTTCGCTTGAGAGTGAAGAGTCCCAAGGGGAGGACGTAACACATGCAGAGGAACATGCTATTCGTCTCAATTTCACCCCCGCCTCACAGGCATCCTGACCAACGTGTAGGAGTTGCTAGTGCAGCAACAGATATCGCCCTCCCCACCCAGCTTCCCACCCAAGAACATTGGGTTGTGTTCATTGGAACGCCCGGCCAAGCCTATAGGGCATAGCAGTGGTGGCCATTTGTGTTGCTGCAGATCGAAAGCCCATCTTTCCCATAGACATTTTCGAAAATATTTATATTGATTATTTTAAGCCTGGAACCAAGCCATCCAGGATCCTGGTGAATCATGACCATAAAACATTTAATTCTGTGTCAAAAAATATTGTAATACTTAATTATATTATATACTATATTATTTAATATACCCTTTTTGCGGTTTTCAAATACTTTCTGACACAGAATCAAATGTTTTATGGCCATGATTCATCAGGTTTCTGGATGGCTTAGTTCCAGGCTTAAAATAATTAATGAATTTTAAATATTCTGCAAATCTCTATGGGAAAAAAATAATTAATCTGTGGCACCACAAAATGCCACTGCTATGCATGCCCTATAGTCTCCGCAGTGGTGGGCAGGACCTTTACCCCTGCGCTAGAAGAACGTCCCTTGTAATTTGTCAGAAGAGTAAAAGTAAAAGCCTTTTTGGTGCCATTTAAATCTCATCAGGTTGTTGAGAGTGCATGAACACATAACCTGTTTCTATTTAGATTTCTTTATTATTAAAATGAGCATGAAATATGAAACATGCATATTGCATAATTCTCAATTGTTTTCAAAGCAAAACGACAGTACTGTACCATTAAAGCATTCAATGTTTTATCATCACAACTTAAGCCTTCTCCAGGGTAAGGGATGATTACTGAAATGACACTTTCTCTACATACATTTGTTGAGAAACCAAAAAGACAACTTTATTCAATCATGAACGTTTTTGATCCAAGTCTACAGTATATTATAATCCACTTTTTCTCTGTCCTGCACACTCCTCAACATGCGTTGAGGGAAAAGCAAGGCTTGCCTTCTAGGAAGAGACATGCAAGGCTTCGAAGGAACAGACATGCAAGGCTGAGACTAGACCCCTTTCTTGTATTACAAGTTCAAGGTTACAAACAAACCAGATTAATGGTTTCCAGTTTAGTCTCCATGACCCTGCTGGGAGGTGTCCAAAGATTTCAAGGGGCATTCTCAGTGAATCTGAGAAAACCAGGCTATGTGCTATGACGTACAGTTATCTGTATGACACACAGAAAAATAATGGTTCTTTGACAATATGGTTCCACAAAGAACCATCTGAATGATTCTTCGTGTTCCTCATATGGTTCTAGAGAACCTTTCTTTTTTGTAAAAGTTCTTTGAGGAACCAGATATAATTCCTCAAATATTCATATTCTGGGCATGTCTTAATAGGCAAACATGCTGAAAATGGCAGATCTACAAGCTCACAACACCTGATATGTTGTGAGCTTGTAAATCTGCTATTTTCAACAAAGAGATTTGGTGTGAAGGGAAAAAAGGAGGGGTATAAACAAGTATAGATCCGTGGGGGACATCGGGCAATGACCATAGAGTTAAAAATAAGGCAATGACGTATACATGGTTTAAGTGGTTAAGTGTTCTTTATAGAACTATTAATATAAATGGTTCTTTAAAGAACCTTGGTCTGTAATGTTCTTTCTGGAACCACACATGGGTCTTCTATGCAATGTCTTCAGTTTCAGTTGGCACCTTTACTGTATTTTTCTGTATAAAGCAGTAATATTGTTCGAATATTGCTTTTACTCTGAGAATGATTGGAAAACACATGCCATGGGTAATAGAAGAAGGCCTATTGAAATACCAAAAATAAGCTTGGTAAAGAGACATATACAACATAGAAATTCTATCACTTTCCCCATGCAGGTGTTAAATGTTCCAGTCGTTGTTCTTATCTTAGATGTTACTGTCTGTGTTTGGCACTCACTCATGGCCTTCAAAGGGCCTGCTTCTGCTGGAAAGAAATCAATTCCTTCAAGTACGTTGTACAGAAACACTTTCTCTGCCAGTATGTCAGTAACCTTACTCTCCACACAATATTAACAGTGCTGCAATGTATAGTTGGATTGAATAAAATTGTACACCATTTTGCTTTTATACACTACTGTAGATCCTACCTAAATAGTTGCATGCATTGCTTTTCTTTATGTGGCATGTTAAGATAAAGATTAAAGGGATATTTCACTTTAAAAGAAATGTTGGGTCATTTTTTCGTCTACTCCGGCTTTTGTGAGCCCCCCAGACCGTTTTTAAGTTGCTTGATTCAGTATTTAGATATTTGATATTCATTTTATCAGACACGCCCCCTTCCTATACAAACCCATTATATTTTTGGTGTCTCTTTGAGTTATATGAGTACTAATCTACCTGGGTAGAAAAAACATGTGTGCATGTGTTGTGCGTTATCTGAATTCCTGAGACAAATCAAATCAGTTGCTCTGTAGAGTGGAATCTGAACCACTTGACCACATGGTTCCAGACATTCCTTCTTTGCAGTGTAAGCTCACTAGGACAGACTAGGGGCTGTTCACTCCTCTTCTCCCTTAATAAAAATAATAATAATACATCAAACTTATATAGCACTTCCCCTTCATTATAGGAATTGAAAATGTAACCCTGACAAATTGAGGTGGTGATTTGAAGTCAATACCAAGGCAATAGACAGTGTGGCTCTACTGTCTCTAGTCCCTTACTATAGACACTTCTTTATTAATACCATCTGAATATTTTGTATCTTGTATGGATCATATTTAATTATTCAGACTCACTAGTTTGTTGTTGTTTGTTAGCTCATTTGGATGACTTCTCAATGAGATATAGCTATTTCATGTGAGGCTGTTATAGGCATAGAGTTACATTTGTGTAACTTTTCCTCTATATAGGATAAGTCTATCAATTAATTGATTGATTGATTGATTTGATATCACACCTAACAACCAGGTTATAACCAGGCATCCAAAAATCACTAACCATGATGAAGTAATTGGCATTGAATTGTTTGTTTTAATGTTCCAATAAATAGTATTGTTATGTCTGAGCAACAGCAGAGCTTGTAGATTGCAATTTTTGGCACGTGCGACCGCCATACAGAGCATAAATTAAGCAGAAAGAAACTAAATACTTTCGAGGTACTTTTACTTTACTTGTTAATGTCAATTTTTCAATACTTTATACTTCTCCACTACATCTCAGAGGCAGGTATTGTACTTTTTGCCCCACTACAATTATTTTACTACTTTTAGATTATTTAAAAAAAAAAGAAACACTTTGGTATTAAAAAATAGCTGATCTACAAGCTTGCAATGTAAATCGTGTCAAATGAATGCAGAACTTTTACTTATAACCTGCATATAATTGGTCCTCACTAATGCTCATTATAATACGGTACCATTTTTGTCTATTTGGTCTGTCTCAGAGGAAGGTTGTGGGCAGTTCAGAAACCCGCCTACCAGTGACATCATAGGTCATTTCAAACAAGATTTCAAATATTTGATCTTATTTTTTTATGAATGCGAGAACAATGGCTTCTATTATAGTATGCAAACTTTCCAGGAATAGAAAGTCTGCAGTTTCTAGCTTGGATTCCCCATCGATAATAGTAATAATAAAGAAATCAACTTTTTCCACCACTGCATGGCACTGCATGTGAGCACCTGTAGAGCAGTCAAAACACCCACAGAAAATGGCCACACTTTTCTTTTCTCTCTCTTATCTACTCTCTTATGACTGTCATCAGACTGTACTGTCTTTCATACAAGTATTTTACTATAGCTAAACTTCCCACTGTTTTTGCTTTGTCTTTCCTAAACAGATGCCCTTGTAGAAAAATAGATACAAATAAAAATACTCCTTTTGCTCTTTTTATGTGATAGTGACTTGTAGGCTATGAGACGCCTCTGTGAGACTGCAGCAGCATCATAGACACACAGCCTCAATCTAAAATCAACAACATCTGCAGTCACGTCTCATTATCTTTAAGTAGAAGCTGGGCGTCTATTGAGTAAATGTCCATTTCTTCTAACCTTGAGATTTCATCCTCTGCCACTGTCACTCATAATATTATGGGAGAGAGGATCTCACACTTATGACACAAGCAGAAACCGGGCGCTGATTACATGGCACAAAGCACGTTGCGTTGTGCGACATGTCGGTTCAGGTTTCGGTACCCATCCATTGGCCAGGTTATTGCATGATTGAAATAGGCTCATGCTCACGCTAATGTTGAACGATGATGATTCAGCGATCGGGTTGACAATACCACAAAGAAGACTCTTGCTCTTGGGGCTGACAGCTGCAAAGAAGCTGCTTTGGTCCTAAGATGAAACCTTCCCATAAACTCCAAGTTTCACAATGGATCCTATTCCTCGCACTAATGGACATTGGAATGAACATGTATTTGTTTTTGGTTCTTTGATGTATTATTATATTTTTTTGTATTTATTCTATATACTGTACTATTTTTTCTCTCTCTCTCTGGTAGAGCCGCGACGTACTAGTGAAGAGGGGGGAGAGAGGGGGTAAATGTTTGGTCCGAGCTGGCTTCGGTGTTGCCAGATTCTGTGAGTGAACCAGCGACCAGTTTCACCACTTGAGCCCTGTATCAGCTATTTTCAAAAAGAATCTTGAAAGCAATTAAACCCAAATAAGCAACTACACTACAGAAACAAGCCCAAACAAAAGCAACCAGCAACTCTGAATATTTACAAGTTACTTTACAGGAAAACAAGCCCAAAGTCACTTATAATAAGCAGACCTGGCAACACTGGCAACACTGCCTGCCAACTCTAACGCATTAGCACAACAATATGCACATCAGCCGACTGCTTATGCTGACCTAAATGCCAACTTTTGCCAACAGACTACCAGTCTGTTGCAGTCTGAAGAAGTCTGTTTGGTGGAGAATCACCTTTAGACATCATACACAACCTCGCTCCCTCTCTCATTCTCCCTCCCTATCCCTCTGGGATAAACATGACTAATGAATGAATAATGCGGATACACTTGATGAATGAAGTTTTATGGTTGAATTGATGCTCAATGAGATGCCATCCCTTACTGCAGAACAACAGTGGGGAAAATGCTCTTATTTTTATATTTTTGTTGCGTTCCAATCTACTAGCCTCAAAAATGTTGTATTGACAGGCTCTCTCAAAATGTTCCGCTAACAGGGAACATCATTCTAAGTTCTCATACATTTTATTTGGCAGAAGAATGCTCACTTTGCCTCCCTTTGCAAATACAAAGATTACTCAAGAATTATAAGCACAGTGCTCAGGAGAATAGCAGAGTGCATTGTATTTAGTAATCCAGACATGTGATCTTCATATAAATTTAAAGGTGTAGTGAAATGAAAAATATGTTTTTCACACTTTTAGAGCATATCCGTGGTCATCATATGGGCATACCTAACAATAAATGCCAAAAAAATGGGAAAAAAAACATTTTTGTGTATTTTTACATCTAAAGTCCCTAAAAAGCCAATCTTAATTACTTCCTGTAAACGAAAACGTGCTGCGTGATGACATAACTCGACCTTCGTGAATATAAATGAATCTTGATTACATGCACCTGTTTGATTCCCATAGCTGCACGTTCTTCAAACACAGCTGATTTTAATTACAGAGATACTCCGTTTTGAATCTCATTGAAGATGAGTGTATTACTCATTTTAAACTTCATCTGCACACTAAAATATGTATCTGAAAACATTATAGGTTAGAAATAAGCCAGGTAGTAGCAAACGTGCTTCCCTGGCCGTCTCTCTCTCACTTGTAAACAAACACTAGCCGTGTTGCACACGGCTGAAGTGATTGAGATCCAACGTCCCATAGCCTGAAGGGATGGGACCTTCTGATTGGATTAGAGTCGTTGAGCCGACGTTTCAGGCTGAACCTTCAAAATAAAATGACCGAAAATGTCACTTCAGTGCGTCTTTAAAGACGCACTGAAGTGACATTTTCGGTCATTTTATTTTGAAGGTTCAGCCTGAAACGTCGGCTCAACGACTCTAAACCAATCAGAAGGTCCCATCCCTTCAGGCTATGGGACGTTGGATCTCAATCACTTCAGCCGTGTGCAATCTATGCCTCTATGTGTGCAACACGGCTAGTGTTTGTTTACAAGTGAGAGAGAGACGGCCAGTGAAGCACGTTTGCTACTAGGCCTACCTGGCTTATTTCTAACCTATAATGTTTTCAGATACATATTTTAGTGTGCAGATGAAGTTTAAAATGAGTAATGCACTCATCTTCAATGAGATTCAAAACGGAGTATCTCTGTAATTAAAATCAGCTGTGTTTGAAGAACGTGCAGCTATGGGAATCAAACAGGTGCATGTAATCAAGATTCATTTATTTTCATGAAGGCTGCGTTATGTCATCACGCAGCACGTTTTCGTTTACAGGAAGTAATTAAGATTGGCTTTTTAGGGACTTTAGATGTAAAAATACACAAAAATGTTTTTTTTCTCATTTTTTTTGGCATCTATTGTTAGGTATGCCCATATGATGACCACGGATATGCTCTAAAAGTGTGAAAAACATATTTTTCATTTCACTACACCTTTAAGTTTCTTCATATAATTGGTCCTCACTAATGCTCATTATAATATGGTACCATTTCTGTCTACTTGGTCCGTTTCTCAGAGGATGGTTGGACCGTTAGAAACCTGCCTGTGACATCACCAGTGACATCATTAGAGGGTTTGGAACAAGAAAAACACCATTAGCAGCACCATAGAAGACAGGTAAGCACCATAGGAAGCACCATAGAAGACAGGTAAGCACCATAGGGAGCACCATAGATGTCAGGAAGCACCATAGATGACAGGGAGGCACCATATAACCATAGGAAGCACCATATATGACAGGGAGGCACCATAGAACCATAGGAAGCACCATACAGTATTATTATAGTATGTATGTATGTATGTATGTATGTATGTATGTATGTATGTATGTATGTATGTATGTATGTATGTATGTATGTATGTATGTATGTATGTATGTATGTATGTATGTATGTATGTATGTACAGCTTGTACACACACACACACACACACACACACACACACACACACACACACACACACACACACACACACACACACACACACACACACACACACACACACACACACAATTAAGAGGATTTGGATTGTTTGCCATGTGGCTAATCCTCCCTCACAACCACTTAAATCATGGAAAGTTCAAGCTTTTAGTGCTAGTTCGGCAGTCCAAAATTGCACCCATTATTGCTCCTCATAGTCTTTCAATTCAATTTATATGTCAGCGGCAGAGCTGGTGAATCATTCAAATTATGTCTGCAAATTGATTACATTTATTTCACTGTGTATGCACTGAAGTGCTTACTTCAAGTCACACACACAGGTTCTCTGTGGTGGACAAAGTATTCAACCGTGGTAAATCAAGGTATTGCGTTTTTAAATTATTTTATTACTTGAGTTAAAAGTATTCAAAAGTACATGCTTTAAAAATACTGAAGTATTCAAAATTACAAATTACAGTACGTAAAATACAAATAATTGTGAAAATAGCAGATGTACAAGCTCACTTGTACACTTCATGTTGTGAGCTTGTAGATCTGCTATTTTCCCTAAATTTAAGTGGCTAATTCTCCCTTTTCCCCCCTTCCCAGAAATGTAGTGGAGTCAAAAGTGCAATATCTGTCTTTAAAATTAGTGAAAGTGGAAGTCATAATGAAATACAGATACAAAAGAAATTTACTTAAGTACAGTACTCAAGTAAGTAGTACTTGTACTAGTACTATGGGACACACACGCAGAAAGTCAATCCCAAAAATTTGCAATTGCTATTTTGTTAATCTCTCTTTACCAAAAGGGTCTGTCATGTCTTTACTCATATTCTTCCGAATACCTTATTAAAAAGATATTTTGAACTTACTACAACTTAAAAGTATTTTATGCAATATAACTGAATATATGAATAATGTGTTCAGAAGTAATTATGTGAGATCAGAGAAGAGCTGGTTATTCACTTTTAGCAGACTGGGTACAGGTAATCCTCCTTTAACCATATGATTATAACTCAATTAACCATCTTTTGAAAGGGTGCCTGGCTCCCCAGAGCTAGAGTCAGAGTGACATAGAGAGAGCAGCATCTACAATGAACTGGGTCATACCATACCAGGATCAGGGAGGGCAGGTTTGGGGTTATTATTAATAGACATCCTGGCACAGGCTTTGCTCACGTACATACTGCAGGAAAATGTGCTTTCAAAATGTGTTTAATAATGATGTTTTGCATATATCTAGCCAAGTTGTTGCCCTTTGTCCTGGAGATTATGCTTAAAGGTTCAATCTGCAATTCAAACAATGCCATTCTTCTGCCCCAGTGTTGCATTTTGTATGTTTATTTGCATACAGCATAGGTCCACTCTACTGAGTGATACTTGTGGAGCTTTGTCTCAGTAGTGCAAGCCATGACCAGTACAAAGATATTGTCTGCAAAACCTGCAGGGGCATCAATAGGGTATGGCATGGTATGGCAGGTGCCATATCTTGGCTCCAGGAAAAAAAACATCATGGATAGTAGCCTAATGCAGGTGTAAGACCATTGTGTTTGTATTGTGTTATAGGTATAATGCATAGTTTTATATGCATTTCGGGGGTTTTGGGGGGGTTTGCCAAACCCAGGATAGGTGTCCCTTATTTTAATCTCTGGGAGTTCGCAACCCTAACCTTGCCATACCTGAGCTTTTGCTGAACTGACGCCACTGAAAACCTTCCTATCTGCTGAAAATTCTGTTTTATTGTAATACTTAAGCTATGGATTGGGCATTCAGTGCAGAATTTAACTGATAACTTTTTCTCAGGGTTTGTCTCTCAAATCACTTATCAGTCAACATTAAGACGGGACGGAAATGTCCTTTCACATACATACGTAGCAGTCCAGGAGTATTGTTGTGCCTCTAATTTAACTTGATGCCCCCTTGTCATCTATGATGCTTCCTTTGGTGCTTCCCTGTGTTCTATGGTGCTGTGGTTGCATGCCTTGATGCATCCCGTGCAAAGTTTCCTGCAGCTGCAGCGTTGGCTGAGGCGGCCCTTCATACAACTGCATGGGTTGACCTACCTGCAAGCTTTCAGCATAGGTGGCAGAGAAAGTAGCCGTGGCACTAACATGTAAATATGTGGGACAGTCAGATACTTTACAATAGCTACAGTAGTAAGGCTCAGCTAGTATACCAGTGGTTCTCAACCTGTGGGCCGTTGATATTGCAAGTGGGTCCCCAAATAATTGGCAAATACTAAGATTTTTATGATTTTAATGATAGTACAAGGTCTGCCGCCTTTCACGTCATACTGAATTGGTTAAATCCAAATTCTGGCCTTTTCCAGTGTCACAAATGGTGAAAGACGACACTGCCGATATTAATAGACTCCTTCCTTCAACATGTTTGGTTTGGGATGTTGTCACATACCAAAGCAAACGGGATAGACGTCAGTGAAGATGGAGCAATAGACTGTCCAGACACACTCACTGACAGACAGACAGACAGACAACTTGAACTTTACAGAACAGATTTGGTTGATTTTAATTGTAGAATGCAGAGAGGCAGAGGACAGAGAGGAGCGATGGCTCCCCAGTGGGGAATCACACCGAAACGTTGTTGCTATTACAATTGAGTTTGAGCCACCAGCAACAAAGAAGGTTTTTAGCACAGACCTCTTCCAGTAACAGCTTCCAGAGTACACAGCTGGTTAAGGGAAGCAGTTTTACAGCAACGTTTCAGTCAAGCTGTAGCACTCCTGGGAGCAATAATGAAGTTTTCACTTTAGGCTATAAAGCTTTATCAGTATCGCTCAGATGATCTGCAGGGGAGGGCTGTTATGTTTTAAAGTAAAACATCACTTGAATATAATTGTAATTTCTTTTAGGAAGTATCTTGCTTTAAGAAAATACTTATGCCAAAAATATTCATCCTTAAATCTAGTCTATGAACATAAATCACTTGTATCATTCCTATAATAATTTTTCTAGATGTGCGCACATTAGCAAATCTATCAAAGCGTGTATGTGCTGCCCATATGACCTAGAGACCATTTTACAAGACAAGTTTAATCCACATTTTGACCATAATAGTGATTCCTTGGATTTAGCTCAATTTCCACAAAATGTGGTTGTTTGCTGTAACAAACAAACAAACATGTTGTTTAGATGCTATAGGTTTGACATTAGCTTTGTATCCTATATTGAAGCTCTCTTTGGTTTGTACTCTAAATGCCGTTGTGGGTAGATGGTCAACAAGGGTTCATGCCATTTACTCTGGTCTTGCACTTGTTGCTGTGGATATGAGTGTCTGCTAAATTCCTAAATTGCAAATTGTAATGCCCAACACGCCGTCTGCCAGCTGCAGAGGCAAGGTACCGTACTGCTGTCAGGTGAATTCATCATGCAGAGTTAGATCACAAGATGCATGTTAATCTAAGCAACACCTCTACTAACACATAGTGTGCAACTTGAAACAACAGATGAGTTGTAAAGAGGTATGTTCTGTATGGTTTTCCCATAACCATCTGTCTGCTTGATAGCAAAATCTTGGGTTGTTTCTTGTATGTGAAAGTTGTGTTCCCCTAATTTTGCATTTTTGCAATGACCCACTGAGTATATTATAATATAACAATAACGAATCTGTCCACAAAAACACACATTTTATTCTGAGTGTAGTGCTTTATTTAAAACAGATGTGACCTATTACATGGTATTTTCATTTACTATGTCTATATAACAATACAACTTAATTATTGAGAATTATTTCAAAATGATAGTTGATACCCCACAGTTTATGACATTTCATATTAAAACAAGGAAATATCCTCTGTAAGTGTTACAGCAAAATAAATCTAACACAAAGAGTACGCCATGACCCTAATGTCTAATATGTGTAGGACATTCTCAAGCCCAAAGATGTTACTGTTGTCACTGAACTTATCTATTTCATACAATCTTGCTATGCCAGCTAATAATGCTGTTGGAGACATTCGTTTTAACATATATATTACATACTTCATAGTACCCTTTTCACAAGCCATCATCTCTAATCCAGGTGTGCTGTATTGTCTAAAATGTGACCCAATTGTCTTAGATTCTTTGTTTCTGAAATATAGTTAATCTCAAAATGTTTAAAACTCCTTAACAAAATCAACAGTGTAAGGCTCTATCATTTAACTGCATTGAGCCTGAAATTGAGCCTGAAATAAAATGGCTAGATCCATAAAACACACCAAGAAATGTAAACTCAAATAGCCCACTGAATCAGACAAAAACTATACTAAAGTTCCATGACTGACAACAAAACAGGAGAAAAAGGGGAAGCATTCTTAAAGTTACCAAGATGACTGTATAGTTCAAACAAGGTCCTTAAACCAACTAGTCTGAAAACACAAAGGATAAGCTAAACAGAGCTGTATCGAGTTTCAACACAGCCACACAAGATCAACAATAGCAGCACTAGTCCAATAAACAGCTCAGTGGTCAAGGAGCACTGTTCCTAAGGTTTGATATACAGCACAGCTCCAATGACTGTCAAATTAATTCCATGTGTGGGTGTTCCATGCACTCAGGTGACTGGTAGACCTGAAACACGGCTTGAAAGAGACAGCTCTCTTTCAAAAAGAGGCCATAAGAAAGTCAGTGGATGTAACAGTTGGTCTGCTGTTCACGGTCTAGAGTATAGGTAGCTTTATTCGTTTTTAAATCATGCCTTGTGTTTATTCTGTATACAGGGTTTGTCTGTCTGTGTATGTTTTGCAGTGAGTCTCTTAGTTACACCAAAATTGTTATTGCATAGCACTTTTGTTCTTATTGGTGAAGTATTTATAAATATAGGTAATTTTTTCAATTTTGCCAAATGAGGTGTAGACCGTCACCACACTAGGACATTCACAGAAGCAGCCAGACTGTATGGCATGGCTTCACCGCTAAACAGCGCATTGTGATTTATGCAGCTTCATTCATGGATTGCACATGTAGTAACTTAAAATGTATAGCTTGGACAGTGAAGTCAGGCAGTTATTACACTTGTTTCTTCATATAAATATACTGTAGTAATACCAACATTCTGACCTGCCTGGCATACCTTGATGATACACATGTGGTAGTCACATGTGGTATTGAAAGTTATTGCTACAACAGACAAAAACATTTAAATGATTTTACACATTTAAGGACAATGCAATTTACACTGATATCATGAGTCAACTTGAAAAAATTATGGCAACTTTGCAGCTCTGCAGAAAGATATTTTCAAATGCGTTGACAAGGTTTTATGATGAGTTTACACCAGTTCACCAGCAAGCATGAGCCACACAACATAGTAAAATGGATCAATTTCTGAACTTAAAATAAATGTTACCATATTTTCTATTCTCTTAAATTAATCATGATATCAAAATGAACATCGATCCTGGAATGAAGTTGAACGTTTTCACCTTCCTTTCTGGAAGACTGAACTGAAAATATAGCACAACAATAACAGTGATGCTGTTGCCAGCACCTCCCTGTAGGCAGAGTTACTGAATTACAGCAACACAAGACTTGAGTGCATAGTTGAATGTCATTTGCAAGAACGCTGTGTTCATCAAAACATTTAGCTAAACTTAATGCACCAGACCAATTAATTCATCCTTGCTAAGTAAAGACATTCATTTATCACTATTTGTGCTGTAGATAGAATCCCACATCCTGCATTGTGTTTTTCTTTACAAAAGGACACACTTTCACCCCTGCTTGTCTGCAATAAGTGGAATATGCTACTAGGCCCTATTGTGCATCATTGAAATATTAGTCTACATTAAAGGACCACTTAACCCAGTTTCAACTTTCTTCATTTAAATGGTCCTGACAAATGCTCATTGTAACATGGTACCATTATTGTCTACTCACTCTGTGTCTCAGAGCAGATATGTGGACAGACATCAATGGTAGGCAGGCAGTCTACTGAACCCAAAACCCACAAGAGTACAGTCAATTATTTTACTATAGAAAGAAATTCAATGTTAATTCTTCATTTAGTCCTTTTGGAAATTCAGTCTTCTAAGGGTGAATCCAGAATGCATCTCTCTGCAAGAGTAAACAGTCTGTCACCTCCTTTTTTCAAAGGATTCATCAATTCAATGCCCTTGAATCTCAACCTACAGTACAAATCTTATTTTCTGTGGATTCAAGTCCCTAGCTAGCTGGGATTTTCCATCATGTTTTCTGATGTAACTTTTATGTTCACAAATTCTGATCTTTAGTTCTCTTTAGTTTTTTCCAACATAAAAAAGGACATTTAAAAAAAACACCATGTAGATTTTGTCATCATCCCCCTCACTTTTATCTTTTTGCGTGTATCGGAGTGTATTAAAAATATCATCCTTGATCATAGCATTACAGTTCACACAATTGCTGAAAGGAAAATTACCTGGAGGTAAAGTATCTAGAAATCTTGAGGTCCAAAAGTGTAATTTTTTGTTATCAAGCTATCTCTCAGATTCTTGGCACTTTTATTAGGCTGTCCATAGCCAACCAATGAGATGCAGAAATGGTACCATCTTATAATGAGCATTAATGGACCAATTACACGAAGATAGGTTGAAAATGGGTAAGAGTGCTCCTTTAAGATCATTTCGCAGAGGGATATTCAAGTGACAGGTGTCTTAGCAGCGACAGAAATGTTGAAAAGGGGCCTCTGTGCTACACATGACCTCAGGGTCTCACCAATAGGTTTTTTCCGCCCCATTTCAAGGTCACGCACAAAGGAAACAAAGCTATACTACCACGGCAGTGAACCAGCAGAAGTCATACTGTAGATCTGAAAGAAATGTAGGCCTACCTTCATGTGCCCATTAGTCAGAGCAAAGACAGTAGCTCAGATTGACATTGAGGGTGTGAATGGGGTGCTCTCCTCCTCCGTTACCTGCACCTCCTCAGCTGCCTCTGTAGCACTCTCACCAAATAGTTTCGTTAACAGAACACTGTGTCCTATAGTTGAGATTATGTTGGCTCATATTATCTTCTTTTCCATTCTCCCAGAACCAAATATATAACAAAATAAAACAAAAATCTTTTTAATTCACATTGCAGACATCTATACCAAACAGTGCTTCTCTCGTCAATCCACATTTAGGCCTGTCACAATTATTTCATAATTGCCTGATCGCAATCATTTGAGATAATTGCAATTATTTTTCACTATTCTCTCTTTATAAGATGGTACCATTTCTGTACTCTTTGTCTCAGAGGAGGGCTGAGGACAGTTCAGAATCCTGCCTACCAATGACATCATCTGTAAGCAGGTTTGGTCATTTCAAACAAGATTTCATACTTTTTATTTTGTAATTTATTTTATTAATGCAAGAACAAGGCTTCTAGCATGCAAACTTTCCGAGAAGAGAAAGGTTGTAGTTTCTATTAGCTCTGAATCCCCCTTTTTTTTTTTTTTTTTTTTTTGGGAGGCAGGTTTCTGAGCTGTTATTATAGTATATAGTATATATATTATTTTTCATATCTGTCCTATGCAGTTTTTTGGCAAAGGCAAATATGTTCCAATGTTCAATGCCAAAAGCATAATGAAATCCTTAATCACAATTCATTGAATGACAACTAATCGTCAACTAAAATGACATGATCGTGACAGCCCTATATATCCACATTTTCCAGTAATTTCATATTAGTCGTGCAATTGATCCAGTTGGTATGTGGAAGTCAATACTGAATCCTACATTCCCATCCCAAAATGTCCTTGTCACCCCCACAAACCAAAAAATATGTAAGGGTGTGTTTTTGTCTTTTGTGCCTTCATATCCTTTAAAAATAATAATTGATTTTCCAGCGAAAAAAAGAATTAGTTATTTCCTGTGACTTTCACAAGAAACACAGTTGTATGAAATTTTCTGCAGATTTGGAGCAGCACACTCAACCTGTCACTCAAAGCTACTTCGCTGTCCCTGATGACTGTCTCCTGCACAAATTGTACTGCTGCTCAATCAAAGGTCAGAAGAGGAGCCTATTGCTGTATTGTAGCACCATCATGAGGACTGATTCAAAATACAGCACCTTTTATCACAGGGACTGAAATAATTGCTTGACAGAAAAAGCTTGTCAGAAAAACTTAAAGTGGTGTCTTGATTTTAAACACATTGGAATCATTCTAGATTCACACCTCATGTCCTGATGTTTACATAGCATCAAAAAAGTTAGCTATTGGCTAATATTATGACATTCAATTTGGCTAACTTCAGGCACATAAGACCTTGTAGATCGGCTTGTAGAGTTGCTATTTCTGATACTTTTGAAAATGTATCAAAATGTTTCAAAAGATGAATTCATCAGGCTTCTGATGATTATGCAAACAGAAGCAGCCTTTTCCCACATACCTAATTATTTTTACAAGCTGGTCACAAACAAGCTTGTCAATTGTCAAACAATAATGTGTCAAGCCTGACACTAGACTGGAAGGCAAATATCATAACTGCCATATAGTACAAAAGTACAAAACATCTAATTTTGAAACATTTAGCAGATGTTTGCCTCATTTGTAAAGTTTAAATGGGCTTGCACCTCCCCCACTGAGTCAGTTCATAATGCAGAAGGATACTATCCTTCTGCATTATGAACTGACTCATTGGGGGAGGTGCAAGCCTGGTACATGATATTGAATGCACAATATTGGCAGGGCATTAGACAACTACCAGAGGGCACTGTGTTGTACAACACAGATGTAGTGCGTTTTGGTAAACAGTCTTCTTATAAACTGTAGAGCCACACATTACTGGAATACTCTACAGTAGGCCTACTATTGCATTAAGAGAGAGCACTACTTTACCTAACTTTTACACATACCAAACATAAGAGATGGATATAAGCAAACCAAAGTTCAATCATGTTTAATCACGTTCTCACACTGCTTTTTATGCCCTCATTGTTTTTATATGCACTGTTACAATGTACTTGTGTTGTGTTGTGTTGTATAGAATATTGAATTGACAATACTTGGCCACCATTTTTAACAACCTGGGACTACAGAATAAAATTAGCCCATTAGCTAACTCTGGCACATTTACATTGATTTGGAAACAGACATGTTGATTAATGTGTATTGTCCTTGGTGAATAAATACATAAATAAAACAGGAGGAAGTGTCTTCAAATGTTTGAATGTACTGTATTAATAACTTATACCACATGCAGCTGTGTCAGTCTGCTAGAAGAAGAAAATAAAACATCTTGAATGATGGAAATTGGTGATAATGTGATTCTAGTGTTCTTAATGTCTTAATTGTTTGAGCCATTGTCAAAATAACATAATCACCCAGGTTCAATGTCCTAATTGGGGCTAGGCATCTCAAAGTTCCTGAAAATGCTTTACTGTATTGTGCCATAGGCTATATTGTCTATATATGCAGCTTTGTGCTTAGTCACAAAATTCTGTAATCCCTTCAGATTAGAAAGTCTTGCTGTAGAAGAGACACTGTACAGTATATACTTCCAGTATAAGAATGGTACACATGGGTTATTATTGACTTCTATGTGAGACGCCACTATCTTTCCTGGTCACGTTTCCTCTTCTTCCATTCAAATAGCCTAACACCATGTGTGTCCTCCTAATTTGCTATTCTTTACACAATCATGATAGTCTGAAAAAAGAAAATTGCAGTGACAATCCTTTAACTCAACCACTACTGGTTGCATTAGATAGATTTTTGTCTCCGCCAGGCCGAAAGGCATGGCGAGAGAGTATGTTTTACCCTCTGTCCGTCCGTCCGTGTGTCCGTCCGTGTGTCTATCCCAAGGGGCAAGTCTTAGATATTTACGATGAGGCCGACACGGAAGCTTGTAAATGGCCAGAGTGGCGCTGTTTTACCCTGCACCGACCTGCGGTGTCAGAAATAATTTATTTTAACGCAAGTGAATGGGTTTTTTGACAAACTTTAGACTAGATTTTCTTACTGTAATAAAAATTGTCATAAATTCTATATGCTTCCAGTCGCTAGTTTAAAGTCTCCTTTCAATCATCAGGATATGCGTTTTGCTAAATTATGGTCCTATTTATTATAAAATTGACGATAAAGTAGGCTATTCTCTAGGAGGGGCGAGATGATTTGATTGACAAGCTACACAACCAATAGCATTCATTCCCCGCCCCCCCGCTCTTGATTGACAAGCTACCCAACCAATAATGCTCTGGTCTCATTCTGACGCGTATTGAAAGATGGCGGACCTAGTCTTGGAACAATCGGCTTCATTTTCGGTCTGTAGAAAGCAGCGGAGTGGGTTTGTCCATCTCATTTATACAGTCTATGGTCTATCCGTCCTGTCAGTCCGCCCTGTCAGTCCGTTAGCAGCTAATCTCTGGCACCGTTGGCCCGGCCGCTGCGAAACTGTGCACGCACACTCCCTGGATGCCAATTCAGATCATCTGGCCCAAATTTTCAGATTGGCCTGTTATAGCGCCACCAGGAGGCCGATATGTGCAAAACACATTTATTGATACTACTCCTACAGATTTTGTCCAAACATCACACAAATCGGTACACAGTATCTCTATAGTCATGTGATCAACACGGATTTAACCGATTTCCCATATTCCATCCTGATTGCCTAAGAGTGGCTTCCAAAGTTTGCAGGATTGGTCCGTTTTGAACAAAATGCCTCAAATCATGAACGCAGCTTGCGAATTCCGTGAACTTTCGCACGCATATTTCTATTAGGCCGAGGAAGAAATGCCACCCTTTTCACATTGGCCTGTTATAGCGCCACCAGCAGGTCTAATTTTGCAAAACACATTTTTGGAACAAAATGCCTCAAATCATGAATGCAGTGTCCGATTGCAGTGAAAAAACATTTTGATGTTTGATGATAGAATAACATGTATTCTACATATTCTAAATAATTATTCAATAAATTATGTTGCACAAGCTTTGATTTTGACAAAAATATGGATATTCCAGTGTGTGTTCTGTGCATGGGGCCGGGCACTGAAGTGGCACTGAAGATGGGTAGTGGAGGCCCAATGAAATGAAAAAAATAGAAATGGAAAAATTACTTGTTTTTTCAATATTTGTTTCTAAAACCAATACGTCAAAAAGGCTGGCATGTTGAAAGTGTTTCCATATTTGTGTAAAACAGACAACTGTGTTAAAGCTACAAGTGGTTGAATATGGAGTATAATTTCTTTACTAAAACTAAAAGATATGTAAAACTCCAAACACATGTTTGGAGATGGATAATTCTTTCTTTGGTATGATGGACAAAATCCACAAAAAAATCAAACATAGCTGGATGGAGATGGACAATTTTCCCTTTGATATGGACTCAAAAGTCACCTGTAGTGCTATTTTATGTTATAGTTAAGCTAGTAAGTATCCCAACAGTAACACGTGAGATCGTTCACCTGAAAGAATGGTACTGGGACAATTTATGCAGTCTCTTTATTGCTTTATTTACATTTTTGAGAGAGAGAGAGAGAGAGAGAGAGAGAGAGAGAGAGAGAGAGAGAGAGAGAGAGAGAGAGAGAGAGAGAGAGAGAGAGAGAGAGAGAGAGAGAGAGAGAGAGAGAGAGAGAGAGAGAGAGAGAGAGAGAGAGAGAGAGAGAGAGAGAGAGAGAGAGAGAGAGAGAGAGAGAGAGAGAGAGAAAAGAAACAAAAGTATTTAAGGCTGATTTGTTTCTTTGTAGTACTATGAAAAGCTCTTTCTACTTTTACTTTTGATACTTACATTTTAACACCAGATACGTTTGATACTTCAGCACATTTAATGTAAGCTCTACTTTAACTCTTTCTATGTGACTAACTTTGACTGGCGTCACTTAAAAAAAACATATCTTTACTTTCACTCAAGTATGGCTATAAGTAGGCTTCTTCACTGAGAATTACTATCATTGCAAAATGTATAGCATATGCATGTGCACTCACATGGCACATTAGGAGACCACTTAGTATACATTTATGTATTTCTTGTAATATTATTGGCCGCTCATTTTGTATGTCCGTGGCAAAAGTTTGACGAAAATATCCTTCACAAGCCGGCATGGTTACTATAATACAACATATCAAACAGGTTGGAGTGTGAATGAGGAGGTTTCTTTGTAAATGGAACCAAACGTAGACTGAGGGACAGGTTGTCTGAGCATGTTTATGCCATTAGGACTTCTAATGACAAATACCCAATGGCTAAACATTACAGACATGCTGGACAGCCCCAATTCAATTAAAGTTATGGCCATTGAAGTAGTCAGACTTTTTTTGTTGTTACATAAATTCATAATCTATTTTATATAGATGCATATACATAAATGTGTAATTACCCCAGTTATGCATTGCAAAACATATGCTCTGAGTAGCTAACATCTTGTAATCTGTATTAATGACATTCAGAATTTTGATTACATCTTTTCCATAGGATATATAGAGCAAATGTCTTTATCTCACCACAACTGTACAGAGAATGTTATGACCAGTGGTGGACAAAGTACTCAACCACTGTACTTGAATCAAACGGTCAAATATTACTCAATATGTGAAAGTTGCTCAGTCAAATTTGTACTTGAGTTAAAGTACAGTACAATATTTGTCTTTGAAATGTAGTGTAATGAAAGTCATAAGTATCCAAAAAAGCAAATACTCTGCAAGTAAAGAACAGATCATCAAAACATTTGTTTTAAGTAGAGTACTCAAGTAAATGTACTTTGTTACTGTCCACCACTTATCACCTGTTATGATTAGACAACAGCATTTGCTCCTCTGTAAAATCACTTCCTCAATGCTCAAATTTCACTAGAAAGAACCTTTTGGTGCAGCATGGTATATAAGCACATAGAATTGATCCACAACTTTGTCGAATGAGCCCTCAGCAACGCAGGACTTCGTGAGGGAAATCTGAAGAAAAGTGACACCTCACTTGGGGTATTTGACAAACTGACACTCAATGATACAAAGTGTCCAGCTCAGCTTGTCAGATACACTAAGTGGGGTGCCTGTTCTCACAGAATCACAGATGTGCCTGTAGAATACATGGAAAGGAAAATATTGAAGATGTTTGCATTTCCAAAAGAAAGACTGCAAAATAAAAAGCATTAATCAAAATGAATACTCAGGATTTTGCAGTGTACATGGCTACACACACAGCACTGACTAATTGTTCAGAAAAAATCAAAGATGTGTCTACGCACAATAGGTTTACCAGATGTTTAGATTTCTAAAACATGGTTGCACTGAGCTATTGTCCCCCTCCCTTCAACCCCTTAGTTGCACGTATTATCAAAAAACAAACTTTTAAGTATTGCATTTTAAACTAAACATTTGAGATGTTTTAGAACTGCCACTAGCATTACCTGCGTGACTGATGATGTGGTGTCCTACTGGAAGGCTGTTGTCTCTCCCTCCCTCCCTCTCTCTCTCTCTCTCTTTCTCTCTCTTTCTCTCTCTTTCTCTCTCTCTCTCTCTCTCTTACCAGCCAGTATGAGGTGGTGAAGCTGATACTGTGCATGTACCAAAATGTTTGACCATTAAGCTTCAGAGCTTAAGAGGAAGTCAAAATAAGGAAGATAACTGTGAAGCTAGCGGGCAGGAAATATGTGGAAACAAAGTGTCAACATGACATGGTTGTGAAATGCGGTGGATGGCTTTAGGGCTGCCTTTTTCAACTATACTACTGATTATTGAAGCTATAAAATTAATATAAAAATGCATGCACCTTTTTTATTAGATATCAGTCCCCCATAAATAAATTTAAAAAAAATCACAATGAGTCCTTTTGGTTCCATTTGTGTAGTTAAATTAAGTAGTTAGTTATAGTAGACTCTTATAAGCTATCCTTTACAATACTATTGTTTATGTTCATGCTAATATAGCATTATACAAAAAAAGGGTGAAAAGGAATCAGCCACTGGTGCATTTTCCTGTTCCACTGGCTGTCTTTAGCTGTCATTAGCTGTCTCTACCTCCTCCTGCTCTGAGGATAAGCTGCATTTATATATATTTTGTCTGTACAGTTGAACTGCCACCCATCAAGGAACAGTCTGACACAAAGAAAAGTGCGGGAAAGATTGCCACTCGGGCTGCCCGCTCACGCAACCATACATTCCAAAAACTTTCCTCTAGGAGACTATCAATCAGGAGCAAACACACCAGTCACTCACATCAGCCTTTTAAGTGCTGTCACCTTACTTTACCAGACTACCTACAGTACGACTTTTCTCCCTCCAAAACCCCACCGTCTATGGACTCCTCCACACCATTCAGTAGAATTGTTTGTTACTTTTAGTACTGTCACTTTTTGCCAGGTTATTTATTATTTCTATTTTTATTATTGTTTTTAACATTCTCGAACGACTAGAATGTCTCCATAATTCTGTGACCTTTCGACCCGCCATACAACAGTTTTTAGCCCTCCAGCACTCATAATACTGTATATTTGATGCACCCAAGTCTATTCAGGTGGCATAACTTCCTCATGTTACAATGTGACCAGTGCAATATACTGCAGGTCACTCGCTATACTTCCCTCTACAGCTGCAACCATACCATTGGTATAGAGCAATAGTTCAGGGGTCCTTGAAGGGGTTCCAGGGAGTCCTCATGAACAAGTGATAGTAAAGGTCAACATTATTGCATTTACAAGTAGAAATATCAGCGTATCATTGTTTGCTCTCTACCTACAGATGATTATGGAATTCTGACCCAAAAGTGTTCTATACTATACTATAGTAGGCCCCCATATCTTCACAGAAAATAGAAGATCTACTACAAGCTCACAATGTGTTGGGTTGTGACGTGTTGTTGCTATTTTTGCAGAATGTTAATAGGGAAGCTAGAGTTCAAGTGGTAAAGTTATCTTAGATTGAGGTCCTATAGACAAAATCTAATGGTGGTCTGTAGCCTAAACATGTATTTGGTATCTGTGAAATAAAAACAAAGTTGAGAATCACTGGTATACAACAAGGTTGAATGATGAATGCATATCGGTGGAATGATACTGTATGCATCGTCTCATGTTTATTCTATAAATGGCAGTGGTCCTTAACACTTTGTGTATGTCATGATGACAACTCAGAGTGTTAACTGGTCACACTTCATGTGTAACACACCCATTTCAACTCCTTTTTTAGGCCGCAACCTCAAGTATAGAGGAAGTCGGTGGTTGAAAAGAACACTATCACCCTTTGGGGTTGAGAAAGAAATGATAGTGCAGCAAGAATTAACTGAATTTCCTATTGCAAAAAAACTGCAGGAAATGTGCATATCATGGTATCTGAAATACACATGAATAATATTAAGCAGTAACCTGCAAGCCAAAGGACAAATACTTTCTGATCTTTACATGCCAAGTGTATGGGACTGAAGTCCCGAGCTAAGCGTGCTCTTTTGACAGTGGTTTAAGAAAAGAAAAGATTCTGCAAACAGTCTTAAGAAACAGTCACAACTTTATTTTTATTTTTAGATTTTTCTTTTTTTTCCCTACCGCAGCAGCAGTCTGACAAACAGACGCGTTTCGGCTCCTCAGGCCTTCATCAGCATCATATTTAAAAGATGCACCAGATTGAGTCAAAGACATGTTAGCAAGTCTACTGACTTGCATCATCTTTTGTGTTTAATTTATCACTACTTTAGAACTGTTTTCAACAATACGGCCAAAGGGGGAGATAATTATCACGTCTCCCTTAAGGCAGACAGGTGATCATCACCCCCCCCCCCCTCTTTACCCCCCCCCCCTTTCTACTCTGTACTCTGTAGTGTTTTATATTTGTGATGACATGTCATCAACATGCCGGCTTGTGATGGACATTTTTTTGCCACGGACATACAAAATGAGTAGTCAATAATATTACCAGAAACACAGCCCTAAATGTTTACTAGTCCAGTAGACATGATGGAGAATCTCCATCAAGAACACATGCTGTGTTTTTAAAGAGGGAGCGTGGTTAGTCCTCATCCCTAGTAGTTTATTTCATTTTATTAAGATATTAAGTATAGGAAAGCTGAGAGGGAAGGTGTAGATGGAGCAATATGTAACCCAGTTTCAAAAAATGCTTTAAAAGTAAGGTTTATTTTTAATAATTCCATGGCCATCTCTGTACTTAGGTTTACTGTCTGCTTCACTTTCTTCTTCTTTCTAAATTGAACTGATGGAATTTTTAAAAGCATAAATACAATCTGAGACAGCGAGAAGAAATGTCATATTGACTTCATCCACCGTCATTATAATAGCTTTAAAAACTCGGGCTCAGACAGATTTTTCCAGACCCAGTCATTAGGCGCGTTCTGTATCCGCCACTGTTTTGTACCTGGTTTAACAAGGTTTGAATACAGTGGCTTTATCAAACGACATTTCGGAAACCCAGCTCTTATCCTGTTAAACTAAATAAAAATCTGATAATTCTTTGGCATGGAATATATATTTTTTGGAATGGCGTTTCTGGGTGTACTGGCACCCTATGTCAGTGGTTCTCAAAGTGTGGTCTGGGGTCCTTGAGGGGGTTCCAGGGGGTCCCCAGCAAAACTGCTTAATAGCATCAAAATCAGTGTAACCACTTTAAACATATTGTATACATCACCAGCATACAACAATGTTTGTGATAAATAAACATGACAAAAAAACAAAAACAAAAAAAAACAATGAACAGCAGGCATCTTGTCTTGATGAGAGTGCCTGTTGTGAATATGAACAGTGTGGATAATCCAATATCTGGATGATGAGAGACTTGCAATTATATTCTGATTTGAGTAACGACGTGTCCAACGATAGACGAGTAAAAGAATAATTTTCATATTTTAAATGTATTGAAGTAAAAGTGAAAGCTGTGATGAATACAGTACAGTGTTACTTTACACCACTGGTATTTTTGCATCAATTAAATACGTGTCCCATCTATTCTGAAGAAAACCTGGAGACTGGCAAGTCAGCCACTATATACTGACTCTAGTAATTATAATTTTTTAATCAAAGATTTACAGCGGACATGGAGAAGTCTTGCCACGGACACGACATGTTTGTCCGTGTATGGACAGACACATTGATGACCCCCTTATGAAATTCAATATCGTAATGGGCATTCGGGTGGCGAATTGGTAAAGTGCCTGCCCATCACGATGCATATGGCTTTGCCGAGCGTCTACACACAAACACAATAGGGCAGGCAAGGCTGGTGTCACTCCACGGCTGCGGCTAGCCCCGCCCCCGGTCGGTGGGGTCGACATCTCCCTTCACTCGGAGGTTCGCTAATAGTAGCCTGCTAGTTGGTGTTCTTTCAGCAGTGTTTCGCCAAAATGGGAATGAATTGTTTTATGAAAACGGTTCCACGGATTCTCACCATCGCGGAGTTGAGAAAAAAGGGGGTAAAATGGACAACAGACTAACTTTTCACTGCATTCCCAAATGGAAGCCAGCCAGGTCTCCCGACGTAACAAAGAGACGATGCATGGCTTGGTTGTCTGACAGCCCAGGACATGACAATCCTTGACAAAGTTGTCTGAGCGTGCTGTGATCTGACTAACTTGTGCACCAGTGTGGTTCTGAAACTATTTTTAATTGTACCCTTCTGCATAGTAAAAGCAGACATGATGTTATGCTCTGTAGATACATCTGTTCCCTTTTTATGTACATAGTAACCTGTACATGTTTTTTTTTAAAATACATCGTCTTTCTACATAAAATGATTATATGCAAATAGCACCGCATTCTTTCACATGGCTAAAATGCATAGACCATTCTATCATTATGCAGTGCTTTCATTCAATGCAAATTAAATATAACCGAATCCTGATGATGATGGCTCAGGTCACCAGTTGCCTCACCTGTTAATGATCACATTATAATATGGATGGACAGAGACCATTTTACTCCTCTTTGAGCCTGATGAGGTTCCTTTTTTATACCCATAGTAACCTGTAAATGTACCTTTTTTTCAAAGAAAAGACACCTTCATGTGACGTTGACTTACAGTGGTTACTTTGTAGATTTTGATTATTATTACAAAACATACAGTAACCACTTTAGCCCATACATTTCGGCCATTTGAAAATAGCCGATCTACAAGCATTGTGAGCTTGTAGATCTGCTATTTTCAAATGATTATACATTTTGTACATTTGAAAGTTTGTTTTTGCAGTTGGCTTTTAACATTGTTGATGTAATTCTTTGGATGTGCCGCTGTGTGTACAAGCTATATAGTAGTGTACCCTGTTGGATGGGTCTGTAGACTGGTAGTGACCCAACCAACATGGTGAATCTTGGCCACGCCCCCCAAATCACTCCCCCACCCAAGCGAACTTTGCCAGCCCTATTGGCCCGTGTTTGGCGGATCGGCGTAAATTGACATGGGCACCTCATCTCTCCTCCAAGCGGGGAGGGTGATAATTGTCACTGCACGTATTCCTATGGGTTGGGGCGGCACCTGTGAGCAGGGAGTGTTGGGCGGGAGGAGTAGTAGAAGGCCTCCCGGTGGGGGCTCTCATGGTAGGTGAGTCAGTAGGATACAACATCAGTGACAACACAGAAATGTGTGTGGGGAGGAATCAATTGGCATAACTACTACATTGGGGAGAAAAAGCATAATGTTTGATTATTTCAACCTGCTGACAAAATGCAGATACACTAATATTGCACTCAGTGCAACACTGCCACCTAGTGCCTCCATGTTGTAAAACAACAAATTGAACAGTATCTTTTGAAGGTTACTCAAAATCATACGTAAGTGGTGTTCCTCCATATATGTATGAATACACCAGTGCCCTCAGTAGTGGATAAAGTACTCACCCCTAGTACTTAGGGGATTATTATCTTGTTCAAGGACATTTTATCACAAAGCCAGCAACCAGGGATAGAGCTAGGGACCTTCTGCTTTCCAAGATGGCAACTACTCCTTCTGAGCCACTGCTTCTATATAACTATATATGAAGTAGTTATATATGTATGTGTATATGAAACTTTTAAACAGAGTTGATAACGATGCTCATGAGACATGTGTTGAGATGTATTAGTACTTAGTTGGGAAATCTGATAGGTAATAAAGTACATTCAACCGTTATAACCCCTTTAATAAAAGTATGTTGTTATCTCAGCAGCATTGTAATAAAGAAATTGACAGAAGGGAAAATGTATTGAAACAGAATGCAGGCTTCTCCTTTTATTTATTGTTGAATGAATTTTGAAGCAAAAATGTCTGCTGAATACCTCAAACAAGGCACTGCCTGTTACCAAATCATTTACAATACTGGCATGTTTTACCCTGGTGGATTCCAGTCCTTCATATAAAATTTGCTTGACCTTAATGAAACAACAACTTGGCATACACTTTAATGACACATTTTTCTTTCACAAATAGTCACTTCTTAAATCGGAACTTTTCAAATTACATTAAATTCTTTATAGCAGAAACCATGTAGCTTCAGATATTACACACCATATGGTAAAAAGCTGAAGACAATGGCTGATGTAAAAAAAAAGTAGCTACACCTGTGCATGTCAGTGTGTCTTAGCAGATGCAGTTACAGTAAGCAGCAATGAGCAAAGTACATACAGTAAATACTGTATCTGGTTACAAATTGTCCTTCAATGTGTACAAAATACTGGTGGGTAAACATAATTACTTAATTCAAAGTCGCTGATTCTGTATTTTTTTTTAAAAGCTACAAATAAACCTACAGTGTGAATAGGCAGAAACACTCTCTTTGTATTATCTCACAGCATATGTTATTGTGTGACATCCTATAATATAAGGACTTGTACAGTATGTACTGTGTGTCTGGTGATTGACTGAATTGATTGTGGGTTGAATGGAATGTCATGTACCGTCTCTGCTGTTTGAGTCTAATAACAAGTGTCACGCCAACCTCCTAGCACAGAACTCAGCTGTTCAACTACCGCTACCAGGCCAAATAAAGATTCTACATACTATTTTAAATATTAAAAATCTATTTATGCATTTCCAAAATCCAAAAAAGAAAATCAAAATTTTAAGACACACATATTTCAGAAACTTGTAACATAACATTCTTCCCATCTGGAACAGTATGCCTATTTTGGCCAATTCTTTTTCTCTTTGAAAAAGCGACCCCCCCACCCCAAGGAATTTAATTAAGTCATGAAGACTTACAAAAAAAATACATGCTCTTCTGAGAAGGCAACCATTCTTTATAGCTTATAATGTGAACCAAATCTGAAAATACAATCTAATGTGCTTAACTGTTAACAATACACTGCTCACATTAAAAAAAATAACATTTAAAATATGTCCAGCCCATCAAAAGTAATTTATTGTCCCATAATGGTTTTCTGGTACATTTCTGCACTGTTTGGGCTGTGTGTCAAAGTTATTTGTATTTGATGGTATTACAATATGTATCCAACATCATGGGAATAAAATACACAACAGTATGTGTATTTTAGGGTAGACTGTCCTTCAACCGTTGAAGAGATGTCACATTTAAGCCGATTTATACTCCGTCTCAAGACCGTGTCGTGTGACAAAAGTAGCCGATCTACAAGCTCACACAACGGAGCACATTGTGTTGTAAGCTTGCTATTTTCAGCGCACAACAACATCATGCAACAGAGTATAAATGAAGTATAACAGGCTCATGATGTTTCACCACAGACGCATTTCACATTTACAGCAGCTTTCAAACATATGTCACATTTATGTAATGAGATTAAGTATGATGAGGCATCTCAGAGTATCCAGAGAGATTCAAACAGTTATTTGTTCTTAGTGCAATGAGGCTATGGGATGAAAATGATGTTGTACATCCATGTGCTTGTATGAATCTCTATAGATATTGATTAGCACATGTACAATCATGAGAATTTGATTGATAAACACATTATATCATTATAATGTGGGGAAGGATAGGTGTCGTGTGGAGTGTATTTTGCCTGTAATGCATGAGACTTGAGACAAAAAAGTGCCTTGTGTGTTATAGAGATGTTGCCAAAAGCAATGCCACCCATGAGGAAAGATATGTTGACCAGAGACCTATTGAATATTCCTAAATGCATTGCCTGCTGATGAACCTCTCTATGCTCACACAAATAGATAAAATCATATCTAAACTGACCTAAAAATCTAGTTAAAAAAATTGTTGTATTGATATGCATAGACTCAGAGGTTAAACAGTGTTGTCTCACATAGGTATGGGTTGTTTCCATATACAGTTAACCAAGGAAAAGAACAGCAACTTAGCATGTTGTCCTTTTGTATTATCTAGCACTGTTGCATTTCACCGCACACTACTTACATTTAAACCAGGAAGCTAGAAAGCAAGAGTTGATAAAGGTTCATTAACCTTGTTTGCTTAAATGACATAATTCCAATACATACAGTAGTGGTACACATTATTGTATGACTGTATTTAAAAAATAGGATCAAAAGGGTACAGTCATGTTTCATGTCTACTACTGAATGGAAAAAGAGGCTGGCTAAGCTAAATAGAGCAAGCCCAAGCTAGACATGTCTAGGCTAAATTGTGTCAGTTCTTTGTGATGACATCAGATTGTGAGGGAGGGGGGAGAATAATGCGAGTAGATGATTTATGACTCTTGTGAAATGTAAAAACCTTTGCCACAATACATAATCCTTCAGACAGACACTCTTTATTTATGTCTTAAGTTATGTGTTGGAGTAGATTATAATGCATTTAGCTGGGAACTAAATACTTCTGAAGGCTTTCTGCATTATAGCGGAATACTGATATACTTTGTCATGAAGGGCCACTGTGGCAGCCAGGATATATGGAGAAACACTATTACAGGCACATTTTTTAATTGAAATTGTATTGGTCCAGGAGTCTTTTATTTTTAAATTTACAATGGAATCATATTACATAAATGTGACATAAATAGGTATGGAAGTTAAAAATCCTTATTTCATGAATCATGAAATATCACGAGCCTGTTCATACTGTGATATGTATAACCCTTATGAATAAAGTATTAATAAAATATGTCCCTTTTCAACTGATGAATCACCTAAATTCAAAATGAAGGAAGATAACCCGTTACAGACTATTCCAGTTGTGACTGCATGTTGCGCTGCACTTTTGTAGAAAATGAAAATTGTGTATCTTGTTTATTTGGAAATAAAGACGCTCTAGCTTGCGTGATGCAGGGCTGAAGACTGGGCAGAATGGCCTTGCTGTCTTGCTATGGTGATTGGATAGGTTACATACATTCAAACTCATCAATGCGCTGTTTGGTGTTGCCTGACCGGATCTGTCTAAGCGTCTTGTACTTGTCCCGTCCTGCGCGCACATTTTCCGCGTGGATGAGGTCATTCTGGGTTTTCATGTTCTCGTCCCGAGCGTTGGCCAGCTCTGAGCTCAAAGCCTGGTGATACAGTAAACAAAGTGTTTAACAATTCAGCATGTAAACAGGCACACATAATTTAATTTAGCCATGAGCTTTACTGTATGCATGCTCACAGCCTACTCACAACTATAAAACAATTGTAAGTGCAACATGGACATTTTACTTCCTGACATTTTATGCACACATAAACCATTAATTTATTTTGGATTAATGTTGCTCCAGATAGGACATATTCAAATTTACATTTACAATTAGATTAGATGATTAGAGCCAATTAATTATTGTGTCTGCTGTATGTAACATCTGTGAGACAGATGTTCTAAATTTTAATATAGACTGTTGTAGTGGAGTAATTGACTGGCTATATCAATAAAAAACCTTGCAGTTGACTTGTCTTCAATATTAATATCCATTATATGCAGTGGTGGAAAAAGTACTCTGATGTAGATAGAAATAAATTATGTAGAAGTACTAAAAGTCCTGTATTCAGAATTTTACTTCAGTAAAAGTACAAAAGTAATGGCATCAGAATATACTTACTTACACTTACAAGTATTGAATTTATTTTATTTTTCAAACATTTTTGAAAACAGCCGATCTACAAGCGCACAATGTGTCACATCACAGCCATCGTGCCTAATAGCTATCGGCTATTTTCAAACAGACCAACTAATAAAATAGGGCTTAATTGGTTGATGTATGTTTTGTAATAACAATCTAAATCTACAAAGTAACTGAAGTTTTCAAATAATTGTGGTGGAGTAAAAAGTAAAAATGTACCTCTGACATGTAGTGGAGTAGAAGTATAAAGTACTGACAAATGTAAAACCTCAAGTAAAGTAAAAGTACCTAAAGATGGTACAGTATTTGAGCAAATGCACTTGTACTTTCCACCACTGATTATACGTCTCTTCAGTTAAGTAACCACTTCCTGAGCCTATACGCAAGGAAAAGGACTCACAAGTAGATGTTGCTGCACACGCTGGTTCTTCTCAGCCTCGGTCATACGCTCCTCCTCACTGCGGTCCATGTAGGCCACAGAGGCTGAGAGCTCAGCACTGGCCTCGTTCTCGTCCTCGTTCTCGTCGTCCTCGTTGTCTCCGGTCATAGGCTCCTGTATGTGAGCCTGGATCACTTGGTTTTTGAGTTGGTCTTTGGTCTTCTCCAGGTCCTCCTGCACCATGGTAGCCTGAGGGAACATGATTTAGTTCACAATCAGTGTTGCCAGATTTTGTGAGAGAAACAAGCAACCAGGGTCTATGAAAACCAAGCCCAAAAGAAGCGGCTTGGCTACATGAGCATTTTAAACTTTTATCGAGCTTGTAGATCTGCTATTTTCAAAACAAATCTTGAAAAAAATAGATTTTTAAAAAATGTTTTTGAAACAATTCAACTACACAAAACTTGTATCGGGACTTTGGTACAAAATATTTTCAGATGGGGGTCCGCAGGACCGCAGACAAATACATATTAATTTGGGAGTCCTTGACATGAAAATGTTCGAGAACCACTGGTTCAACATTAGGAAGCAAGCCCAAATAAGCAACTACACTTTAGAAACACTTGTGAACAATACTGTTCACAATTAGCTATTTTCTACTACAAGTACTGAGCCATGTCGTGAATCGTATTTCACAGGTTCTGGTTTTGTTTTCATACTCTATGGCTCGATTTCTCTTAACCTCATTGGTGCCCTCCATGGGAGGTGGTACTAAAAACATTTTTTAAATAGAGATAATAGCCAATCTAAAAACATATATATATATATATATGTATATATATATATATATATATATGTATATATATGTATATACATATATATGTATATATATATATATATGTATATACATATGTATATATATACATATATATATGTATATACATATGTACATATGTATATACATATGTACATATGTATATATATATACATATGTATAATTATTATATATATATACTAGAGGGTCGGGGCGCTGCGCGCCCCTCCCCCCTATCCGCTGCGCGGTGCTTTGGGTTTGTTGGTCTCTATAATATATAAAGCCATAATAGGAGATGTTCCCAATGGAGCTATGCCCAAATATGGAGTGTGTTGTCTGACCTCACTTGGGTCTCGTTAGGCGGTGGTCGGCGATGATGCTAAGGAACAACATGGCCGACTGTAATGTTGTGAGTTTGTGTTGGCCGCAATTAATTATGCTGCGAGGGGGCAGATGTGTGCTGAGCAGTATGAAGTGGCCTACAGACTGCGCGTAGTAATTCTGCACGTTGTGGCGTGTCTTGTTAGTGACATTGATATGTTGTTTTTGTGTTTAGTCCCACACAGTGGCAGGTTTTTTTTGGGGGTTTTGGGTTTAGAAATGTATTATAGGATAGGATAGTCTCATCCGGCGGCGTCCTAGTATTTCATAGGCACTATGCACATATGTCAAGTGAAGTCCAGCCAATCAAATTGAGCTCAGGCACTGGCATGAACAAATAGGCATAGGGACTATTGATGACATCACTATTATGTCATGAATACAAAGACCGATGCTATATATAGTGTAAAACATATTAATTCACATTAATCTCGTCCATTAATCTGGTCCTTAATAAGACATTCTTGACAATTGAATTGAAGTTTTGACTATATTTAAAAAATAACATTGGTTTGTTTACAATCTTTTTTTCAGTTTTTTTTCTCAAGGCGCAAGTTAGCAATTGACAGATTGCAGTCTTGTTTTCCCTGCAACTGCCCATTTGATGATGATACTAGTACTAGCTATATGATTTCTTACAGTCAATGTATAACTTGCTCAGGATATCACATTCCTGTTCCTGTATTTTCAAAAATACAGGAACCACCATATTCTTCTGATAGCCAGAATATCACAATGGGATACAAGATATCTTCCCAGGAAAGAAAACCTTTCCCAGCATGAAGACTGGAGCATGTTGTGTACACTCACGCACGCATGACCCCACGCACACACTCAGACAAAACAAGGTCCTAGGAATGTCCTTCCTTAGTACATCCCAAGGGGGTTGTAAGTAGTTGGTAAGAAAATGTAAACGTTTCACTTGTTTCCTTTCATACACAAGTGTTGAATGATTTGCAGATGAACAGCATGCTTACTGTACATGTATGCTGTTATTAATGAGCAGGAAACAGGATGAATGTCATTTCTAAGTGATATTCTGAAGATCAAATTCTCGATTGTGATGCTTTGGTACATACTAGTAATAGTCACGGCCCCAAGTAGCATATTTCTCCTGCAGTTTTCATGCATACGCAGACAGTAAATGTGCACTCAGTGAACCACATACATTATTGTATGTATGCACAAACACATACTATACACTAATACAGACACATCAACACAAACTCTTATTTTTAAACAGAATAGATTTCATGCTACATTTTCTGGGAACTATGATCATATGCCTTTGTTGCCAATAAAGTGATAGATATTCAGTATTTATCGTTCATCTACTGTATGAAATGTCAGACCATACCTTCTCTTGCCACTCGGTTGCTTCATCCTCCTTCTTCTTCTTGGCGTCCTCCAGTAGGGAGATTTTTGAGGTCAGGTCCGCCAACTCTGTGGCCTGAAGGAATAAAGTTTTCATTCATTTCTCTTGACATGACTTCACATTGGCATATCAGATAGACAACTCGTCATTCTGTCCCACACACACGCATACACACACTTTCAATACTTCATATATGGAAACAAGCCCCAGGGGCTTTTTGTGTTATCCTTTTAGAATAACCTTTGACTGTACTACCTGTATTGTTAACAAACGTGTTAATAAAGTATTCAATCAATCAAGACATGTAGATGTCTATAACAGTGGTTCTCAAACGTTTTAATTTTAAGGACCCCAGTTTGTCCTTGAAATTAACCCTCATAACTCTCAGAGTTACAGACCCGTAAGGATCCATTTGGTTCCTAACTATCAATAATTTAGCTGGGAACCCCCTGGAACCTACTCAAGGACCCCTGGGGATCCCCACTTTGAGAACCACTGGTCTATCAGAACAGCTCTTCAGTGGTGTCACCAACCAGGTGTTCTTGGTTCTTCATCTGGTTCTCAGACTGCTGAAGCAGAGTGAACTTGGCTTCCTCTGCCATCCTGAGGTCTTTCTCCAGACGTTCAGCGTCCTCGTTGGCGCGCTTCCTCTCCACTTCCAACTCCAAAGCCTTTTGGGTCTGCTCCTCCAGCTCTGTGTGTGTGTGTGTGTGTGTGTGTGTGTAAAAATAATAATACAAAAAAAATAAAAATGTGCAGCCATATCATGTTATGACAGTGCATTAACATATTGAGGCTTTTTGAAAGGGCTCGTGGGGACGTCACCCACCTTGTTGGGCTTTCTTTGTCTGCTCCTCAATCTGTTTTAATCGCTCTATTAATTCTTCCTTCTCCTTTTCAATCTTCTCCTTTTCTTTTTCTGCCACCTCCCTTTTCCTCTTCTCGTTCTCCAGCAAAGCCCTGATGGAGACACACAGAGTTCAGTGTATACAGTGCACATCCTGTTTGGGAGGCACTGCTCGCATCTTTGTTAAGTAAAAACGATCCCAACTTCTAATCCACACGGAGGAAAGCCTGGTTTTCATTCCACACTGATCAGTGTGATCTGGTCTAGGCCACGCCTACTAGAAAGTGATTTCCGGTCAAGTAGGTAGACTAGTCTCGCCAGTCGCTACGAGTTAGAATAAAACATGGATATACCAAACAAAGTATTCCAAGAAGTACTTGAAGAAACTTGTCGGATTCATGAAATTACTAATTACTAATTACGAGGGCAATCATTTTGGAGGAGCACGTTTTCCGCCATGGTTTCTAACAAGGAATTACGACACCTACCTCTCCATCTTCTTGTGATTCTTCTCCTCCCGGGCCTGAGCCTTCATCTGCTGTACCTCAATGGTGTCTGGTTTGCGGCGACGCATATACAGCTCATGGTTGCCCATGCACAGCGCCAGAATGCGCTTGTTGATGCGAAGTCTTGGAGCATAGAAGATAAAGTCCTACAATGGCAACATTATAAGTAATTAATACTTGTGTGCTTTGATGCAAGTATTTAACCACTTGAACACTAGCATCTCTATTCTGGGACTAACATTCTGAGAAAATAGACGATCTACACGCTCACATGTGAGCTTGTAGATTGGCTATTTTCTCTGAAGATTTTTTGTGTAGCACAAAAACAGGAGGGGGCCTAGTGTAGAGCTCTTGGTAATCCTGGCCACCTACTGTAAGTATGTGTTTCATGTGAATTTATTTGACATGCATGGATATTATGAGAGATCAGGTACTCACAGGTGCTTTCTTGTCAATTGGTTTAATGACAAACTTCTTGTCATTGAAGGAAATGTTCCTGATTTCACTCCAAGGAAAACCAATTTTGGGTGTCATTCTGTTGATGAGAAAGCAAAACAAAAGCTTTGAGCATGGTTCATATTACACACCACAGTGTCATTTCCTACTGTTTTGTTTACTTTTGTGACAAATTGTGATCCGTTTTATATACTGCATTAACAGCCATATCAAAACCTTATTATTTTGCAGTCACTCACTTATCATTCTGCTCGTAAATGTTTAGTCCTAGGGCATCCACTCCCAGCCAAAGTTCTGATCCTTTCTTGTTCTTGATGCTGAAGTAGTTGACTCCATACATCTCTAGGTCTTGAGCAATCTTCAGATACTCCATCATGGATTCCTCTCTGAGTAAAAAGAATGTTGGGTTTTCATAAGGTCAGCAAACAGGTCAGAAATGTCAAAGGAATTAGTTTATTTATTCAAATAGTTTTTATTTAACATAACATTTGGGTTAAGCCATTATTTAGAACCACATTGCAGCAATACGTGTCCAGACCTGGATCACTGATAACTGAGCTGAGTGACTGCTTGGCACTGAACAGCAGGCAAGTCAAGCTCATACCTTCTAATGACTCAACGAATTGTGTCAGTAAAGTGTGAAGGTCTAAATCCATAGCTAGCAGCTGGGCACTGGCTAGCTAGTATGACCACCATTTTCTCCCCTGTCATCAACAAGAATGTCCTGCAGTGTAGATGTCAAAACAAGCTGAACAACATTGAGTTCAACATGGGATGTATTAACTGGAAAGGGATGTGCAAAATGTTCATGACCTGACTCTTCAATGACTGAAAATTAGTCTAGGCAAGGAGACAAAACTGGCCACAGTTTAAACAGAAGTAATTGAAGCTGGCACAAGGCAGATGCTTGAGTATCATCAGCTTTTCTATTTGGCGGGTATACCGCATAACTGTCTTTGTGGGCAACAGTCAATTAAGAATCTGAAAACTGGGCACTAAAGGTGAGAAGAGCACATTTCAACACCAAGGACATATATGGCTCTCAGATCAGTCAACACTCCTTGGTTTTGCTACTGTTGAACTGACAGGATCCACAGGGGGGCTTGGCCAAGGTCCAAAATGAACTTGCAGTGTATTTGTGCTAGATTAAGACTCTGTCAACAACAGCAATGTTAGCCTCCACGTGTCTATCCAACAGTTTGGAAGGTAGCATTATGTGGTAGAATTGTGGAATATGTACTGTAACTAAATCATCATATCCAGGCATGGGGACAACATACAGTACATTTGTCCCAAGGAATAATGTTTAAAGGTTAGGTGTGCATCGAGAATTTAAGCCAACAAGGCTTAAATTGTTGCTACCGCTGGTGCTGTGTGGTTTGAACAATCTAAAAGGGATCCAGTGTTGAAAACTGGTGAAGCTTCCCTGAGCAGAAAGACTTATTTTTGGGTAGCTGGTGCGCTGAAATGAGTTGAGCTCAAGAACATGGGGAGCTGTGTGTGTTTGTGTGTATGGTTACCTCAGCATGCCCTTGTGTTCTTCGTGCCACACCTGAATCCTCTCCTCCCATTGCTCCTTGTTGAGTTTATGCTGGTCCAGCACTCTGAAAACATGAAGCATAGTATGATGAGAGCATCAAGTTATGCAGGGAAAGACTGATGGAGATTGATGGAATGAGCCTATCCTGAGAAGTGGAGACCTGTGTGTCTTCCTGCCTCTCTGCTCTCAGCTCCCTATCTCTCTACTCTCTATTGTCCACCATGGTCTGAAGACTCACCTCTAAAGACTCCACCTCACCCCTTAGGATGATACTCCCCTTGTATCCCTTCTTGATGCTAGTTTATTATGCAGATATATCTTACTTATCTATGTCATTGGTAGTCAGGTTTTTGAATGGACCATAGCCCACCAATGAGATGCAGAGTGAGCAGATGGAATTTGTGAAGTACTCCTTTAAGTCCTTATTATGCTATAAAGGTTGTGCTCTATTATTAAATATGACAGTAAAATAAATTTTTCCCCCTTTCCACTTTGACTCACTTACCCCTTGTATTACCTACGCATACCACTAGGGGTACATGTACCTCCATTTTAGAAACACTGATTTAGACAGAGATGCTCGGATCATTGTTTACCTGGTATCCAAAGTTACTTTTGAGGCTCTACTATGTTTTCTCTGCACTCTATTTATGTGCCTATTTACCCTGTTTTTTAAAGAGCTCATGCTTAGTTAGTTGGTTCTGCTTAATCCGATTTCGCACTTGTAATTGTCTACTATCCTAGTATCTAAATGAAGCAATCCTGTGTTGGTGTCAACCAGACAGCAAGGAATATCCGCTGGATTTGAAGCCCACTTGAAGGACAGAGCCGTGTCACCTCTGTTCACTTCACCGGGCCACTATTTTCGAGTTTACATGAACCACGTGACCGGCGCTCTTTCTGCCCCCTCATTGACGCAACTCTCCAATAAAAGGCTCTGGCCCAGCAGATGTCACTATTTCACCTCATGCTCCAGGAAAATTTACTCTCAATAAAAGTGAACAAGGTTTTGGACAGACTAGTTTAACATAGTTTACATTTTCATAAACACTTTATGTTTTCAAACGCTAATTTGAAGTCTTTTTTTAATTATCATGATATGCGTTTAGTAAATTATGGTCCTATAGATTGTTTTAATCAATGATAAAGTACGGTGTGCTTCTAGGGCGGATTTGAATTTGCAGAAAAATGTGGCTTCAAAACGGGTCTGTTGAGGCTCCCTTCGTCCATATTTTTTACAGTCTATATGGTGTTAACAGTGGGGTTGGTGGATTGCATTCTGGTAAAACTAGGTTCAAAGGCTTGCAATATAAGGTTGAGAAAATATTTTGCCCAAATAATGAGACAGAGCAGTCATCTATGGAGGACTAACCTCTGAGGGAGAAGTTTGTCACCGGACAGGTATCCCGTTGTGTGGACATCCTTGTTGTAGTCAGCATACTTGGCCTGCACTGCGTACGAAGCCAACAGTACAGCTGTTTCGGGAGGGCAGTAGATGTCATCATTCAAGATTCCCTCTTTCACCTGCAGGAAGAATAGCCGCTGCGTGGCGTCCTGGATCAGCTCCTCAGAAACATCCTCAGGGTAAAACTTGCCCCGAAACTTAAACAGCAGTGGGCTCTCTTTCCTTATATCCTGGGCTGTTACCTAGTGTGAGGTGTGACACAGATCATTAGTTGTGGTGGCAATGCTAACTTTACTAATGTTCCACACAAACAACAAAGCTTTATACCGTAATGCCTTTTCATTCAAAAGGAGCAGAAAGGTTTTATGGCTAGGGATTTTAAAGGAGTCACACCATGAATTTCACTTTTTTTTTATTTTTTTGGTATTTTTTGGGCTCCCCAGTGTCTCTTGTACCCCAAAAAATATTTTTTTTTAACATTCAGTCATTCATTCTCATTTCAGAGATTTTCAAAATGGGCGTGTCTGAACAGGCCATCTCAGAATGGCAAGTTTGCTTACATCACCAAACTTTCTGCCCATGTATTTTGATGTATTCTGAGTATTTAGAATTGCTCAGTAGCACCCCTCTGCCCAACAGGACGTTTTGGTATTGCAGCTGAAAGTGCTTTATAAGCCTGAGAGAATTGACTTGGGATGAGTATATCTGAGTGTTGATCTAGGCTCAAACCTTTTGAAAATGGTTTGAGGGACATACACCATATGATATTAAATATCAAATATTTTTTTTAAATTCATGGTGTCTCCTTTAATGATTAACTGTTAACTAACGATACAATTTGTAATCGATTAATACAATCAGTTCATGTTTTTTTTCTTCCATTAGAAAAATCTGAATACAGTTTTCTAAACATTGATTTAAGAAATAAATGTTTCATGTAGGCCTATAGGCAAGAGGATTCACACATCATCATAGGCCCTATTATGTGTGAATCCTCTCGTTACTTCTATTGGAAAATATGGAACTTTTGTTGGATTGGTAATTTTTTTTAATGGGTCACACAGCAGACATTTATCTATTATAGATGCATTTTCTTTCTCGTTAAAGATTTATTCACCGTTAACATGTTTTAATTAACATTAATCATGTTTAAATGAGCATCTGTACTTAAAGGGGTATTTAACTTTCAAACATGTTTGGGGTAATTTCAACGTCTACTCCGGGGGTGTGTCTGATAAAATGAATACCAAATATCTAAATACAGGGTCCCCACGGTCATGAAATTCCTGGAAATATTTTGAAATTAAAAAAGAAATAATCCAGTACTGGAAAAGGTTTGGAATTGATCAAACTTCATCAAAGGTCCTGGAATTTATCAAGGGTCCTGGAAAAATATTTGGCTATGCATTGTTTTTGGCTATTGATTTTTTTTAATACAAAACCTTTTCATAAACATGTATAACATTACACGAAATATGTAACATAAGTAGTTTTTCGCCGAACAGGCTCTGTAACACCCCATCCGCACTGCCAGCGATGCGACGTGACGCGACGCGAGTGGGCGATGAAATCTCATTAAAATACATGTTTTTGAATGAGACTGTCCTGACCTACCGCAAGCGACAACGAACCGTGCAACGACGTCGTCCAACCCTCCTATTTTCGCTCGCAGGCTCTATTTGAGCGAGGTTTCGCGGCTGTGCCCCACCCCCAAACACTTTTTATTGTTTTTTATGTATTTATTTTGCTACACTGCCTATCTTTGGGCATTGTACATAGGAGTAAGAGACACATTATTGCGCTGAATGATTGTTATATAGGCCTGGAAATTGGGCTAAATATTCTGGAAAAGTTTTGGAAATTCATTGCTAAAAATGTGTGGGGACCCTGTAAATACTGAATCAAGCAACTTAAAAACTGTTTGGGGTACTCACAAAAGCCAGAGTATACGTTAAAATGACCCCAAACATGTTTGAAAGTGAAATATCCCTTTAACCCTGCAAGGCCCAGTGTGATCGCACGATCACATGTATGTTTTATAAAGAAATTAGTTTAAATCATTTTTCTTTTCTGTTATTTTTTATTTTTTTCACCTCTAAATCTTCATTGGGTCCTATTGTTGAGTCTTACAATGCCATTGGCCAGGATATTTGCATATAAATACCCCCCACAGAGCCAGGAATCATCACAACTTGAAAAGAATCTGGGCCTTGCAGGGTTAAGGCTAATTCATGTTTTGGCAAAAAAAATTAAGTCTACAGAAATTCCAAATTTTCAACAGGAAAAAAAGCACTCACCTTCTTATTGAGCTTCAGCCATGTAGAGAAACCTTTTGTATCCTGGTATTGGAGGCCAAAGTACCATACCTCACGCAATCCAATTGTCTTTACAACCTAAAAAAAAAGGTAATGAAAAAGTGTCAATATATTTGTAAATAAATCTTTACATTTCACATTGTCGCAACAAGTTTAGCTTCACATGAGTTCCATGAGCAGCAGTGAACCACAGTTAGGGGTTGTGTCTTGTCAGGGATTCCTCCACACATTGCCATGGCCAGGAAGCAAAGCTGGGACCTTATGTTTCCCAGGTAGGCTCTCAGTCTCTACCCATTCAGCTATGGCTGCCCCACATAACTCCAGTGATGATGTGTACCGATTTGTGTGAGTTTTGGACAAAATCTGTAGTAGTAGCAAAATGTGTCTTGAAGAAAATGCTAAATTATTTTTTCATTATGCAACCTTTGGTTGAAGCTAAACATATTCCTCAGATGATGGCTCCTACTGATTTTGGTGACTCAATGGCCTTTCCTCTAGCACCATCCATAGGACATCATTTCCAATTGCACACATGATTTCTCAAAATAAAATGGGCAGATTCCAATGAAATGTAATGCACTCAGCAAGGATGAACCCTACTGATTTTGGTGACCCCATAATAATGAATAGTTGCAGCCCTAGTGTAAAGATAATTCCTCCTACCTGGTCAAAGAGCTGCTTCCCCGTTGTATTGGGCTGAATTGCGAACTCCAGTTCCGCATCCATTGTGGTCACTCTCACACTAATCTGTAGACAGTCACAAAATCAAACAATGAGCAAGACAAATAAATTGACACACTAGATGGCTACTCTGAACAACAGTTGAGTGGCTTTATTGACATTAAAAGGAAAATATCAGAAACAAAAGCAGTTTCTTTGGTTAAAAAAAGAAATATCGGCTAAAGAAATTAAGTTCTGAAATAGACATTTTATATAAAGTGTGGACAGCTTCATATAATGACCCTCTGTAAAACTCGCATTAGAAAGATAGCACTCTCATTCTCTTCCGTTGTAGCAATTTTATTTAAAGCGGCACTATATAACCTTCCTCTTCTACCCCGGATTTGAACCTGGTTTCCTTCTTAAATGCCAGCTTGCTCGGGGGGAAAAATGTAATCTTGACCATCAGGTCAAACTTTGTGTTTTAAAGTGAATTACCCCTTTAAAATGTTAATCAGACTAATCAATTTAGTCAACTATCCACCTGTTTCTTGGCTGTGTGTTTTCCACTTCCTGTCGGATTTCATTGGATATCATTAGTCATCTGACCGGTTTCATTGGATTTCATTGGATCAAAAGACAGGAAGTGGAACACAGTGAAAAGCCTAGGAAACAGGTGGATAAAGCATCAATAATGCTTTTTCAGTGTTACTAATTGATATAACATTATGGAAAAGAATTATACAAAATGACCAAAGAGCTCACTTCTCGATTATTCAATTCATTAATCAAAACAGAAATTGATAGACTAATTACTAGGAACATATAATCGATAGTTGCAGTCCTACAATCTTTATTACTAAACAGGGAATAAACAAGGGTAAACAAGGAAAATCAAGGACTTGAAAAAATATATTTGTGGTTGATACATTTCAGCTCAGATACACTGTGTTTCAGTATAATCACATTTTTGTCACATTTACTGCTTGTAAAAGTGAAGGTGAATGACTCATCACTAGTATCAATTGCTGACTCACTGGGAAATTGTGATCAAAACTACCAAGTGATTTTTTTCTTATCGTACCATCCCCATACTGTTATAGGGTAAGTGATCTTGTTTGGTCATAACAAAACTTTCTTTGTTTGTTAAAAGGTTATAGCATTGCATTCTGATAGTAATCATTGCTATAGAGTGTTTGTTCAGTAACAGTGGTCTCCCCATCTCTCCAGCGCTTTAATACACAGAAAATACATTACCAGGTTGGTTGCACATTTTCAACCGACCAATATGTCTGAGTCATAGTGTCGGGGGCTTTGTCAGAGTACCCGTTTATCTGTGTCCCTTTTGTTCCCATATATGGAGATGTTTGTTCCTGTCTGTCTACCTGTGTCCCCTTTATGCCAATATATGGAGATCTCTGTATCTGTCAGTCCTTGTCCCTTTTTTGCCCATATATGGAGATTGCTGATGTCATCAGTATATGCCCATATATGGGCATGCCCCCTTTTGTGCCCCTGTATCCTATATTTGTTCTGTCTCCTGATTGGATCAAATTGGTACCCCGACCTGGAAATGCATTTAATGTTTATTAAAGAGCTGGAGAGACAGGGAGACCCCTGTTACTGAACAAACACTCTATAGCAATGATTACTATCAGAATATATAGTTATTTAACTTACACTTACACTACCTATGAACTGACATTCTTAGCAACCTTCAGATACATTATCAAATCATTACGGTATCATAACATGCAATTTTGACGTAGGAGATAAAGAGAAAGATAATGTCTCTTGAGAGATACCATAGTCTGTCCTACAAACATGGCAATCTGACTGACTGTCTCTCTATAGAAGTGAACTTATCTACAGGAAGTAACCACATCCTCTGGTGGCTGAGCCTATGAGGCAGTGCCACTGCATGCTGTGCTCCCTTGAGAGCAGCTTTACATCCTGTTATGTAGAACACTACTTGTCAGTGTTAATTTCTTCTCAAGTGCGGCAGTAGAATTTCATGGTTAGTAGGAACAGATTGCTTGATTGCGAGGTCAGATATTATAGACACATCTTTACATATGTAGCCAGAAATACCATATGAAACAAAGGTTCAACGGATGAGAATCCCATAAGTTTCCACCCTTAGCTAGAAGAGTATACATGCTAGGACTTGTATTTATTTTTTTATCCTCGCTCTCACTGTATTCTCTCAATGTATTTCATACCATACTGTGTAAAGCGATAAACTATGTAGGCATTTCTATCCTCTCTCAGAGATGACAAAAACATCAGTATGCCTGTATGGCAACAAAAAAAAACTACGGCGGTCTGAGGCCCACGCCTGGTCTGACCCACAATGGTATGCATTATTTTCCAGTTGTGCAGCTGATTAGAGCTGCGTTCTTTCCCATTTGTGTCAGCAGGACCCCATTTTACTGCTCAGGAGCTGCCACGTCCTGTCGTCACTAGCAGCCAGTGGTGGAAAAAGTACTCACATTTTTTACTTAAGTAAAAGTATCAATACTGCAGTCTAGAAATACTCTGTTGCAAGTAAAAAGTCCCGTAATCAAAATTTACTTGAGTAAAAGTACAAAAGTAATGGCATCAAAATATACTTAAAGTACCAAAAGTAAAAGTACTTTTTGTGCAGGATGTCCCATTTCACAAGTTCAAAATGTATAAAATTATTTTGAAAATAGCAGATCTCCAAGCTCACAATGCGTCGCATCGCGTCGCATTATTTGCTTGTAGATCAGTTATTTTCAAATGGACTAAATATATATAGGGCTGAGGTGGTTAATGTATGTTTTGTGATAATAATCTAAATCGGCAAAGTAACTAGTAACTAAAGCTGTCAAATAATTGTGGTGGAGTAAAAGTGCAATATTTGCCTCTGAAATGTAGTGGAGTAAAAGTATTGAAAATGGGAAATACTCCAGTAAAGTAAAAGATCCTCTGAAGTACAGTACTTGAGTAAATGGAGGGAGAACAGTTATGGTTGGAGTGACGCCTACATTCTGTGCTTGCCCTTAAGCGCCACTTAGATGCCAAAAGGGCATCATGGCATCTTATTAGGATGACATGGTACACAGTGAAGTCTCAGTGTTAATTGAACTCTGGTGTGCAAATGTACATTTGTACACTCTCTGAGTTACAAGTTGACACATTAACACAGAGGATTTTACTGTGTATAACATGGATATTACCCTGCACTGACTGAACTCGTATAGCCATCATGCAGACAGCCGCTTTCCTGAATTAAAAGAGTTCATCTTGCATTAAGAAAAGGGAACTGAACTAAAAACAATTCAGCCTGATAAGGGTGTGCCTCACATAGCCAGAAACACTTAGGACACTATTATTAGCACATGCACAACACCCCACTCAGAATCCGGAGGACCACGGATAAGGCTATACTATGCATACACACACACACACACACACATATATATATATATATATATATATATATATATATATATATATATATATATATATATATATATATACTTAAATAATACTCTATGATACCTAATTTTAGATAAGCCAGCAGTTACATGTCCACATGTGATCAAAAACAAGTTAACAAAATACCCTGACCACCAAACATACAGGTAGGTGCTGATATTTCAATGTGATTTTCTGAAGTCACTTTGAATTATTGCATTGAATTGTGAAAGATCATGATAACTTCCACTGATAAAAGAACTTGTATGCACTTTATACCCATCCACAGTGTATGAGTGAACATAAACTGGTTCACCGAAATGTCTGTATGATGCTTTTTTATCCCCTGCTATAAAATAAACAAATATAAAAGCCGAAAATCAAGCATTTGGGAGTGTGTGCCTCTATTTTTGTAATACAGAATGTTTGTGAAGAATTACAGCTTTAAATATATACAAACAAGATTTGATAATAAAATGTAGATGCAGCAGGGATGCAAAGATTACACTGAAATTATTTCTTAACTGGTTCAATTAGTTCATAGTCAATGCAGCCGGATGAATCAAGCCACCCTATGCAAGGATACTTGATCAAGGTTGGAAGGTCAAGCGATGATAACACATCCAATGAATTAATAATCAATATACATTACTCATTTCCAGGTGCAGATTTGGAGTACCTCCGTAATCCAAACTACTGTAGTAAAAACTTTATTCTACAAACATAAGGCTACTTGATAAGTCTTCCCCACCAAAATACATATCACATTTCTTCCATAGACAAATACATATCTAGATGGGCACTTACTCTTATAGTGGTTTGATTTTCTGAAGCTATTTTGCAGATGTTCCAAGTACAAAACAGTCCATATCAAGTTAGCTGTTTGTCTCTACCACGGCAAGCTTACAAACTGTTAATCTGCTGTGCTATGTGCACTGCAGATTCTTTTAATCCCTTGCCCGCATACCTCTGTGTTTTCCAGTTCACCCTTTCTGGTTTGCCATACTTTGTTAAATTGCTGGTGTTCCAAACAAGAACATTGTATCTGCAATGCTTACTACATGAAGAGGTACCGTGGTGAGTTACGCTTACATTTTGTGTAGAGTTCATTCTGTTGATACAAATTTATCAAATAAGGGATTAACTATCATTTAGATTATTCACCAACTGTGACAAGACACGAGATGGGATGATGCTGAAAATAATCGGTAAAATAATCATGATGATACTAATAGTTAAATTGCTATCGTCATAAAGGCCCGTTGAAAAATACTGTGCTGTGTCTTGAGGATGTTTTCAATGTAAGCTTTTGAATGACGTTCACAACGTCAGAGGGAACATACCGTAATTTATAGTGTGTTCAGTGTTTTTAAAGCATGTGTTATTAAGAATGGAATGTCTGTGTGTGAGTCAATGCACTGTTTCTGGGTCCTCCTATCCCTATGATAAGCCAGATAAACTGCTGGAAAGTGTTACATTCATCAATTTTTAAGTTAACTGCTCATTTGAGCAAAAAATATATGAATACAAAATAAACATAGGGCTGTATCTTGATCATGTGTTGTAATTTCTGTTGGCGGCTATACAGCAGAAGGAGAAGCACCATGCTGGGTGTTTCAGGGAGGAGAGGAGGTAGCTGTGAAACCCCATATAAGGCAGCAGGCTAGGAAACTACTAGAAAGGAACTGATGCAATTGCAGAGACCTTGAGTCACAACATGACTTCCTTGGGAAATTGACGTGTTGCCAAAAGTAGTCCAGCAAAGGAAAAGTTTCTGAATAAGCACTGTTTTTGTGAACTGCCGGAACAAAATAATGTTTGTAGGCAACTAGGCTACTTGTCAAACTTTAAACGGCAAATGAGAATAAACTAAAATTGGGTGAGTGAAAACCAAACTAATGATGAATTACTTTAATTAATAAAATAATAGCTACATCATTCTAGAGACTATGCAAAAACATTCTGTCAACAAAATGTACAGTTCAGAATCTCTGTGCCTGGACTACAACTGCAAAGAGAAAAGCACTAAATTTCAGATTATTTATACTGCTTTAACCACAAATCCTGGCTACTGAGCACTGATCCCTCCTTCCTAAGGGCGTACCTCGGCTGTACCACCTCAATGACTGTTACATTTCAAAGCTGCCTTCCTCCTTTCACATCTTATGCCTCATTTACTGCATCTTGGCACTGTGAGCTCTTTAAGTAAATCCCTGGTTGCGTTGGTCATAACATCATGCCCACTTTTCAACTGGTGCTGATAATCTCTGGTGTGATTGTTTTTTTGTCCTTACAGTCTTCTTACATTTCCGAGTCTCTGTCGTCCTCTAGATGCTCTGACTTGTTCCTAATTAGTTATAGTTCCAGCTGTAGTCCTGAATGAGGACACCTAACCTAGGCACTAGTTTGTATCCTCATTGAAGAATGGATGCATATTGTAATTTGATGTAATGCTGTGAACATTTCATCTTACAAACCTTCATGTTATAACTTGTATAACTCCTTTATATAACTTCTTCCTCTCAAACTCAAAAAGTTTGAGAACATGCTTTAACACATCATGTAGTTTCCTCCAGGTAATGTTCTACTTGCTACCTAAAGTATTTCCTCTTATCTAAGGGTATTGCTTTGTTCCGAGCAGACTTGTTTGTGCCAAGAGTCAAGGCCTCTGTGACAATGCATTTGCCCTAAAGATACCCCATGTCTACAGGCAGAGTGTGCTTACTTAACTGAATTTTCTGGGGTCCATGTCTGTCCAGTTGGTAGAGTGTAGCTACAACCCTTCTTAAGCCTTATTTATAATGAATTGTACTGGTACGACAAAGTATAAATGAGCCTTTACTGTTGTATTCTTTAGCATGTATTGTCCACTCAGCTCATATGCTTGTTAAAATAATTAAAAAAGCAATATTAAATATGTCTAATCATACAGTAGCCTAAACATCACAAAATTATAGAAAAATGATGTTACACCACCAAATCACTTCTTTGTACATTCAATACGTTACTTTATCAAACTTTATCATAACTTTGAAGGAGCCTCTTTTCGTCCAAACAACATTTTGGGTAGATTTACAGCTCTGATTAACTGATAACCCACAGCATGAGGCCAGGTTATCCTGATGTCTGATAGCCTGGCTCATTCTCATGTCGTTCTCCAACTGTGTGTGTGTGTGTGTGTGTGTGTGTGTGTGTGTGTGTGTGTGTGTGTGTGTGTGTGTGTGTGTGTGTGTGTGTGTGTGTGTGTGTGTGTGTGTGTGTGTGTGTGTGTGTGTGTGTGTGTGTGTGTGTGTGTGTGTGTGTGCGTGCGTGCGTGCGTGCGTGCGTGCGCGCGCACGCACGCACGCACGCACGCACGCACGCACGCACACATACGTGAGTGTATACCAGCTGAAAGTTTTAGATGTGTTTACTGAAAATGTAACAGAAAAATAAGAGTGTGTGTCCTCTAATTGTGTGTGCACAATGCATTGACTACAGAGCCAGACCGATAAACCATTATTTGCCTTTTTTGACGACATCGCATCGGTATCTGCAGTTGTGCAGCCATGTGTCCCAATTTTTAACCACTTTCAATCTGGCTAGGTTTTTCTTATGTTGACAATTTTCAAAAACAGCTTATCTATAAACTCACAACGTGTTGGATCGCGGTGCAATGTGAGCTTGTAGATCTGGTATATTATTAAATGTTTTAAATAAGGCTTAAGTGGTTAAATAAAATAGAGTTTAGTTTATGTGTGTATTTAATATTTACTTGTTTGCCTGGTCATTGTATAATTCAAGTTAAATGTTATTTTCTTATATTGAAGTTTAATATAGTATAATTAAATACTTTATCTATCAAAACGTTATGGTGTTTATTTTTTATTATAGTGTGTGCTTATTTTTCTAACAATTTTTCTAATTGTTTTAAAGGTTTTGCACTTTTTTAAAAATAAAATATCGTCCATATCCGTTATCATTGGTCTAGGACAGTGGTTCTACTTGGGGGTGTTCCAGGTGCTGGTTGATCTGCTATTTTTGAATAATATTGGAAAACATTGACATTTTGGCTCTCTATATATTTTTTGGCTAACATTTTAACACCACACATCTTGTACACACAGTTAATGCTGTAAACAACACAAATCCCACAATATATTTTCACATCCATGGCCAAATACATATTAATGTGGGGCTCCTTGACATGAAAAAGTTTGAGAACCCTGGTCTAACATTATCCAAAATCAGGATTCGCATCAGACACAAAAATCTGGCACTGGTCAGGCATTGACATCAAAGATAAGATTTAGACAGGGGTCCAGTGAGGAATTCTCTGCCCAGTGCACATGAAGTGTGTCTGGGACCATCTCATTGGCACCTACAGCCTATAACAGATCTGAGCCAGTTCAGAGCCCTGGGTACTAGACGGTACATTAGCCCCTCCACCCTTTGACAGGAAGCTATTTCTAGCAGTCATCTAATAATCCTAAATTGTCAACTATTTGTTTTTCATTAAAAGGAAAAATGTTAAGACTTCTATGTTGAATGCGTACATGGCCTGGGTGACAGGGTTTAAACATGCAGTGTAGTTTAGATAGGAAGCACATAGAGGGAGCAGCATCACCCTCGCTTCTTCCCATGACTTTACTGTATACTAAGTGTTTTCTCTTATTGCTCAACAACAGCATAATTAAAGGATGTTATACAATTTCCAGATTTGAGTGTGTATGATCAACAAAAATGCTATCCAGGGCAGTTTTAGCTAACAAAAGTACACAAGGAAATGAGTTGACACAATTATGACCTTTGGTAACATTTGAAAAAAACAGTTGTGTTTGTTGTTTCGATGTGTATGAGCATGCAAGGTCAATAATATGCTAAAAAAGCAATGATTCTATTCTCTTTTTTTCTATTGGCTATAACAAGTCACATGTGTTCATAGAAAAGTATGGCTGTTATTATTCATTGTAGAGTAGAATAGATTAAATTAGGATTGATTATGCATGAACACATTAACTTACTGACATTTTAGTTGAAAATCAATGACGAAAGCAATTACATGGCTGTAAAGGGGGAAAAAAACTGTCTTCATAGGCCAATAAACTGCTGGCCCAGAAACACATCAACCAAGTTAACAGAAATTTGGTAATAGTTCAGTTAGTCTGTTCCCAAAAACATGAATTACCACTCAGTTCTATAATTGACCTATTGGTGAAACGGTGATGTCATGCAGTGCACATTTTAAACTGCACCACAAATAGAAGAATACACATTTTGTGGATTAATAGGATGGCTATCTAAACTGTACTATATATAAGGAAATCATTTGGTTGTCACTGCTTTCAGTTTCAAACCAGAACAGGCAACAACTCTCTCCTAGGCACTATCATAGTCACTTTTTCCATCTGTGCCTGTTATTTCTCTATAAAGCAGTAGTAAGCCTACATCAGAGGGAAACTACAACAAAGTTTTCTCATCATAGTTCACAACAATTAGTTGTATAGTCCAGTGGTTCTCAAAGTGTATTCCAGTGACTCTCTGGGTTCCTTTAGGGGGTTCTAAATTGACCCTCATAAGTCTGTAACTCTGACAGTATAGAAATGGAACCAAATGGATTTGTACACTGTTAGACTTAAGGAGAGACCATGAAATGTAAAAGTTTGAGACCCACTGGTATATAGTCTGTGTATATAGTCTGTGTAACACACTCTGGGCGGAACCCCAACATGATAAATCAAATCCCTCCTTATGCTAGAGTTCAGCTCATTGTAAACGAGAGGCCTAGTTTGTCAGGCCACAATCTCACTTCCGTTCATTTATTCTCCGGCTATATTTAGCATGATGAGTAAATGTGATTTGAAACTTTTTCAGTTGTTGGAGAAAAAGGATCCGCCCTGTTACATTCACATTAAAGTATTATAATCCACGTATAGCCTAAATATGTTAATATTACACATACATATGATGAAAAGAAGTAATGATGATGAACACACACATACACACACACGCGCGCGCGCGCACACACACATAGAGAGAGAGAGGGAGAGAGAGGATTTTTGAATCTAACAGACTGCGAAGACATAGAATGAATTTTAGAACCGTTAGATCTTACCGTCTTAGGCATTTCTGCTTTCGTCCCGACCCTTGATTTATTATGGAAAAAACTAAACCAAAAAGTTAAATTGCAGGGAAACCAAAACTAACGGGACCCGAAGAAACTTTTGCCCATCAGAACAACAATGGCATGGAATGTAACGTCCTCCTCGCGTCGCAACAAACTTTGCGCTGCTAAACTGTTATCTATAATAAGCTGTTCTCCAGGTCAGCCTGTGAAACGTTTGTCCGCCAGTAGTACAAGCTGTAGCTGATTCTTTGTTTGGTGTTGTGTGGATTCAGTGGAAAGCAGACTAGAGGGGGCTGCCCATAGAGTTGGAATATATCTAGAGGGCGGACTGCCCCGCCCCCACCAATTCATTTCAATGAAAGTTGCTCACAAGCGCACGAAGCACCCGGAAGTACCACTACATCCTGGATTGGCGCTTAGATTGGCTCCAATTTTGGAGCCAATAGAGCAGGCGCACTAGCGTTTCAGACGGTAAACGCACGCGCAATAGCGTTTTAAATGCGGATGTCCTGCAATCTCAGATTTGACCACCAGGCGACTGCAGCTTCACTGTTCCACCGCGGTTCTGGGGGCTTGAGGGCTGTATGCCCGCTTGATTTCCTGCTAACGGTACTGTGGCTGAAAAACCACACCCAAGCCAATGACAGGACCCGCACTAAAAATGAGTTTTCAGCAGTGTTGCCAGGTTTGCGATAGCTCTGGTTCAGAGCGTTAGTGAGTTAGAGGGAACTCACTAACGCTCTGAACCAGAGCTAGGTTTGCGAGAGAACCAGATCAATGAAAACAAGCCCAAAAGAAGCGACTAGGCTACACGAGCCCTTTAAATCATACATACATGAAAATACATCACCTATTTGAAAATAGCCGATCTGTGCCGAACGTTTTTGAAACATTCTAACAAAACAAATGCTCCCCTGGGCACAAAACATTTTCATGAAAATATTTTTGAACAACTGGTTTAAATAATAATTTAAAAAGCCTAAATAAGCAAGTACACTTTCGAAACAAGCCCAATAAAACGCAACCCGCTGCCCGCCACTACCATTTTTTTACAAGCAAAAAAAACAGAAAAAGATGCCCAAAGTCGCTTATAATAAGCCGACATGGCCACACTGGTTTTTAGGCAGCAGACTCCGCCTGCAGCCGCATAGACTCAACTGGGATCTGTTAGCTTCACACAGCTTACAGATCCTGTCTAGAGCGGATACGGAAACCGTTTGAGTGCGTGCACGTGGGTCTATGATGTAGGTGCGGAAATGACCGGATACAGTAGGCGGCCTTTAGAACGGATCTGAGATCTGATCACGAGCAGTGAATGCAAACCAGGCTGACGCGACGCGAGGTTTAGCCAAATCTCCTCGCTGATGAAACTGAGCTGATGATGTGTCGTTTATTTAATCTCGCCGTTATTATTGTTTTTATTACACATTCAAAGTGTCGGCTTGTGGTTCTGAAAAACGACAAAACAAATCTATCCTGCTGTTCAAACAGCAATGTGGTTCTCTGAGGAAGAAACATTTTGTTCACATTGACCAGCCAGATGTACTAATGGTCAGGTCATTCATTCACAGCTAATGCTGGCACGGTTTCCCCCCCAAAAAGCCGACTATCCATCTCTTTATTAAACAGAAAATGGTCGGGATACCAATTTCATGCAATCAGGAGAGGGAACGCAATACAGGATAGTACAGGATACACAAGTGAAATTGGAAGTGATTAAACAAAGAGAGAGAGAGAGAGAGAGAGAGAGAGAGAGAGAGAGAGAGAGAGAGAGAGAGAGAGAGAGAGAGAGAGAGAGAGAGAGAGAGAGAGAGAGAGAGAGAGAGAGAGAGAGAGCAGACGAGACTGGAGAGACCCCTTTACTGTGGGTCAGGGGGGCTTTCTGGCACGGTATAGTCTACTGAACTGGGGTTTGAAATCATAATTAAAGCTGCACTGTGCAACTTTCATGTTGTACCCCGGATTTGAACCCATGTCCCTTGCAAGTGCTGAAATCTTTAGAGCCTGGCTGCTTTCTCTGCATGGGGAGAACATTTTGACCTTCAGGTTCAAATCCATGTCAAACCAGAAACAGGATCATGTCAAAGGTTGTGTCCAACCTAGACTCAGGCTCTGAAAATGTCTCACTAGAAGAACAGGGAGACCAAATACAACCACCCCAATTGTATAGGTTATATTGTAGCCTATTAATACTCTATCTGATACAGATTGGACAAAATAATATAAAGAAAATACATAATAGAGCTTTAAAGGACAGGGACTACTTTATGTATAGAATTACACATCTGAGCGGACAAAAATAACATGCAGAGTTCCACAATGCACCATCTGGGGCCTCTTTTGTTCAACATCTATGTTCCAACTGGCTCAAATGATGGAGAACAACAACATATGTTGCCATCATTATGCAGACAACACACATTAGCATAACCATATGGGGACTATGGTCCAATACAAACATTGAGTAAATGCACTGAACAAATCAATGATTGGATATGCCAGAATTTTCTTAATTCTTCAATTAACATAGGGTTAGTCATGGGCTCATGGACTCAGACATGAATTTTAACAGCCACATTAACACAATTACAAAGTCAATCTACTATAACCTTAACCACTTAATGCAGAGTGACTCTCAGGTTGTCTGGGACAGGTCTGCTGACCATCTCTAGAATCAGAGCTAAACGTGGAGAATGTTCAGTTTTTATGCACCATATGGAGAAACAGGTCTGTTCTTTTAAATCAAAGGTAAAAACCTTTCAGTTTGCTGCTGCCTTTTATTGAGGTTTTTATAATCATTCATCTGCACTGTAATTGTACTCTTATTGTTCTGGGGGGGGTACTTCTTTTCATTTTTATTTTCATTGTATTCAAATGTACTTTTATAATTATACTATAATCTATAATGCGCTATAAAAACTCGCCTTGCCATTCAATAGCATTATAATCTGTAACTGCATTACTTTATTTGAGGAAACCATACCAGCATGAACTGTGAATGAATGAGCTGTCAATGTGAAGAAAATGTTTCTTCCTCAACAGAATAACTGTCAAACAAATATAGCAACCGCATTCCTGAACAGGATGCATTGTTGTTTGGTAGTTTGTGGCCAGGTCCTGTAGCCTTTGAGTAGCAAGAGTAGGCTAGATAATATGTATATCTGTAGTGCACTCAATGTGTCACTTCTGTAAGTGCAACTTCTATTATCTATCTATTATTTATTAATATTTTGTCAATTTTCCAGGCAAAACTCAAATTCCTTGTGCATAGCTTTGTTCTTGTACATTTTGAGCAATTTCTGGAAATTCGTCCTGTCAATTTGTCCTGCACTGATTATTTTAGGGCAGCAGGGGCTCAGTTGTACAGTGGCTGTTTGGGATTCAGAAGGTCTGCGGTTTGATCCTCGGCTCCTCCAGGTACAGTAGGCTTCATGTCGTAGTATCCCTGAGCAAGGCAGTTACCCCTAACTGCTCTAATGTGCACTCACCTGAGGAGCACACTGCTGGGTAAAATGTAGGAAAATAATTTCCCCTCAGGTATCAGTAAATACCCTTTAGCCTTTGTCTATTGTCTTTCTGGGAGAACAGCTCGCAGCAATAGCAGTACAGACGCTTCCTTTGAATACATAAGCAAACTTTTTGATTTCCCGCCCCAATTAACTCATTTCCTATAAAAGTTGTGATTGTAGCAAATTATTTTTTGGGGACAAATACGCAAAAAGATTCTGTCTGATAGGGTCCTCTTTATTACATACAGTACACTGTTCTCACCTCATCAGATATGGCTGGCAGTCAGGGGGTCCATATGTACTGTCCTGTCGACTCACATCCTGCAGACTTTAGGCCTACTTGGGTAGAGCAGTGGTTCTTCTCAACCTTTTCAGGCCGTGACCCCCCAAAATAATCATATCCCACCCTGACAAGCATATATTTATTTATTTATTTATTTATTTATATATATATATATATATATATTTATATATATATATATATATATATATATATATATATATATATATATAAATATATATATATATATATATATAAATATATATATATATATATATTTATATATATATATATATATATATATATATATATATATATATATATATAAATATATATATATAAATATATATATATAAATATATTTATTTATTTATTTATTTAATTATTATTATATATATATAAATAAATATTTATATATATATATATATATATATATATAGCAATATATAGCAGTATATATACACACACACACACACACACACACACACACACACACACACACACACACACACACACACACACACACACACTACCCCTATTTGGGTATATATAGTGGGGTTCCAGGGTTGTGCAGTGGTTAGCTATCACAAATATTTGATTAGTGCACCTGGAAATAAAGATTTATATTGCAATGATAAAGAGTAGCTTGACTAATAGATATACTAAATTCCTGCTATCCTAGCCCCATTTCATAATGTAGCCTATGCTTAGGGCCAGCCAAGACCTGTAGAGTGACCCTTTGTGCTCTTTCTCTAACTTTAATAAAAGATCACTCAACTGCATAATGTTTCTGTCATTCATTCAACATGATTTTCTTTTTCATAAAGCCATATGGACTTTCAGCCACGCTCATGCATGAGTGTAACTTAAATGTTCTCTGAGAGCAGCTACTCAAATTAACCAGCAGATAGTGTGCATGGACTAGATATCACAGGCCATTGAGCCCTTGTGTGGAACAAACCTTTTTATTTATTCTTATATTTTTACACAACAAAACATTATTGTTATTACATAGCCATAATAATATATAATATTTAAAAAAAGAAAAACTGCTTAACATCCATTTGTTATTATTTATTTAGTTTTGCAACCTTTGTAACCATTGAAGGAAAAGCATTTTGATGCTACAGACCTGATGATTTTAAATGCTAGATTGAAAAAGCACCCTTTGGGCGTTCCTGTACCCCCTGACACTGCCAGCCCTCCACACAGCTGTTCTGTCACCTTTGAGTGTAATCCAACCCAGTCTGTATGGGGTTTTGGGTACATGGCAGTTCCGGTGTTAGCACAGAGAAGCATGTTTGGCTCGCAAGTCTGCCTCCTAGTCCCAAATGGTCATGATGAGCATGATTTGTCAATCCTTTCTCATCCATATGTCTAGAAGTGAGCGTCAAATCATCCTTGGAAGTAATCCTGGTCTCTATACTGCCTCCCCTGGTCAGCTGGGGCGCCGGATGGATGGTTGGGAAAGGAACTGGTTGGAAAAACATGTTCCTTCCACGTGCTACGCCCTACCGGGGAACCTCCCCCCTGTCAGGTGATTAGAAGCGGTCTGTGAACTCCTCATTGAAGGAAACATGAGCTCAGTTCGGGGCTCTCCCCAGGCTGGCAGAGGGAGAGTAGCGCCCAGGATTACAAGCATTGGCACTGGGTGAAAATAGGGGTTATAAATCGTGGGCTAAAAATTCAACAAAAAAAAAAAAAGCATCCTTGGATGTATGGCGTCTCTAATTCTGTGTAGGTTGTTTGTCAACGCATACACAGGACGCTGGGCGGGCAAAATCTGGGACAAACTCTGGCTGTTTAAGCAAAGTAAAAACATAATATGACACTTGACAAGCATGGAAGGTAGCCTATTTTTATGCTTTTATTTATTCCATTTTACTGTTCAGCGGCCAGACCCATGACTTATGTTTGTGCCAACTTTGAAGGCAATTGTACAGGTCTGCTGTGGGAATACGATTGCACACGCAACAAATTGCTGATTAGGATATATAGGCTAGGATAAGTGTAGGATAGGAGATGTATGAAATAAGAGGAACAGTACATAATTATCCATTATTTATTACAAGAAACACATTTTGTCATTAAGACTTACATTTTGTTTGGGTCTACAGACTCAAATAATCTATGTAGTATATTTTTGGTCTATAAAAGTAATTTTTCCATTCAGTGTGGATTACAATAATACTTCTGCAGCTCGTAACAACATAACTAAATAGACACCATTTTATATCACTCTTTTACAAACACACTTCATGACAGTTTGAAGGATCCATACCATGACCATATATTTAGCACACGAAGCCTACATACATTTTTAAAATAATGTAACTTTATATATCCTCAACATTATATAACAAACCTTTATTGGGAGGAAATGTGTCAGGTGTCATAGCAGCAATAGCAGTTAAGATTGAAACACAGAAGTACAGGTAAGAGTCAAGAACCAAACCAAAGTTACATATGAATGAAAAAGAAAATACAGGTTTGATTCTGACACTAGGCATCTGCACTGTCTCTCTGAATGAATGACTTAACATGCAGTCTGTCAATAGTGAATAAATGAATACATCTATCGCCAATGAGTACTGTATAAGAATAGATCTACAGTAAGTACAAACTACAAGTGAGTGTATATACACCTGTATAGTTTTTTCTCCCCCTATAAAATGAGGTTATATTAGCTTAGGGCCAATATCCACCAGACATGGTTCTGATCCAGTTGGCAAGTGTAGACATGTAGACACAACTGCACAACAAAGTTCACTGTGTTGGATTATTTATCTCAAGCAAGTTTTAAGTCTTTGCTGTCTGCAAGTTGATTTACTGTACAGTTTATTTTCTGTACTGAAATGAATGGATTCCAGTGCGCTTCCTCAGAACTCAAACAACGGTATGCTTTTGAAAATGTTCGGCAATAATGGCAAGACTACTACCTGTATGTAGTGTAGTCTGTAGCCTTCAGATAACAAACACTACTAAAAACACGCTTGATTATAAACATTGTGTTGTCATATGACCCAGAATTGATCTGTGGGTAATAGTTTCTCTGCATACAGTAACTGTAGTACCAGGCTTTCACTTTTCAGAAGGTGGCATGAGTTTCCTTTTCCGGTTAATTTCCCCATAGCTTCATTTGCTCGGCAGCAGGTTTGAACCGGAAACACATATGACACCTTCACATGTTTTCAGTTCAAAACTGCTGCCGAGCCAATCAAATGAAGCTATAGGAAAATGAATCGAAACAGGTATGCCACATTCTGGAAACCCGGGACTAGTTATACGCCAGAGCCATTGAGATAAGAAGAGTTGCATCATGTCCGTTCTAAGAATGTAGACTAAGAATCTTTATATAATATTCAATAATGTATTTCCAAAACCAACTAGCGTATTTGGAAAGTGTTTTGGTGTGCTCAGAGATAAGAAAAATGCGGAAGTAACGCTTGCCATTGGGAATACGATAGCCTAGTTACAAACACTAGTGTACAGTATAGTTTCAAATATGGAATCCTCATAATCTGTGTTGATGAAGCACATGACCTGAAGTGTTTCTGAACCCTCATTGATGCAACCCTTTCTATCCCAATGGCTCTGGGTAATAGCTTTACAGGACTTGAATGGTGTTCTACATACAACCCTGATTAAACAAAATAAAGCTTCTTCTATCATGTCCCTTCAACAATCTTATTTTTGCTGTGAACTTCAAATTTAATTCTTGTCAGAAATATACGATGGAAGGAAATAGAATTTTAATTTACAATAGTACAATTGTCTCAAACATTTGTTGTGCATGATGTTTTGGTAAGTGTACATTTATTACAGCAAATTGCCTTTACAACCAAGTTACACCTCGAAATCAATTTGCTCTTGGTCAGCATAAAACTGACTCGGACCTTAAATTGATTCAGTATTAAAAAGTCTTAACTAACGTAAAATATCACTATTTCCACAAAGCCAGGCTCACAGCTAAGGGCTAAAGTGCTGTTCATTTGAAAGAACAACATGAAAACTGGACTCAAGACATACCTGCTTTATCAACAGAGGGTTATACTCTATATCAATGTAACTGCCAAACATTTGCATTCTTAGCTTTTATACCATTTTACTATGTGGAGCAGTTTTTATCTTTCAGAATAAAAGTGCTATTCATATAGCATGTCATGAGTTGTAACCCAGACAATTATGCTTGATAATGCAACCCAGCAATAACTTTGGCATGTTTTATTAGGTGAAATATATTCAAAGATATTGACAATACTACCAATATAGCGTAAAGCAGACATGTGGCAATTGAGTGAGGAAATAGCACTTAATCATGGTACACAGCATACAACACATAACTTTTGTTTTTACAATGCAAGTAATTCACTCTATGTTTACTTTTACAGATAACCTTATATATGTACATGACTGTACAGAGAGGACACCATGCTAACAGCTGCACACAGGTTATCTGTGCACTTACACATACTGTAGCATGTAAATGTCCCTGTAAATAAACTACTGTACCCAGTAAGAATTAGTACATACCAATGGGCTACTCCCAGTGACACACAGTGTCACAAACATTATAGCATTGATTTTTTTTCCCTTAAATAAAATGATCATACTATACATTTCATATTTTTACAATCAAGTTATAGATACAATTTGTATCAACAAGCAAAAGTCAATTCTAGACATTTGTGGCTTAGTTGTTTGCGGCACTTCAAAAGGTAAAATGGGGAATATGAGCCACGATCCCTGCTTTCAATTCAACCTTAAAAAAAAAAGAGAGGACAAATGTAGTATATAAAACATGATAACACTGTCTATGACCCGGTGAAATCACAATGCTTTTCTTTAGTAGTCTTGCAAAAGTAATTAAACTCATTGGTGCAAAATGTAACAAGTCTCTAACTGTGGGCACGGCTTGGTGTCAACTGTGCACTAAGCATTTGATTTGGTTAGTAGAGACAAACTTTTGATTCCAGAAGAAAATGGTTAGTGTTACTGCGATTAATGAGTAGCAATAGGCTGGATTAGGTTACTTTTTGCCATTCCCGTCTCTCTATTTAAATGCAAATCTCCACCAAATATGGGTTTACACACATTTGCAAATCAGCTGCTTCAATTATTGTAAAATGATTACAAAACTGGCACTCTGATTTCACCAATGTAATAGACTGCTCCTAATGGTTATCACTTGGGGGAAACAAGTATAAATATCCTCAAAAAATAAATATGTTCACTGAATATAAGTCTATTTCAGTATAGAGGTCATCTAAATCAGCAACCATCTCTTGAGAGAGAGAGAGTGTGTGTGTGTGTGTGTGTGTGTGTGTGTGTGTGTGTGTGTGTGTGTGTGTGTGTGTGTGTGTGTGTGTGTGTGTGTGTGAGAGAGATATACATACATACGTGCACACACACACACACACACACAGTATATATGATATACTATATCGATATATATTATACTGTAGCAACCTATATATAATTATTTTTATTTATTTTGTATTTTCTTCCTTAATGTTTCTTTAGCAGTCATTTAAAGTTCAACATTCTCAAGGGAATGCAGTGTTAAAAAAATATGGCGCGCAAACTTTAAGCCAAATGTCAGAAACAACCTTGACAGCAGCCTTGCAATCTGATTGTTTCACAGGAAGAAACATTTAGGCAGTTTTTTGTACCTTCTCATGAAGAGACGAGGCCCAATGTGGCCTTGTCTTATTTCATGAAAAACAAAAGTCAGCTATGCCCAAAATTCATTTGGGCAAATGACATTCAAATACATAGTTGAATTCTCTTTACATGTGTTATTTGACATTGGTTGTCCTCAAACCGTAGAAGGAAAGATACATTTTACAAAAACACCCAATGAGACCAGGCCAGGCTTAAAAGGTAAAACCACACTCAGTTTAAAAAGTGTTTCCTTCAATAGATAATCAATGTTAGGTCAACAAGATGTGGTTGGGCCCTGTGCTGCTCCATTGACAATAAACAATAGCCTTTGCAGATTTACAGTCTACACTTTTACAAAAGTGTAGTTTTCACTTTAAAGTAGCTAAAACTGACTTTGCTTTGCTTAACCATTATCATTCGACTAGTATTTTTTTGCAGTTGATTCTCAATGGAGCTATATACAGTACAGTATATGGGTATGATATGACAGATAACAGGACCAAAAGTCTGTCACATTACTGGCAATACAAGGCATTTGTGTTCAGTAATATACCTCAACTGTCTTAGGGGACAGGAATACCTGAGTCCTGAAATTCAGTGGTATTACCCTTTAAATGCAAATAAAATGTTAACCTGGCAAGGCTACTTTTACATGGTGCAACTTTGATTCAGATGAAGTTTAATTTTCATGTGACGTGATACAGTCTGACTGTAAGTGGCATGTGACATACAGCCAATATTCACAATATTCCCTGTATCTAGCTCTGGATTTCAAGTTGTTCATATTCGTTGTGAGTCGACAAAAAAACAAACAGACAAGCCCAAGTTACAAACAATCTACACGCATCTAACGAATAGAATGGCTGTAAAATATTTTTCTTGCCATCATTTTGGCAACATCTTGCCTAAATCAATGTGTGAAATCTATTATCTAGAATAATACTACCAAATGATGTTCAGCATCATTCTGTATGGGTATGATTTGTTTTATAATTTCCTTAAACAGACAATTATGACAGCTAACTCTTTCAAAGGTAAGTTAGATTTTCCTAAACTAAAGCTATATTAAAGTTGCACCAAGTAAAGCCACTCCAATAGCCTTATATGCTCAATCTCAAAGTTCAGGGCAAGTACATACACACAAAGCATGTCCAAGTTACAATTACCAACTTAAATGTACCGTACTACGTATAGGATTTTCACTAAATATATCTGCCAAATCAGAGTTGTCTATAGCTGGTAATTTCTGGTTTCTGACTGATAAAGATGGTCAGAAAACTGAGAGCCCCCTGAGAGGATATCCTGACCTTCATCTGCTGCTTTGATTTTCAAATGTACTCCATATAATGTTGAAAAACATTTTAATTTAATACAAAGTATTTTTATTAGGCTATTATCACATTCCCAGGCCTTACGGTTACAACTAGAACTCTAGCAACTTGTCTGTCAAACTGACTCTCACTTGTATATAAAAATATAACACATTCTGTCCATTTTTAATGGTGATCATTGATGTGGTTGCCTTTAGGTAACCAGACTACGGTTATTGCACCCATTTATTATTAGAGTCAAAAAATATTTTTGCGCTACTCCTCATGCCACGTACAAGTGTCATGAGGAGTGTCAAAACAACCGGTGTCATGTGCTTGTAAAATTTCCAATATTCTTTACACCTTTTGAGATTTTTTTTAAACGTTAGTTTTAAACGCAAAAATTGTCCACACCCTCCACCGCACCCTTATGGGCCTAAGATTCTGAAATGGTAACAGTTAAAGTTACCAAACTTAGGTAGGTTCAATGTCTCAGCCATTAGTTAAAAAGAAAATACATCAATTGGCTGGTTGGTGCTAAAACGACCCATTTTATTTCAGAACAGCAAGTTGTAGAAACAACTTACTTTCTTGGGTCACACCTACGTATATTCTAGCAAATGCAAATGGACATTTCCTACTTCTAGGTCCTAGATTTTAAATGTTGTTCAAAACACACTTTTGAAGCTCCTCCTACAAATGTTTGCAAAATGTTTCTATTATGTTGGCAAAATCCAGACCTAAGAATTCAGGCTCCAGTCAAATTATTTGAAACCCCTTGGCACTTCACTCTCTCTTTAAAACTCGCTCATCGCCTCAAAAACTGTCCCATTATACAGTACATGAAGTGCCTGTTTGAAACAAACATACCTGTATTGCACTTCTGATAGTAGAAAGCATTATCAAAACAAATTTGACAGATATATATATTTATATAAAATAGAAAATCCTAAATGTAGTATCTATAGTGAAATCAGCAAACAGACAACTGTAACTTTCTCGAACACTGATGCAAAGTTTCTACGTTAATCCAATCAATCTTCTGAATTTAAATGCAAGAGTTCTGTAGAATACTGACGCTTGACAATTCTCTTTTTTGGCATCATTTAGCAGCTTAGAAATGTCTTTGAAATCATGGCTTATCGTGTGAATTATATGTACATAGATGTGTGCACAGGTATACAAGTCAAATCTCTTTTGGGCTTGTTATGTGCACAAAATTTTCTACCAAAATAGTTTGTGAAGTGAGACTGAGAAAATATATCTCTTTAGACACTGAGCTAGTGCTTTACATTTCAAAGGAGGAGGTTTCAATGACAAAGATTTTCATTGAATTCCATTAGACAATGATTAAAGCGTGAGGTCATTCAGATATAAGGCCATTAAATGTCAAAGTTCATGCTCTGAGGTATGCACTTACCTCCCACTGACTTGTCTCAGAAAAATCACTGCACAAAAAAGTCAAATATTATTTACAGCAGTGGCAGACCTACGCAAATATATCTATAGTTAAAGTGTACCGGTAACACTAAGAACTAATTCATAATACATTGATAATAACCTGAACAAGAGCTATATTAATTAATAAGATATATTAATTTTGATATATTAATTTTCAAAAGGTAAATTTTGCTTAGTTTAGTTAGTTGTGCGTGACAGAGGCGCCATGCCTGTAAGCTTGGGTCATGATGAATATGCATTGGCTGGATAAAATTAATTGTTAAAATACTGCACTATAGATTCTGTATTGATTTGGATTATTGTTGTTGTATTCCCATTTGTATAGCAATGCCAAAACAGGCCCATCAACTTGTATCTTAAGAATTACATGGATATTACAAAATGACACCATGAAACCTTATGTAAAGATTGAGTGTTAAGGAATACATTACAGAGCTGCTATGAAGCACTTGCTCAGGTTAGGTATTATTAATGAGTTATGAATCCGGTTTAAAATCCCATTATCTTGTATCAAATGCACCACATTTAATAAGAATAGATTTTGTGTGAAATATCTAAGATTTCGACTTAATTTACTGAGGACAGTTTACTAATATGTTGACTTAATGATTTGAAATCAAAATGCTCAGTGCCACTCACCGGACATAAAAAAGATCAACTCCTGAGGGCATGAGTTGCTGTGCATACAGCCAACATCAAACAAGTGCCTAAAGTTGCCATATAGGTCCTTATCTAAATACCTCTGGCTTGAATAGCCAGAGTAGTAACAGTTGACATCTCATTATGTCTACCATCTTGAAATCGTACCACTCCTTACTTGCTGAATCTCAGCATGTTTGAGATTCTGTTAATGGTTCAATGACAAGACCTCAGCTTTGCAACAATTACAGCCGCAAGTTGCTGTGGATCTGTCAAATGAGGGTTCTTCTCCATGACAGAGTGTACAACATAAGCAGGAAAAATGTTGCAAAGGTTACGATATGTTTGATACTGGTGTTCGGGGATGACGTGCCGTTCTTGATGTTCAGAAATAGATGCATTCTCCCATGGCGAGTTCCAAATTTGCTCCATTTTGTCAGGCATGCTACGGACCATCACCCTTTCGCAACATGGCATCAGGCTGTTACTAAGTGGGTACGAGTGATATCCATAGGATTCATTGCCACATGGCAGAGGGTCCCAACTCGCATGTTGCTCGCGGCACAGTGGAGGTCGCCTCTGTTTCATAGGGTTGCTCTCATATAATCTTGAATCTGATATGCTGTCCATGCGTGTCATGCCAAGAGAGCGTGTAGGCTGTGAGGATAAAGGTGGAAGGACATTCTGTGTTAAGGGATAGTCTCCAGGGCAGCTGGACCTCCCTCCTACTGCAGTGTGCTGGATATGTGGTGCAAGATGAGAATGAGATATGGACTGTTTACGTGGGCCCTGCTTAGGTTCCTCAGGTCCATAACTCTGAACCCTGGCCAGTGCTTCACGATGAAATCCACGGGAGAAAGCTTGAATCCTTGCCTGTGCAGAAGATTGCTGCTGCCCCTTAATGCTCTCCTCTAGGCTACTGTCCATAGAGCTTGAGTACTGCTCTCCATAAGAGGAAAATGAGTCACTGTTTGAATGGCTGAGGCAAGATTCATGGCAACGGCTAGGATTTCTGTGATACACACCATGCTCGTGCTCCATGCTACAGAAACTGTCAACATGCATGCTGCTCATGCTCATATTTGAAAAGTCACTATGCAGAGAGTAATATCCATGGTCACTCACTGAGTCATACTTGGGAAACTGTTCATTGTACGTGATAGAGGCGCCATGGCTGTTGGTAACTAAAATGGGTGGGTAATGTACACTGGACATGTGCTCCAGAGAATTCTGTATGAATTGCATTGATCCTGGCACTGGGCTGCTGGCTGATCTAGTATTCAAGGCCCCCGCTGCATGGCTCTTGCTAGGCTGCATGGTGGGCACACTGAGAGCTGACACAAGGGAAGGCACAGAATTTGTCTCAGGCTTCCTAACAGATGGTGCCTCTTCTGGCTCACACCGAATGCTGGGGTCAGACTGACGTTTGGGTGTCACACGTTTAGCCTCAGAGCTGCTATCCCCTTTTACACCCGCTTGGCCAGCACCACACTTGGCCAAAGCCCCTTCACTCATCGTCTTCACTGCAGACAACTTAGCAAAGGCCCGCAGTTCATCAGCCACAGAGCGCTGTGGCTGGTTCACACGCTCTGGATGGTAGTACTTACACTTGTGTCCATATGTGCACTTTTTCCCTGTTTAAAAGGAAAAGGGTAAAACAAATTAACCTCAAGTACGGTGAAGTACCAAATAGTTATACTGACAAATGGCAGTTTATTTAATTAGCTTACCATAGGGGCAGGGTTGTTTTTTGTGCTCTGGAACAACGGGACGTTTACGGAGGAAATTCTCTAAGCTTGGGCCATGTCTTCCTAAAGGATCATCAGGGGGCATGAACCTAGAAGAAAAAAAAAGAAAGTACTTGTCATTTAAATGCCAGCTTCTTAATTTCAACACCTGCCACAAAAATGAATTTCTAACAATTTGTTATAACTTAAAAGAGTGAGGCTTGAACGTAATGGACTATGATTGCTTACTTGTCATTGACAAATGAGTACATAAGCAGGCGCTCCTCAATGAATTTCTTCCACTCTGGTTTCTCATTTTGCAAGTCCCTGTAGTTGTCATTTGATACAATAATTCCATCAGAATCACAAGCCAGCTTCACTATGAAGCGATCGTCATAGCAAACCACTCTCCTTCCCTGAACTCTTCGAGATGGGGTGAACACCAGAATCTTTTCTTTTTCCAACTTGCGTAAGATTTCTTGATCTGTAAGAGATGTTTCAACAGGTTTAATACATCAGTAGTTTGTGTGGTCATAGGATACAAACCACGGGACTCAGTCAATTCAGATTTCAAATAATAAACATTATCTATCAATTTCACTAATAGCAATCCCTTGTTTATCCATTGCACATATCCATGTACCGCTGGCTTTACATCCTGCATATGCACCAGTCTGAGTGTCATGTTTTATAACATATGCCCCCACTCTCCCCCAGTGTGTGTCCCATATTAGAAACAAGCACTTCTAACTAATTAATGTGCATCTAGTTTGAGAACTGATGACAGTCACTATGAAAAACAGAACGAGTGTGAAGTACTGCTAGGGCATACGTATTGTATGAGGAAGAATTTTAAATATTTAAACAATATATATTATTTCAGAGTTATTTTTTATTTACAATAATTTGTCTTAAAAGTATAGCGATTTATTTTTGTGTACACCGCGTACCTGGCCCTATCCCCATCTCACTGAAACACAAACAGTGCCTTTTCTCTCATATAGCTCAGACTAATGGTATGATTATAACTGATTTCACACCAGCAGTGTCAACACTAATTCACAACGCTAAAAACAATAAATTGGGCGTGTCCGAGGTTATAAGTCACAGCCTGTCACCGTGTGTCAACATGCGTGTCTGCTATCGAGGTGATGAAATGGACTGTATGGCAGTGGTGAGTTTTGAAAACAAATATTCAAACTAGTACTGCTGTCCATAAGTCAATTATTCCGACGTCCTAAATAGTCAGACTTTTTTTGTGAGGTTAAGTTTAGGATTAGGTTTAGTTACAGTATAATGAGTGTCATCGTTACTTCGGAACAATGTGCCGTCGGACTAAGGCATGGCATCATAAAACAATCAAAAAGGACGCAGTTAACTCACCGATGCGATCAGGGGACGCAAACTATTTTTAGCCCGATAGTGCTTGATTGCAAACAACAAGTTGAAATCGCGTTGAAATAATAGAAAAACTGCTCAATGTTTACAATGACAATGACCAAACAGCGCACACCGCCCGGCAGACGGCAGTCTTTCAAACCCCACTTGAAACCCCCCCCGCCGGGGCCATTGGATCTGCGTGTAGTCTACAATGAGTGTGTGCGTTCACGTCACCTCACGTCTCCCGTCTATCTAAACAAGCCAAAACACATTCCATATTCCATAACTAATATACAACCATATAAGATGAAAAGAGGAAAATACAATCAATTTCCCTGGGACAGTGGGACCCACTCGAAAGATCACCCATGGATCCTGGACTCATTACATTGAAAACGGTTCAACATCACTGCAACCAAGCTGCGAGAGACGAGCAACGGTTCTCTCTACTTCTCCTCCACGCCCATCAGTTCTCCTGGTGGGGCAGAGCAGCTGGCATGATCCGCTAGGAGTGCCCACGAGCGGAGCTGTCCCTACTCCCACAATACTATGGATATACTGTAGACTGTTTATGTATGTTTAGTTTTCCATCCATCTACAAATTCTAGTTTAACCCATTAATCCCTTAATCCGGCAAACGCATCTGTGTCATTTTAGATCTTAGCTATAACCATGATTTTATACTTTCAAAAATAGCAGATCTACAAGCTCATAGCGTGGCACTCGGTGCCACACTGTGAGCTTGTAGATCTGCTATGTTTTGGAAAATCTTGAAAATGCGTGCAAATCTTTGAATATATATAATTTTAAAGGGAACATTTGTCACTCAAATCTTTGCTTCTGAGGGTCCCTGGAACTAAATATTTTGAGATGGGGGTCACCACACTGATATAACAACATAAGTTTTTCTGAAACCTGTTAGGATTTAGAAGACATTTCTAGATGCAGGATAAGTATAGACAGTCAAAGAGTCTACTTTGAGTCTCCTACCTGATACATTAGCATCTTTCCCCCGGTAATCAAATTATTGGCTTAGGAATGCGACAAAAACAAAAATAAATCCATTAATTCGAGTCTTCATGGGGTGTGCAATTGATAGAAAATAAGATTTTTTGGGGGTGAACTACTCCTTTAATATTGATTAATTTCACACTTATAACTGCTAATTTAATGTCTCCTAGGGTAGGTACCCTCACAAAAACATGCAGTAATCCTGGTCACAATACTGCCTCCCCCTGGCCAGCCGGGCCGCCTGATGGAGGGGAAAGGAACTGGTTGGAATAACGTGTTCCTTCCACGCGCTACGTCCTACCGGGGAAACTCTCCCTGTCAGGTGACAAGAAGGTCAGTTGGCTCTCATGCATTGAAGGAGGCATGAGCTCGGCCCTGGCCTCCCTAGGTTGGCAGAGGGAGTGGGTGCCCAGGATTACATAGACAATTGGCACTGGGTGCAAAAAATGGGGTTACAAAATCGTGGGATAAAAATGTATAAAAAAATAAAAAAAATAACTGCTAATTTAATTCCGTTTTTTTTTTTAATCTGCCACTTTCGTACAGTAGTCTTTTTCTTTGGTATACAGTATTTTTGCCTACTCCTATTCAGAGCAAAGCACGGTCCAATTGGTTTGACACTGTGGTGCACTAGCGCAAAAGTTGATGTTCTCTGAACTTATGATGCTACGCATTGAGAGACACTCGTCTTCGTAAACTTTGCATTGATACCCGATTCTCAATCAGAACGTGCCAGCGTGGTGATGCTGCTGGTGTGAATTCAGAGTGATGGTTGCAAGATGCAAAGACTTTCTTTTAAAGGAAAACAATTTTGCTTTACTACCTGTGATAGGGGCATCAGGCCTTGACTGCTCTTTCCTCCAGGCTGGAACAAACACAGTGATGTCTTTGTGTCCTTTCTCCCTGAACCATTCAACCGCCAATTGTATACCGAGGCAAGAGAACACTTCTTTGTTTCCATGGCTAGAAAACAAAGCAACAAAAACCAACAGGTAATGGTCTACTTAAAAGAGCATGTAATGAGGATCAAAAAAACACATCCATTTTCCATTTTAGGCAGGTGCTGAACTTCAAAACTTAAAGACAAAATAAAAGTTTGCACACTGTAGCTCCCTTTTGTATCTTTATTTTTGGTACCACCTGAGTGGGCTGAGCGACGTTTCGAGCGCAATGCTCTTCTTCAGACTACTTTAGAGAACATCCATCAACACAATACCAACTGGTAATGGTCTACTGAAAAGAAGATGTGTGTCAAATAGCCTAATCCAATACATTCTGACTCAAGTAAAGATGAAACTATGATTGTGCATAATGTTAGTGTCTTACCTCATCGCCACATTTGATGCGTCAATGACGATGGGCCTGAGGTTATCAAAAATCTCCACAGATTCTTCTTCCAGTGATGCTTCTGGACTAACCACCTCTTTAACACAGGGGGTCCAAGATGACGTTGTAGCTGTACTGATGCTGGCTTGGATTTCAGGCTCTATCTTGTTGCCAAGCCTCACCAACTCAGCAAGAATATCATTAATGAGAGCAGCAGCCCCCAGCTTGTTAAGCACAGCCTCTACCTGTTCCCCTGAGTATCCCAACTTCAAGGCAAAGTCCATTTTGGTTTGGTAGTCCCGATCACTGGCATGCTTGATCCCCGGTCCATCATTTGTATCATCAACACGGAACTCATGCACAGTGCTACTCTGGGAGAAGCTGGGCCGGTCAAGGCATGGAGAGCGACAGAGCTGTCGGTGAGGTTTCGTAGCAACAAAGGGCTCCCCCCTCTTATAGCCGCTGTTGCTCACCTGCAGCTGCTGCCGTGCCTGTTCTTCCGACTCGCTGTCCGAGCTACTGTCATCCTCGGAGTCACCACTGGCATGCTGGGCCTCACTTGAGTCAATGGCCTCCTCCCTGCATGGGCGTTTTTCCATTTTGAGGCTCTCCACAATGGATCATGTTGACATCACGTTTGCATAGCCACCTGAGATTTCCACCACATGATTCTTCAACTCCACAACAGCCCAGGTGTCATGTTCAGTTGTTGACTTCAGCAGTACAAGAGGTATGTGTAGGGTCAAAGTGATATGGTCTCTCCTCTGTGAGTGGACAAATTCAAAACACTACGTAAACCTGAAAGTACAAAACACAGAAATACCAATTAGCAATATACAGTAGAGTAGACCCACACTCAAAGCAAACGTTTTATATGGTATGGTTTGATTAAACTGGAAAAGATAATTATATAATGGAAATCTGTTGCATTCAGTTACAAAATGCACTAATCATTTCAAACATGAACAGGACAGATCACAATATTGCTTCTACATTACTCAAAGCAAGTGAAAAGAAGAACAGTAGCTACAATATGTGTTTTAAAAAAGGTGCAGAATTTGAACTCGCAATTAAAATAAAAATAAAAGGTATGCACCTTTGTCTACTGAAACATAATGCCTGACAATTCTCGGTATTATTAAGGCTTCAAGTCTATATGAGAAACCACATTGTTGATCACTTAAAACCTTATTCACTCTTAAGCCAACAGAACTATTATTCATACATATCATTTCCTTGTGTCCTTCCTGTGTTGTATGCATGCCACAAATGTTTGAAAAATGTCCATTTTGAGAAAGAATAATAATAATAATAATCAGACTACCAGCACCTACAGTGTACTCTGTGTGGGATGATTTTAATTTGTGCATATGTAAACAATTGTAATAAAACTTCTGTGACTAATAGCTGGATTCTCCATTGGGAAACCCAAGCTCTACTTTCCCCCAGCCTGCAAGTAAAATACAACCATTCTAGCTTCAAGAGGCTCTGCCCATTACATGCGTTGCCTAGCAACACAGCCCTGTCATCAGCTAACTCCCTTTTACCAGTCACGACTAACACAAACAGCTCATCATCTCTCTAGGCAGCCAGTAAATGCAGAACATTTTGGCCTACAGTAGAATTCCACACTAAAAGTCTGGAGCCAGCAATCATGCAAACCAAAATTTGCCTGATTTTGGCTTCTGATGGTGGTACTGACCAGCACATGTGTGCGCACGCACAAATATTACTGTTCCATTTCCTAGGAAGACAGACATAACATCTTTTAATATATAATATTGTAAACCACCAACATTGCTGAGAAAGGTGTTGACAGCACCACAATGCAATAGCATAACCTTATGCCATGTTCAAGTTTCATGACACATCTATGAAGAACAGCTAGTCCAATCGTTTTCCCTCCACCTCCACATTCACATGCTTAGACACAGCAAGGCCTAAACACTATCTTTGCACATGCACAGGCTTGTGCAGGTCTGTGTCATAGCAACAAGTGAATCAGATCTCTTCAGTCCCCTTTGTACAGCCGACCCCCCCTGTCTGGACAATGGATAAAGTGACCAATTCTTATTTTTCTTTGCCAACTAAACAATTTAAAATTAGACAAACGGCTAGCCTGTTGGGCTGTTGATAAGTAGTTAATGAGAGTGAACACCACATAGAATGGTGTCTATTTTGTGTTTTGCAGGTCTTTGTGTACTTGTGTGTAAAGAAGTTTAGACAAAAGAGTTACTAGACACTTAGACAATTTGTTATGAGATGATATATCGGTTTGTAGCTTGAAAGTAATTGGTCGTCCAAGACAAGAACAGTGTTCTAAGGCAAGCCACTCATCTGGGCTTGGATTTAACCAATTGCTTAGTTGATTTTTTTGTTTTGTTGTTGTTCTTATTTACCCAGGGAAAGCTGCTGAGCAGTGAGCACAGATGCTCATTTTCAGCAAACGCCCTGCACACATACACACATTACAACCTGGGAGCTGACCAGCACACTCACAGTCTTATACTGTTGGTAGCTGAGCAGCTCAAAGCACTTCAGCGTTGTTGGGTGGAGGGTAAGTGGTGGCCATTCACTTCCACACCGAGATATTTCCTGCCGGTACGGGGAATCGAACCATGAATCCTTCAGTAAGGAGGGCGCTCCTCTAACGTTTGTAAACGTGTGTAAATATGAACCCTTGGTTCATTTACACACACTGTACTGTGTGTGTATCGCTGCTTAGTGCTTATCGCAGGTGGATTCACTATAACCTACATTTTATATACATTTATATACATTTGCTTCTCAGGCTAGTTCTTGCAGGACAGAGATGCTCATACTGTTTTTTATTTCTTTATTAACCTTATTTTGTGTGTAGCTCAAGTAAAATTTCACAAAATCTCAAGACTGTTTAAGTTGTTTCTGGTGCCTTTTATATTCAATAGACAATCAACAACTTGTAACCAACTACAGTAGTGATTTCCATGGCCCAGATCAAATGTTCATAAAAGTGGAATTAAAATAATTAAGGATGCTTTAATCTGCAACCAGCATTAACCAACACCAAATCCAATATGTATTGCCCATACAGTACACATTTATAACCAATAATACACAAGAGAGTGCTATACTGTGAGATATTGGTGTGCTGCGATTCTAAGCATAAGGCTGAAGGCTAAGAGAGTCCCTCTCATGTATTATTGTGATGATACTGCAGTTTCAACAATATTTATTCAGCGAAAAAAGGCCAAATCTACAGGTGGCAGCAGCAGCCATTGCTAGGTTGCAGGTCAAGTGAATGCGTTTGAGTGCCATATCGTGACTCGTGAGATATTGTCACTCATTAGAATACCTCTCAGCCAATCACAATGCAAGGCCAGAATTAGCCTAACTGGACCGGAGTTCACTCTGTACTTGGACAGCTTTTTTCCATCTACACCAAAGAAATCTCTTCCCCAAAAATACCCGATCTACAAGCTCACAATGCGCTGTGAGCTTGTAGATCGGCTATTTTTGGATAATGTTCCCCCCAGAATATGGATGCTGGGATTCAAGTGGTTAATTGAATTTTGCTTCACATAGGCACCATGTAGGCAAATCAGGCAAGGGAATCAGGCTATTGAAACTAAGGAAGCTAGCATCATTAAAAAAAAAAACACTAAAGATGATCGGCCTATGTATAAAAGAAAAAGTAATCTTACAAAAGTTTGCATGATATTGCACCCTGTATGGTTGAAAATCTTCAATCCCATTTCCATGCTTTGGGTTACAAACACTAACTAAACATAGGTTTTTAGAACCATTTTCACCTACTTGCCCTCTTCAATGACAGATCTACAAGCTCACAACTCGTCGCGTTGTGAGCCTGTAGATTTACTATTTTTTCCCCCCAGAATAGGGATGCTAGGGTTCAGGTGATTCATGTGGAAAAATATATTTCTTTCACACTTAAGACGGCCCCCCTGTAACAACTCTGAGGACCCCCTAGGGGTCCCGGACCCCCTGTTGAAAACCCTTGCAATAGTGTTCAGTAACAGGGTCTCCCCGTTTCTCCAGCTCTTTAGTAAACGTAAAGTACACTATAACCAAGAATACACACTCTATGCAACTCAAGAAAAAACCCATATCCCCAACTGAAACAACAGAAGTCCCCAGGTTGATTCTTAGTCAGGATGGTGGTCCCTGGCTCACAATCAACTGAAACCCCCTGCTCAATAGCAATGACTACAATTAGAATATATACTTTAACTTTATACCCCACCACTTACAGCACCTTTAATAGGCAAATTGCAATTCACATTACTTCCCTCTCTTACTGTGTCTGACTGAGACTTGTGGTGGAGTGTAGACATTATACTGTATAACAGTACAGCTGTCCAATGAAACAGTAAAACCCACTGCATATGTTAAACTAAACAGGTTACTTTATGTGAGTCATGGTTTCATATGAATCCCCTTCAAAACGTACAATCAGCCGCTAGAATTGGGCAATGTTGAAGTAACATGAACATCTAATGTAGAATATTGATCAGTGTATTAAAGTGAAGTAGACTAGTACTTTAGAACCCCAGTTACAACAAAACAGACCAACCGTTGAAGTAATTTACATTCGTCAGAGATTTGTCTCAAAAACATGTTTTAATGCTAAACGTGGCGACCAGTGTGTTGTTGTAGGCTTTTGTTTTGAGAATAATTGGGTACAACAAGTGAAACCCAGAAGAAAGATGAATGCCTGTGTTCTTCTCAAAGCCATGGAGGCATCCTTTATGATTCATACATAACCTGACTACAGACTGCATGACTGCGCAATTGAACCCTGTCCCTGATGAACACCCCCCCCCCCAGTTCCTTAAAATCCGATGGACACGAAATGAACTGAGGGAGGTGTAGCATATATTATATCAGTGGTTCTCAACCTGTGGGTCGGGACACCCAGGGGGGTCCCCAGATGACAGGGAAGTGACAATTTAAGGACTTGTAAAGACCTTTTTAATACCTCAAAAAGAAAAAGAAAAAAATACCATTACTGCATCAAAAGTTATCAACAAAATATACTATAATAAAACATTGGCCAAATTGTCAAATAATGTAATTATATAAGAATATAATATTCACAAAGATTTTTTTAAAGTAGCCGGTCTAGCTTGTAGATCTAATATTTTCACAATATTTATCTGTGGAAGCGAAAATGTAATGCCTCAACTTCTACAATTTCAAGTGCTTCTCAGGGTGGTGGCGGTCCGAGTTCAAATATGATTATTTTGGGGGGTCGCGGCCTGAAAAGGTTGAGAACCACTGGCATATATCACAGCATCAGCATCATAAGTTCATGGACATCACTAAGAAAAAAAGACCGTTTGCCATAACCTGCAAGTGATGTCAGCAGCATATCAACCAATGCACTCTCTCTTGCGTTACGATATTTGACATATTTGACATATGTATATATTTGTGGGATGTGACCATAGATAAAGATGATTGTTTCTTGCCTATGTCTACAGGCCCTGGACATAACACCTAGCAAACGTTAGCTAGCCAATTTAGTTAGCCACCAGTTAAGCAAATAAATGATCCTTCCTACATCTGTGTTCCTACAGAATCACAGCCGTACATGTTAGTTTGTGCGCCTGTAACTACCAGCTGTTCAGGCCACTCCATCTACTAGAATAGTTAAGGTAAGCTAGCCATATAGCCATTAGCTAAGGCCAACTTAACAGCTGACTTTCGATATCCAAAAAGGTAACATTGACATTGATAATGTTATTTAGCTTTAACGTTGGCTAGTTAGCCCTGTGCTAACATTATCGGCAATCTCAGTGACTTAAACTTAAGTTTAAAGTGTATTGAGGGTTTCGGTTCCCTACAAATGGCAAAATGGTGATTTCTAACCCTAGTCACCGAGAAGGCGTATAAATCCAAAGCACTCTTATGAATAGTAACGGTGCAGATCCTACCTTGTTGCTGTCATCGTGCTTCCCCTCCGCGACAAAACGTTACAATGCTGCCATTTGTGCTGCTGTCGCAGTTTGACCGGGGTTGCCAGATAGTTGGATAGAAACGCGCAACCAAAGCTGCGAAAAAATGAATCCAAAACAACTTGATCCCCTAAACCGTGGTTCTCAACCTTTTCAGGCCGTGCCCGTCACCCCCAAAAATAATCATATTAATCATCATATTTGAACTGGGGAGGGGGGGGGGGTCCCCCTCCCACCCTCATAAGCACTTGGAAAGTGAGTTGAGGCATTGCATTTTCAGTTCCACAGATAAATATTGTGAAAATAGCAGATCTACAACCTCACAACCTCACCATTTGTGCCTCCTTCTTATATTATTTGAGAATTTGGCCAGTTTTTATAGTATAGTTTGGTTGATTACTTTCGATGCAGTAATGGGTATTTTTCATTTCTTTTTGTATATTAAAAAAAAAGTCTTAAAAGTCCTTAAATAGGCACTTCACTGTGGGGACCCCCCCCCTCCCCCAAATCATGTGGGGACCCAACCCACAGGTTGAGAACCACTGCCCTAAAACTACTTGGGGTTTTCCCTGCGTAAATACAAGTGTAGCCAACATTGTACTAATTATATCAGCAATAGTATGGAGAGCAAAAGAAAATATAAAACATTGGGCGCCGTTACACAAGCTTTTCAAGCTTGTTATTGTTGGCTGACTTAACTACATCCATCTCCATCATTGGAGACACAGTAGGGAATACATTAAGAGTGGGCACCAATACATTGTGGGCACTTGGTAATGTGGACACCCATAGTTCTCCCCAAAAAGGGCCCTAAAAATCCAGGAGTGCCAACTCTTCCGATAGAGTGGGGGGGATGCTCAGACTTCTCAGGTGCCAACTGCTCTGGAATGGATATCGTTGAATGAATGTGGACTTTAGGTCTTGGATCAGTCCACATGAAAATTAATGGCTACCCTACGGTGCAACAAATACGGTATGTTTTGGATGTGAACATTGAGTAAATATTGTGATGTTTCTCAAAATCAAGTCTATTGATGAGGCCTCCGATAGTGAGATCATATTAAAATTCATTCATTATAAAATGTAGTCGTTTGAGTCAATATCAAATTGTAAAAAGTACTTTTAACTGCTAATTAGAACTAATGACAAAATTAAATTAATTGGAATCAAATAAGTATATATTTTTCCCTATTTTAAAAGATGTAGTTTGCACTTGCTTCCAGATGTTACTGTAGACCATGAGCCATAACGTACATTTTTAAGCCAGGTTGTAATTCAGTGTCACCCATTTTCTGAGAATAAACTTTATAAAGAACATATTTTCAATTCCTCCAAGAATTTTCATGCATTGGCGTAATTGGAGTGGAGCAGTGATGACCCATTAACTATACATTCAAATTCATATTGTAAGTAGATGCAGCTGCTCAAATACAGGTCTATCGGTACAGATCTGGCCGAGTTCAAATTGTATTACCTTTCGGACTTGTCCATGTGTCCTGAAAATAAAAGGTTCACATATATTTGTGCCATGTGATGTTTATTTCAATGTAAGGCAGCCCTCTACATAGACAAAACTATATCTGATTTTCCCAAACAATTACCTAAACATGATATGAGCATAATCTAGGACAATGAAAAGAAGAAAAAAAAAAAGATTCCATCAAAACAATCATGTAAAATGATACCGGCAACTCTGAATAAAATGGTGAAAATATAAATACATATTCAAAGACTTTCAGACAATTTCTCACTATAAAATAAAAGTACATCCTGATCTCACAACCAACACAGGTTATTGTTGACTAATAACAGAGTCTGAAATGATATGTGATGCTTTTCTGGACAAGATCAGAATACTTTGCCATCTGACAGATCAGTAGCAGGACAGGTAAACAAAAAATGAAGCACATGTACATTTCAGAAGCACTTATGCCTTTTCAAAATAATGTTGCATTTCAGAAGCAGTTAAGCCTTTTAAAAAATATGACATACAAAAGGAAAAAAAATCTTTCCACATTTAGGTCCAAAAAAGCTTCCCAGGGCATGGGGGCAATTCAATATACATATTTTTAAAAGAAAATACATTTTTATTTAAATGAAACTGTAACCAAGCTGACACATCAGTACCCATATTGGAAACAAGATGCATCAACAACACTAAACACCAAAGCACTGTGGCATTTAGAGCACAACTGTGCTTAAGAGGCAATTGGTATTGTGCGTAAACCTTGGCCAGCCCTGGGTGGCTGTGCAATGGAAAGCAGACTAATCAATACCAAAATCAACAAAGCAAAGCATAGCATAGCACTACCATCAATAACTGGATATTGAGGCTATGCAATTTAAACACATTCTAGTGCAATTGAATATCTTAATGAGATGCAAACGGGAGCAGTTCAATAAGAACACAAAACACATTACTCACCTAAATACTTTCAGACTGACAATGAATCATATGTATGTGATCTGTGTGAAGCAAGCAAAGAAAATACAATTCATCCCTTTCCATTTTCACACCAAACACTAGAGGCCCATTACACTTTATGCAGCATGGTGGCACAGAAGCCTCTGCAATGTTTTCCATAGCCTGCCTATCACAGTGTAAAGTTACTCTTCAAAGAAATTTGCTGTGCAAATGCAAGTAAAGTAACATGACAATCATTTTATAGGTACGTAACATACAAGACACTCATCGGGACATCATAAAAGCTTAGATGAATGCCAACTTGAAGAATGAGCTCCCTTCAATTAACGGTTGCCTTTATATAAGTTATTTGTTGCAGGCCAGAGGCCGCACCATATCCATAGGTTTTCTTGCTTCACTGATGAAGTCAATTTCCTCTTCAGAAGCAACTCGGTTTACGCCAGCCAATTGAGGCATTCCTTGGGCAACAGCCACTGGTCTATTTTTACCATATTGACTATATGACTGGGAGTTCATAGCAGCTGAGTAAAACGTATCCTCGTCTCCAACATCTGATGTTGAAACCGCTGTCACCAACATATCTTCTCCCATCATATCAGAATAAACAAGGGAGTTGTGAGGTAAACAAGGATCTGCTTGCAGTGGAAGATGACATTGTCTGTTACAAAGCTCTGTAGTCTGTGAAATAAAATCACAGGAGGAACCCGACAATATTGTGTGTTTTATTTGGGTTTGACAGAGACTGTGCATTTGTTCTGCTATTTTTCCATCAGTTTTTGGAGGGCTTAAAGTCCTTGCCGTCTCTGTCTGCCATGATAAAAACATGCTGCTACTATCGTCTCTGTCAGAAGTCAACATGTGTCCATTGTTTCTATGATGTTGAGAGGCTTCTCTTTTAGAGACTTTTTCGGTTTCAGGACAGGCGACAATAGCTGCACTGCTCCCCCTGTATTTGTCAGCGATCTTTAATTCCAGGCTTTCTGTGTCCAGAGATCTACTTCTCTTGTCTAGACACAAGGGACTAGGCATTGACTGATTGACTCTTGTAAGGCTAAGGTGGCGGGGGAGACTAGCAATGGCCCAAGTATTGCTGAAGAGACTCTGTTCATACAGGTCTAACATTTGATAGTCAGCAAATGCATCTTTTTGCAAGTAGCTCTCTTCAAACTGTTGATAGGGGGATGCAATGTCCTCTTCCATTTCCATTTGAAGTTGTTCATCATATTCACCCTCATTATGCATGTCCACTACATCAAAAGTGACAATAGGAGGTAAAGCCTGCATATTCTGGGCAAAGGACGAATGTGTGTCCAAGCCACCCATGCTACTAGGTGAGCTACTTAACAACTGAGTGTGTTTAGTGTAGTCCACAAGGGCTTGTGAAAAGCAAACTGTCTGTCCATAATCCAAATCACTACAAGTTTTGGAAACAGGCTGGTTTTCCTCTTGATGTTGTTCTTTTCTCTCACAAAATGTTTCAGATGAGAAGCGATCAAAATGTAGATCAGATGCACTCAATAATGAGAGGTTTCCATGTCTTTTCTCACACTCAGTATTAATAGATCTTGAAGCATTTTCCACTGGGGCAGGCATATTTCTCTCTTCATCAAAGACCTCTGATGTTATAGTATTTTTATTGATAGATGCTTGATGTGCTGAATTCAAATCAACGGTCTCATTCAAGTTACTCTCTTGCAGACCTCTTGAGTATGGTGGCAACTCTTTGGATTGCTTACCCATGCTATACATTTCTGCAGACAGAAAATCTTGCACTTTGTAGAGCTCAGCACCTCTCATTTGACGTGTCTTGGGCACAAAAGCAGAACCTTTCCCATCTACTGGTTCACCTAAATACTTGCATGGCTCAGGATTAGGCAGCTTCGATTGGTTTTCATAACATGGGCTGATGAGGCTGTCATCAGGCGCAAAAAGTTCATAGAGGGCATCGCCACTGTAACTGTCTCTTGGTAATCTATCTGTTCTTATTCTGTCAACCTTTTCTTGTCCTTCCTCATCTGGCCCTGGGGTCGTTGAATCATAGTAACCTTCATCGCTATTTGGAACCGATTCTTGATGATCACTCTGAGGAGTCAAAACATCAGCCATAGAAGATGTATCTGTGGCTCCAGCTTGCAGTACACTGTTACTGTTCATTAAGTCCAAAAGATGAGAATCTGACAGTTCTTCAGTCAAACTGGCACTGTCTTTGTTGAAAGTATAGCACATTTCCTCAGAAGCTGTATTTCCCCAGAGGTCAGGGAGGCTATCCCCATCGAAATCGTCAGGAGAGGCCATTTCTTCACCCCCACCTTGGTAAGTGAGGTAACAAGATGCCCTTTTCCCTGCATTTCTACTCCTTTCTCCTGAGACGGTGCTCTCTGCAATACTGTCATCATCTTGATCTGCAATTATATCGCCACAGCCAGTGAGTGAATCAAAACTCTTAAGCGAGGCGACCTCTCCGAAAATGAGGTTGAGCTGATCCGATGAGCCAATAGGCTGTTGGCCCTTCAATTTACGCTCTGGGGTCATTTGAAGTGATGGACAAGAATCACTGCGTGCTCTGCGACCCTCATGTTTGCTGGAAACATCTGACATCATGTTCATCCCCTCCATTTGATGAACAAGCATCTGATCCTCAAGCAAAGACTTAAAACTGCCTTGCCTCACCGTAATATTCTCCAACGTAACATCGACGTCAATACATTCAGGGGCAATATTTGCACCACATGCTGCATTTGTGAAATCAGGCACAGTGGGTTCAGACAAGCTGTCCAGGCACTCTGTGACATATTGGTTCATGTTGTCCTGGACAACAGGCACCTCTTTGTTACAGAGATGAGAGGACATTGCAATCATTTCATTCTTTTCCAGTTCAACATTTCTATGGTGTTTATGATTCTTAAGGCTGTGAAATAGGCTCCTCAGTCCCTTTTTTTGCCGGTTGAGGGACAAAGACTTCTGATCTGCAGGCTGGTTAAATTCACAGTGGAACTTTGTGGAAGGCTCCTTCTGACTGTGATAGTCAAAATTTCCAGCTGTAACAACCCCACTGTCCAGATTGTCATCTTGACTTGCCTTGCTAAGTCCATCATGTGTTTTACTTTTGCCGATTCCTTTTTTTGAGGACCACTTGTTCCTTCCTCCAAATATAGAAGGTAAAATACAAATATTTTTACGGACTCCAAAAAATCTCAGAGCAGTCCTCCGAAACTTCCCAGGTGTTTGAGGCTTTGGAGTAGTGTGTAGCTCAGACTGAAGCTCCTCATCAGTTTGGTCTGGACCACACACCGACAGCTGTTCACAGGCTGAAGCCAAGTGGTCAGAATCATTTGCAAGCTTGTTTACTTTGTGAGAGGTCATGGTTACCAATCTACAGTGTGATGAACCAAAAAGAAGCCATCATATACATGTGACTGTTCACGGCCAGGTTGTACGATTGCAGCAGTCAAGATGTCCTCCAGGCCCCTCCACTATAAGCTTTTCTGAAAATTAAGACAAGATAATAAGAATTTTAAAAGAACATTTATTGAACGCTGGAACATTTCAGTTGTTATGTCTACTAATCACATAGATGGTGAGGAGTAAATGAACCTCACATGTGCATGTACACCTGATTTATACTTTACTATGCGCACCGCGGCTCGCCCCGAAAATAGCCGATCTACAATCTCACAACTCATCACACTGTGAGCTTGTACTATAACTGTAGATCTGCTATTTTCAGTGTGAGGCACAATAAGCGCCAAACACAGCAGTCTGCTAGTGGGTTACTAGAACAGATGGAAGTTTGCAATCTCAACATCTGAACAAATAAAACAACAACCATACTTAATGGTAATGCCTCATTTCTCAGCAACATCATGTAACAACAGCAAGTAAAACTAGTTTTGGCAAGACTTCCTATACTGATATTTGTCTTGTCCGTAATGTCTTTGGAATGACCAGCTTGTTGATCTAAACAAGCTTGTAAAAAGCATGTTGTTTTTGTCAATTATGCTATTACCATAGAATGTGCTTATTATTATATTCTAGTCTAGTTTATTTTTAATCATTATCAATATTAGGTCTATGTTTCACTGTTGCCTTTGAATTGTTTGTATTACATGGTGACCACATTGGAAACACACAGAGCCCTACAACCTATGGCCACTGCTCAGCCCAACTTAATACCTGCAAAATTTTGTGATCAGTGAAATCTTGAAAATCTCTGCCTGCATAATATACAGGTAATACACTGACGCACAACACCAAATAAGCGGGTTTAGCACAGCCTGCGATACATTCTCCCTCACAATGTCCTCTGCCAGTGGTGGTAAAAGTACTCACATGTTTTACTTAAGTAAAAGTATCAATACTGTAATGTAGAAATACTCTGTTACAAGTAAAAGTAACAGTATTAAAAATGTACTTAAGTAAAAGTACAAAAGTATTGGCATCAAAATATACTTAAGTACTAAAAGTACTCATTATGCACAATGTTCCATTTCACAAGTTTCCAAATGTATAAAATCCTTTGAAAATAGCAGATCTACAAGCTCACAACTGAGCTTGTATAACGGCTATTTTAAAAAGCCAAAGCTCAAAGTATATTATAGGTCTGAACTGGATAATGTACGTTTTACAAATTTACTATCAACCAAAGTTTTAAAATAATAGTGGAGTAAAAGTATTATATTTGCCTCAGAGATGTAGGGGAGTAGAAGTAAAAGTATTGAAAATTGGAAATACTCCAGTAAAGTAAAAAAAATACCTCAAAAGAAGACTGTACTTAAGTACAGTGCTTGAGTAAATGTACATAGTTACTTTCCACCACTGTCCTCTGCTAGGTTAGACAACGGGGGCAGCGGGCCCAAAGTGTCCCACTTTTATTTAAATAGGCCAAGAGAGACACAAAACCAGAACCTGCGGGCTAAAACCCGCCCTACCTGCGATTCATAAACTGTTTTTTGAAGAGCTATTTTAACGTAAGACTATCTTAATACAGGTCATGCAGACATGTGATGGATGGTATTTCTATAACACGATGTAAACTTACCGACGGGGGCCAGAATGCAGATGGATTTATTTAGCGGAATTCAGCCAACAACACCGAAGCTCAAGTTGGCTAAGCCTGGGCTTTGTTTCGCCGTATAACAGCGTCGCGCGTCGAATTTTGCAGATCGACGCGTTGTGAGCGGTGTTGCCAAGGCAAGCCGGCTTATTATAAGCGAGTTTGGGCTTCTTTTACAGTTAAGTTGCTTGTAAAAAAATGTAGTTGCGTTTTTTGGGGCTTGTTTTCGCTACAAGTCTACTTGCTTATTTGCTGATTTTCATGAAAATGTTTTGTGCCAGGGAGCAGTGTTGTTAGAATGTTTCAAACATATTCAAAACATTCCACATTATATTGCAAGAGTTTTTGAAAATAGTAGATCTACAAGCTCACAACACGTCGCATTGTGAACTTGTAGATCGGCTATTTTCAAATATACCCGATGGTTTAAATTGCTCATGTGGCCTATATTGGCTTCTTTTGGGCTTGTTTTCCTAGACCGAGTTCTCTCACAATATATGGCAACACTGGTTGTAAGCTAGCAGATCTTCAAAATTCGGTAACCGCGACACAAACCAGCGTTATTGCCTTTCAATCGACCCTCCTGGGCCCTAGACTGAACTTGAGCCCATATAATACAGTTACATGTTAACTTGTTTCCAGCTAGCTTGAAGTTGCTGGCTAATAATCCCACACGTAGTTTGCATAGACAGTTTTGTGGTCTGCGATGAGATTTCTGAGAGCTGACTGCTAACCGTAGCTAAACACCAAACGTATCTAGGCCAGGTTAGCTATAACCCAGGTTAAACGAGAAGAATCCACAAAAACTGCATTTAAATGTCACACATGACGATCAGACTGGTGTGAATGAAAAACAACCTACCAGCACACAGCTTTTACTGCTCCCACCGAGTGATGGTAACAATGACTTCAACCTCTCCTTTCAGCAGTCTCCATTGATGTTGTACCACAACTTATCGGCGCGTAATAATGACGTAGTGTACCCCCCCCCAACCCACACACACACACACACACACACACACACACACACACACACACACACACACACACACACACTGACACACTGCAGTTTCATGTCCCCCTCCCCCTTAGTATTGCTGCCATTCTTCATTATTACTTTGTTGAAAACTCCCCCCCCCCCCTCGCCAAAAAGAAGCAAAACAAACAACAACAACAAACGAAAACAAAAAACAATAACAACAACAAAAACTCTTGTGTTGACCTACTGGTATTTATAGGATGTAAAACAAAGAATAAAGGATTGAACACATAATAATGGTAACAAGCTGAAAACAGATAAGAGATAAATTACTTATTATTGAGAAAGATACATGCTGGGCCACAGAAGCTTAGTTCCCTTTTTAATGCCCAGATTGCCCACAATAGTTAACGTGCCCCTTATGACAACATTATGAATGGTTCCAATCTGAAGGCTTCTGAGCCTAAATTTAATAGATAGTCCATTCATAGTCTTCGAACAAGACAAATAGTCGATAATTAGGCCTATGGTTAGTCAGTTCCATTTTCAAAAGTTCATATCATTATGCCCTATGAACTTCATAGTTGACATCTAAGACAAAATGCCACTAAAACAAAATGCCCTTTACCAAACATTGTAATCTTAGTAAACTGTTTACCCAAGACCAAGAGAGAGAGAGAGAGAGAAATAAACTATGAATGATATGTCGAAACACCAGTCCATTCAATCCAGTTTAAAATGTTCCATCATGTGGGAAGGGAACGTTTACATTGAGAGTATCATCCAAAATAATTGACTTCTTTACAAACACATAATTAGCCTTATGTCTGTTGCTCCTTTGGTTTAATTTGGACTTAAACACTGATATTTCAAGAATCATTCTTAAATTGGCCAAAGAAATCTGTTTTCCAAAAAGAGGAAACAGAATTTTTGCAATGTCCTTTGCACACACACACACACACAAAAATACAGTTTAAAATTGTGACACAGATTGTGATTAGGCAATTTTTACAAGGATGTAGCCGTTAATCAAATTTGTCTTTAGAGTGAAATATGGTGTCTCTTCTATAGAAACACAAACAACAGTCTTATAGACTTTCAAAGTGCTTGTATGAGAGAATTAAAAAAAGATTCCACCGATGGACCTTATTAGCCAACATCTTTATTTCTCTCCTGTTGAAATGAAATGTACCTGATATTGTCATTGTGTATTTTCCTTGTATGATTTAAAATTTTGACGGACATCATTCCACTCCATCTTAGTGTTTTGCAGGGCCTGAGTCTTCTGCTCGTCCACCTGCACGTAATCTACTCTGTGCTCGTCAGCCAGAAGAGGCTTCTGTTAAACAATGAGAAAAGGTTGGTTGGACTGAAGATCTGGTCAGATAAAATACAATTTAAAAGAGGAAAATTATCCCAAAATGATTGTTAATTATATTCTGCTTTATCAACAGAGATTATAGAGGTATTAGGCCTACTATTAGTTGTTAGTTTGCATTTCCACTGCTGTCTGTCAGTTTGGATCCACTGTCTTAAGCATAATTTATACATTGCTGAAAATCAGTTATTTGTGGCAGTTTACACGGTCTTATGTCGATGCACTATAAATTAGGCTTACAGGGTCAGCAGCTGTTCAATAATAAGAAGTATTCAGCTCAGTGCAGCAGACTTAAGTTAAAAAAAAAAGCAGTGTATTGAGTGACAACATACCTTGTGTGTAGGAGAGGGGGATGCAGAATTGAAATCCAAGGACAGGTAGTCGAGGTTTGATCTCCTAGCCCAAGGCTGTCATAAAAGAGAAACCAACATCTCTAGTCAAAGTCATTGCTGTTGATAAGACCACAAATACTTATAATTCAGGATAACAAAGTCTGTATTCTTAGTACAAGATCTCTGATCTCTCTCTCATGTCAGGTAAAGGGAAATGTTGTAGTTAATTCATTGAAGAACTGAGTTGTTGTAATCAAGCCTTAACCATTATTATCTGGATTTTTATTTAAAAAAAAGTGGTGATTTCAATAGCAGTGAAAATAACTTTACAGTTGTGTTGCAGCTTGTGTCTTCGTCTTCTTTATTTTCTCCATTCTCATCATGTCGTAAAAAGTTTGAATTGCTGGGATTAACACAATTGCAAACATGCAGGAAGAAAGAAATTAAATCAACAACTGTTCATATCTGCCTTAACTGAGAAACTAATAAATATTTATGAGGGCAAAAAGTATTAAAGGAGGTTACTGTAATTAACTGAACTTGATCTCATATCTAAAATGCTGTTCAATGTTATTCTTCATTGATTTATTAACTGTATTCAGTCTCACCTTAGATCAGTCATGGTGCTCAGAGGAGGATGGCTGGGACATTCTTTAATTGTAGCTAGGTCTCTCAAATCAAGGGGCGGGGGGCGAGCTAAGGTTCAGGGAAAGACATAATATTGGACATGATCCTAATCTGTAACTCAAAGACAGTCTTAAAATATTTTTACATTAGTATATTTATTTTGTTTTCTATTCTACATAAATCCTTCTATGGTGACATATACATTAGTTCAGGAAGGTAGTATTTTGATAGATAGTTGCCGGATAGAATAAAATGTACCTGTTATTTGCAATCTTTTATGATTACAAAAGTTCACCCAAGATTGCGTAAAGGAATAAATATCTTATTTTATTGTAGAGGAATTCCAGACTGTTCAAAAATCTTCCGAGGAGCCCCAGCAAAAGATTGACTCGTGTAACACCTATGGTACCTTGGTTTGCCACAGAATATCATGAACTATTCCAAATATTAACCATATATGTTATAAAGCTTACTCTCACCTGTCCTCGGAGGCTTGAGGTGCCGGTTAACTGGAGGTGGCACTAGATCTCCAAGCTGACACACAACAGAAGTAAGGCTGACAGGAGATTCAGCAGTGCAGTTTGTCTTGAGGAAGTTCATAGATATTGGGCTCATGGGGATATAACCATCAAACTCTTTGCCAGTAACAAAGGGGAGTGGAGATGCCATGGGGATATAATGGTCTGGGTCTTCTGCGTCATTTGGAGTCTGAGTAGTATTTAAAGGCTGCTGAAAAGACAGTAGGTCAGAAAGTCATGTGCTGTGTCATCAATGTAAACACCACCTGTATCAATTATGTTGGACAATCAATAAACACAAGCCATTGATGACAATAAGATCCTAGACCTAGAGTACAACATTTTACTCACCAAATTAAGACTCAGCATATTGACCCTTGATGACTTAGCCTCAATGTCTCCTAAAACAAAGTATACATCATTAAAGATATTTCACTTTGATGTTTATAATTATAAGGCCTATTTGTAAGAAGACAGTCCCACAATCATAGATCTGGATGAGTCTATAGCTGCTGAATTTTGAATTAACAGCAGCATGGAATAAGATTCACTACTCAGGCTAGTTGAATGAGGGCATTAGTAACTTTCTTCAGATCACAACATATAATTATATTTCTCTGTGGAAAACTTCCCAAAGAAAGTCTGAACTTGATTCTCAAAATGTCAACATAACATTTTACAGATGCTGCAAGTTTGCTAGAATAATCGGGATGTTTTGTCACATTTTCTCCTATCATTTGAGCCAGACACTCCACTGGGATTCTGGAACCATCAAATGTTAGGTCTTCCTTATGTAAGTCAATGTGTTGCTCTTCTGTTGACAATATACCTGTTCTGACATGATCTAGGCTTGACAGAGTGAGCCTACTTGAGATCAGTGCAGGTTGGCCTGAGACTCCCTGTGCACTCATTCCCCATCGTCCATGAGCTCCGTCATCTCTTAGCTGCTCTGATAATGGTTTAGGCGGCAGTGGAGGAGGTGTTTGTCCATCAGTGTTTACCTCCAATAATTCAGAAGAGAAATGTTTGTCAAACTGAAAAATGTGTGTTGCGCAGGAGCGTGCTAGAGGAGAGGAAGAAGATGCCGTCAACTTGCATGGCTTGTCATAGGCTAAAGGAGTACATGGTGCGCTGAAAGGAGGATTACTCATCCTTCTATCGGTAAAAGTAGGGAGACCAGTGTGAGCAAAAGATGAAGCCATATTGATGGACAGGGATGAGGAAAAATTGTCTTCGACCATATCATCTGACGACCTCTGTTCCAGAGAGGTCTCTGAGTTAGAAAAACTGTCACATCTACAAAGATAGAAAATAGAAAACATTACATTTATTAAAAACTATGTGTTGTGTTGTGATTTTCCTCCCATGTAAGATGTTTTACAGATTGTACGTACCTAATGCTTACACTTCTCCCGGTCTCACACTGTGAGAGGAAGAGATAGTCCATTGGATAACTGTGTTCGCTTAACATGGACTCGTCATGATTAGTAGTCAATGGTGCAGCAGTTGAAGCTTGATGAGGGCCTGGGGTGAGAGGGGAGAATTATTCCACTTTTATGAGAGAGAGAGAGAGAGAGTGACAAAAAGGATGTGTCTAAAACGGTACAACCTGTATTTGTTGGTTTGTGGGCAGTTGGGTTTGTTTATACGTAGATGTATCTTCACTAGCTTGACATTGGTACTTCAAACGCCTAATGTGGCTAACTCAGGTACAATGTTAAACAGTCTGCATTAGCAAAAAACACTATGGTACACATTGTTTCTGTCAGAACTGACTTAAAATTTCAGTGACCAGAGCACTGTCACTTTAATGATAGTGCTACTATTATACTATTTTTTTTCTACAGAGAATAAGTGTGTTTGCTAATATTATTAAAACTGCATTACAGGTTCTCATAAATGTGGTATCCTAGAGATAGTTTACAATTGTTCAGCAACTGCAAAACAAATGGTCATCATTTCCAGTAGTGGGTAGGCCCCCAGAAACAGCTTTAGTTTTTCTAATTTTTTTCCTCTGTCTCTGGAAATCATTGCCTACTCTATCTGTTCCACACAGATGACAGCGCTCCAACCGCCAGATATGATGCCCCCACCCCCGTTCTAGGGATTTCCAAGATGCTCTCAAGTCTCAACCACAGTGACTTACAATGCTAACTAAGAATATGGTAGTCAATATTAAGTGCAACCAAACAGCAAGGCCAAAATTTTACCTGGCAATAACATTTATTGTCTGGCAATGTAATGCAAAATGTTATTAAAATGATCATGTAAATAAAGAAGTGCTTGGTAAGAAAATGAGAGCCACTGAGAAAAGTTTAAAGTAACAAAAAAGTATGTCATTATTACCTGCATCTTCCGGTGCAAAGTGGCAAATTTGACTGATGCCCTGAATCCACCTATTCATCTCCTCTTCAGTCTTAGCCACCAGGTAGAATATGCGAAATGACGTCTTTACAACAAAGAGATGTTTCCCACTGAATGCTCTCTTTAGAATGAGTTGATCTGTCTGCATTTTCACTTCGCTCTCCTTCAGGTCAATGGTGCGGATTGGCTTTTTGGAGCTCTTACTTTGATAGTATTCCAGTACATCAGGATCGCCACTCATGCGGCCTCTTCGAAGCACAAACCAGCGTTTCCTCCATGTCTTTAGGGACAGAAGATTAGACAGAGTCACATATAAATTAGTTTGAACTGAACTTCAAACTTCGATGTTAATGCAGTTCATTCAAAGCACTGCATAATTCATATGCCCCCCCAACCCCATCCTTAAGCAAGCGACAGTCATACAACAAAGTATAAATTAGACTTTAGTCATGGAAAATAAATCAGAGCTCCTTTAGCAATGCTTTGCAGCTAATTCATCCACTTTACACAGCACTTGTTGCTTTTGCTATGGTCACTAAGCGGAACATAATTTCATGTTTCCCAGAAGTACCAAGAAGAGGAAGTTCATTCTACGTGACAAAAAAAAGCCAACACAAAGACATCTATTTCCTTGGTCACTAAATTTACCAAGAATGCTGAAACTGATCCCTCAGTTTCTAAACATTGTTTAGATACCACATCTAAATATTCATTGATTTAAAAAAGGTATAGGGAGGAAAGGCACACAAACATCCTAATGGTTGTTGACAGCAGCAGTTTAACATTTGTTTTTTGGTACATTGTGCGGTTAGGGTGAGGATTCTGAGAAACATTGCCCCAACCCTTTTTTCTTTTCCTTTTTTTCTCTTGTGTTTTGAATTCATATAGCATTAACTACATAGCCAATGAATCATGTGATTCCAATCTGCACTGAACATGCTATCAGATTCCTTGTTTAAATTAATTGTGTCCTCTTCTGTGTATAAGAGAGAGGGAACTTGTGTACAGACAACTCCATACTCCATACATCAGCGCAATAACAGAGCACAACCAGTGTCTTTTCTTGGATCTTGGAAAACTGTGTCTTCGTTGTTTGCCTCTGGCTCTCACAAAACATCTAAACGCAATAAAAAAAACGTTTCTAGTCGCTCTAATAATAAGCTTCCCTGCTCCAAACACACAACAGTGGTTTGGACCTAATGGCCTAATGGCCCATTTGTAAAGAGAGGAAGTCCAAGCATCCATAAAAAAAGCTTGGTTGTTGTTTTTTTGTTTTGTTTTTTGCTTTTCTGGTCATTCTGAAGTACTGCAATGACAGTACTTCTCATGTTTCACAATGCACACCCTAATTTCAAAGAATGCCAAGCTAGCTTTCTCCCAAAACAGACTTCATAACACATGGCCTTCTCCTCCCAACGCTCACATGACCTCAGTAAACATACAACTACAATAGGTCATATTCATGAAAGTGTTCACATTTACAGTATTAATTAATGGGATAAATAGGCCTATTCAAAGTACATCATATATCATGAGTAGCCTAAATGCTGTATTAGTTTATGATTCATGACTATCAAAATAATCCTTTCACATGACGCAACCAACCTCTCAAAAAGACTTTGCAATGGGAATGAGGAAGAAGATGTAAAGGAGATTATATCATGTAAACAACCCTCGATTTCACACAGCATGGAAAGCAATATCCAAAAATCTCTCTTTCTCTCTCTCTCTCTCTCTCACACACACACACACACACACACACACACACACACACACACACACACACACACACACACACACACACACACCACTGCTCCACACAGCATAGACTGGTATTACGACAGTTCAGGTGAAATGCATAATACCAACATAATAAACAGCTCTGCTCTTCCCCTGTACTCACATATCTCTTTAGTTTCTTCTCAGGGGGGGATTTAATGAGCCAGCCGGTGCAGACCACATCCCCTGTGCTCATCTTGACTGCACAGCGTGTTTGTCCTCAAGCACTACTACTGCTGCTGCGAAACCGAGAGCAACACTAGTCATAGGCATATCCTGTGTTCTGGTATTCAGCCTAGCCACACCAAAAGGAGGAAGTCGAGAAATTGATCACACTAACGGACAAGTAGAGAGAGGGGGGAAGCAGGAGAGAGAGGGAGAGAGAGAGAGAGAGAGAGAGAGAGAGAGAGAGAGAGAGAGGGTGGGGGGTGGAGAGAGAGAGAGAGAGAGAGAGAGAGAGAGAGAGAGAGAGAGAGATGGAGAGAGAGAGAGAGAGAGAGAGAGAGAGAGAGAGAGAGATGGAGAGGGTGGAGGTGGGGTGGTTTTCATAATAAACCATGCTGTGATGCTTTATTCAACTTGTTAGAACAAAGAAGCACACTTTGATGTAAGGTTAGCTCCTTGTTTTATTTCATAAAAGGTTCCCAGAAACATGCAGGGTTACAAGAAAAACCAGTCCAAAACAGGTTGGCATGCCATTTTTCAGAAATGTATTTTGTTTTGGAAAAAAGGAGGGATGAATAGATTGAGCTGTAGTTTGATAGATTTTCGTTTTTTATGTACAAATTAAATTATTATGACAATTGTTATACTACGTTCTAATTTTCTAATTTCAGGCCTTGTAAAATAAGTTAAGAAATAGAGAATGTATATACATAGCCTATATTATGGCTGTTCATAAAATGTACATTATCTGTTTTGGTGGGAGTGTGGTTTGTGAAATTTGTTGAGTTGACTCTACAAACTCTTTTATTATAGTATTTATTTACATAATCCCAGGCCAAATATTTAACAAGCTCCATAAAAAAAGAACAGCTGAAAACACAATTATTGGAACCGGATACAAACATGCAAATCATTTAAAAATGAATGAAAATAACAATAACTATTAATACAAAATCCAATTAGTGTAATAATACAGCTAATGTTACTTTTACAAAATGTAATACACAGGAAAACATACTGTAAGCATTAAGCAGATGTTATACATTGCAAAGGTTTAGTACAAGAAACAGATTGTGATACATGTAAGAATAAAACAATACATGAATGACATTGAGTGAGCTACACAATGAAACAGAGATGACAAGATAGAACATGCAATTTGGAATTTCACAAGTGTTGACAAATTCACATGATGGACAATCTGGCAGCAGCAGAGAGCATGAGGTTCTTTAAAGCTGACTGATTTGACTATCAATAAGTGTTTAAAAAATGTTTTTGTATGTGTTGCACTGACTCGCTGATGTAAGGCTCTGATTGAGAAGGTAGACTGACTGTAGGAGTGTAGGTAGATACTTTTTGTCAGTAGGACAATGCAGTCCACTCTTAATCTGGTGTGGGAGTTGTGTATTTAAGCAGTGGTTACATAAGCAGTGGTTAACTAAAAGTGACAATATCATAGGCATACTCTGTTACAAAGTCCAATATTTAACATTTTACTTCAGTAAAAGTAATTTGTTATATTTAAGCATTTTTCCCAAATTATATTTCATAAATTGTAGGTGATATTTTTTTTGTCAAAATAAGTGTTAATAGTACTATTCCAATAGCAATAATTTCTATAGTGTTTGTTCAGTGACAGGGGTCTGCCTCTCCCCATCGCTCCAGCTCTTTAGTAAACAAAAATAAATGTTTGAGTTCAGAAAATAAATGTTTGTGTTGGGATAAAAAAAAAATCCAACCAGGAGAGAGGACACATACATGATAAAAAAAGGTGACATTTCAAGTGATTTGTTCTTACTGTATATGTTTTATAAAGAAAGTAATAAACACATTTTGTTATTGTTATTATTACCACATATGTTCATGGCATGAAGCCTCTGGTTGCTTGTAATATCATTAGCTATCTAGGATTCAATTAAGTTAGTAAATTCTAGTTCCACAGATTTAATCTCAGTCAACTAAAGGCAACAAATGTATTGTTGTGTTGTTATAAATATTAAACTGGTGATTGAGGTGGTTGATGGAGGCCTTAGCTATTTCTATTTGGGGAGAGAGATATTTCAGGTCTACAGCCGTCTAGATTCAACAAAAATATTTTGCCATGATGATGCATAATGAGAAAAGGCTCCTTTATTTGAAAAGGGCTTTTCCCCCCCTTGCTGACCTTTGAATGGACACCAGAGGGCGAAATGTTTTATCCTCCCTGTAGTCCTACTGTTAACCTGAAGAGGGCAGCAAGGCGCAGGTCTGCTGCTGTGTTAGATTTAGAAGTTAGAAATGTAAGTAATAAGTACCAGAGTGAGATCTTTCAAAAGGAAGATGAACAACAACCAAACAGTTAAATAAAAACAATAAAGTTGGTTTTATTTGTTGTTTTGTCATGCCCCCATGTAAAGCGTCTTTGGGTAATCAGAAAATATATAAATTCGAGATATCATTATTATTAATGAAGATAATTCGTTATTTGGCAAAAACATGCCACAGCGCTTCGTCGATCGTCATACGTACGACAGTGTGACCGACTTCCTAGCGTCAAGTTGGCGCTCATGTGTGGATGCACCCAGTGAGAGTTCCATCACGCTTAGATCTCCCCCCGCAAAGCAGGATGTTGCATGCTGTAGTTCCAAACATTGCTTGTCTTCATTGAGAAGACAAGCACGTTTGCATTCCATTCTTACAATGAATGGGAGTCTATGCCGTGCGCCGAAAAGCACCAATCTGCAAAGTCACAACGCGTAGTGGAAGTGACGCGTTGTGAGCTTGCCGATTTTCGTCGCGCGACCCTGTCGTACGACGAGGCATATAATCAGCCTGAAGTACGCCATTGGCGTAACGTTGCGTTCGGTCTTCTCTCTACGCGGATTACCCATGATTCCTCTGGGCTCGATGACCTGCCTATGGCCTTGACGTAGCACTAGCGTGTGTGGAGCGGAGCGGCTAGTAACTACTGGTGTGTGTGTGTTGTGTTGTATGTGTGTGTGCGCGTGGATTGAATCCGGGGATAGCGTTCTCATTTCACGTCCAACATTAAGTAGTTAGCGGGCTAACGCTTAAAACGGAAGCAAGAGCCACCATGCTGAAATGTAAGACTGTGTGGAACAAACTTGCCCCCCTTGCCAGAGCTTCGTCAACGCTGTTGTGTCGCCGGCAAAACGCCGCGAGGAGAGCAGGAGGCAAGTGACTTCATGGCTGTCTTCTTTCAATGCTAGCTGACCTTACATATCAGCTAGTTCAGTGAATAATACAAATGTTAACGAATTTAAAGGAACATGTCTTTCACTGTGCTCACACAGCAAGCAATATAAATGACACGGCTAGTTTAGACAGCAGGGGTTGTTTCTGTTTACGTTATGGAACAGTGACTGTATTAGCTCGGTAATCGGAAGACTCGCCCCAAAACACGCTCGCCCCCAGTGGTTCTTGTGTTCATGTGTTTGTTTTGCTGAGGACAAGGTTAGAAAATAAGTTTCCATAGTTTTACTGAGATTGAGTAAGGAATACGTTTAGGTTTTGGCACCGTTTTACTGAGGCTGCGTTTAGGAATAAGGTTAGGTTTTATGTAGCCCCTACGGAACCTCTCCCTCCGCTGTACGCTGTATAGCTCCGAGATGAGGTCCCTCGTTAGTTACTGCCGTCTGTTTTCGAAATGGTCGCACGTCTTCCACTTTACATGTTTCTTACCCCTTTCTGCACATCGTATCCAAAAAGTAAAGCATTTCCCCCACTCTCTCAGATGTTTTAAGTTTTAACGCGCCATAAAAGCTATCCAACGGGTTGAAGAAAGTATTTAATTTGCCTCGGTTTTCATCCAGTTCCATAATATTTTGCATTAGAAGATGCAATTCAACATTTGACCAGTAGGGTAACCAGTAATGTTATCTCTACGGGCGCAACTCTTGCGCAATGTCTTAAAAACCATGTAACCGGATGAAAACCGAGGCAAATTAAATACTTTCTTCAACCCGTTGGGTAGCTTTTATGGCGCGTTAAAACTTAAAACATCTGAGAGAGTGGCGATAATGCTTTACGTTTTTGGATACGATGTGCAGAAAGGGGTAAGAAACATGTAAAGTGGAAGACGTGCGACCATTTCGAAAACAGACGGCAGTAACTAACGAGGAACCTCATCTCGGAGCTATACAGCGGAGGGAGAGGTTCCGTCGGAGCTAGGTTTTATGCATTGTTTACTGGGGTTACGTTTAGAGTGATATGGTTAGGTTCAGGCATAGTTTACTGAGGTTACGTTTAGGAATTCCAGGTGAATACCGCCGGATTTGCCCCGGGGCTACTGTGTTTTGGGGCGAGCGTTTTGGTATTTATTAGCTCTACACGCCAGGGAAGTGGCAACAGATTGTAATCGTTTTGTAGTTGAGTTGTAGCGCAGCAGCAACGTCATGTGATTGAAGTGTGTTAATGTTATGTTCATGTGATGTCATGGTGGGCTCCCCTTTTTCTGTTCTGAAAGTTGACTGTCATTTATTATTCCGACGAGGACATGGAGTCCTTGACGTTTGTGTTCATACAGAGTAAGGTCAAGTCCAAAGCACCCAAATGTTGCATAATGCATGTCATTCATTCATTTCTTGATCCGAGACTGTTTGTATATTTTGTGCCATTCTGTAAGTGCTCGTTTTGGATGACATTAAGCCATATAATATTATCAATAACATGCCAGCTAGAAACTCTGGATGTGTCAATGATCTAGCTATAATAATGGGAGAGCAGGATGCAGACTTTAGAATAAGAGCCACTTGAGAGGAGTCTAGTCCATCTGAGAACTGTGGCGCACTTTCCTCCCACATACTGGTTAAAAAAACCATAATCCAAGCTCAAAATATTTGAAATAACCTATAAAATGCCCATCTGTACACCATACTTTAATTGCATCTCTTGCATTTTTATGAATCTACCAATTCGGCTCTATGACTTTACAAATAAAAGCAAGATAGTGCTGAACCTTCATTCTTTCTGTGCGTGCTATTCGACTGCTGCACTGCAGTGATCTCTTCCATGGTGAATTGATTCTATTGTTGTTTTAGGATTTTAACCACATGAAGATGGATAGATACTAGATAACTTTATTGATCTCACAGGGGAATTTTGGTTGCCCAGATGCAGCTCAGCAGTTACAATAGAGTTACAGGTACTACAGAGTGAGAAAAGTATTGTTGGATACAGCAATACAGCGGTAAGAAGCACCTTCCATGACAATAAGAAGCACCATCAGTATTCAGTAATGAACGACGGTATACAACAGTATACACCAACTATCCTGCACTATGCAGAAAAACAACAGTACCACCAGGTTGTCCTCATGAACCCTAGCGTCCCTATTCTGGGGCAAACATTCAGTGAGCTTGTACATTGATGGGCACATTGTCAGCAAAGACATTTGGTGTAGAGCAGAGGTCTTCAACAGGGGGTCCTCAGAGTTGCTACAGGGGGGCCACCAAATCTTTGTGTGATAGGAGTTTTTTTTTTTTCTATTAACCACGTGAACCCTAGCATCCCTATTCGGAGGAGAACCTTAGCCGATCTACAAAACAGCAGACTAAGTACAGAGTACAGAGACCGGGCCTTCTGCTCAGCTGATCCTCAGCTGTTGAATGCCCTCCCTGACCATCTGAGAGCACCACAGTCTGTTGACGCTTTTAAAAGGGGACCTTTTTTTTAATGAGGCATTTGCCTAGATCAGTGTTTATCAACCTTTTTTTGTGCCAAGGCACACCTGGCTTAACCAAAAGATCCCAGGGCACACCTAGATATACGGTGTGTGTGTATATATACACACACACACACACACACACACACACACACACACACACACACACACACACACACACACACACACACACACACACACACACACACACACACACACACACACAGATTATTGGGCAGGTATAAAGAAACCTTGACCATTACAAATATATAAATCTTTGGCCTACAAATATATACACTTGGGACACTTCAAGTTCTTCTTTGGTAAGTATATTTGGTACCCAATATACTTCTAATATCTGGTAATAATATCTAATAATCTGATCCTGATAGCATTATTGCGGACGCATGCTCTGTTGCCGACTACAGACGAACACCAAAACTCTCGCCCCAAAACAGTCACCCCCGGGGAAATCCGGTGATATTCACCTGGTATTCCTAAACGTAACCTCATTAAACTATGCCTAAACCTAACCTTATTCCTAAACGTAACCTCAGTAAAACTAATAATATGGCTAACCGTAAACTTATTTCTAACCTTATCCTCAGTAAAACAAATACGGGAATACAAGAACCGCTGGTCCGCAAAAAGAAATGGGGGCGAGCGTGTTTTGGGGCGAGTTTTCCGCCCGGAGTTTTTCTTTTCACAGAGTTTTTCTCTCCGTGGAGGAGTAATTAAACACTACAAACAACTACACAGATTTGACACAAACACACTGGAGTGATTTAGAAGCACTTTATAAGAAAACTAACACTTATGTATTGTTTTATTGTTGGACATTCATCGTGGCATGTTATAACATGGGCTTTTGGGACAGGACAGTCCCTCTTAGCAGGTACGACGTTCAGGTCCGCGTATCGACCCGTTCCGACCCACTTAGTAATACTGAGTGCCAAAGCATGTAGGCCTACCCTGTGCCCTTTTTATACAGTACCAGGTAGGACAACATATTTGCATTCCTATGGGTGATGGTCGCTACACTGAATGGACTCGGCCGTGGCATGTGTGAAACGGATGATGGCCGTATCGATTGACGGACGATCGGCGCTTTTGTTCTCGAGGGGCTGGGTTCACACTTTCTTCAAACTTCGCGGTACACCTGAGCAGTACCCGCGGTACAAAAGTGTACCTTCTACCAGGGTTGATAAACACTGGCCTAGATGGACTCCATGATGTGATGCCATGTTTGTTTTTTTCCTAACACTGTATAGCTGACTTTGATCTGAATTTCATTCATTTCACTGTTATATTATTATTAGTATTGTTTTGATATGTAGCACTGTGACTTTTGAGATTTGGTTCAAATATAAAGTGTGTTACAAATAAAATGTATTATTATTAGAGTGAAAGGTCAAGGTCAATGTCTAAGTATTGACAGTTTTTAAGTGGTTAAATGTCTGACAAAATACACATTAACAAGTCCCTGCTTCATCTCCCTCTCAGCTAGGGGCTCCTTGGCCTTAAAAACTTTGAAGACTAGACCCCTGGTGTAGAGGGAAACAATAAGGGGGCCTAGTATAGACCCTGTCTGGTCAATGCACATCTATAAGGTTTAAGTGATTCATCCTCCTGACTGAGGTGATTTTTTTCCCCCTTTCATTTTGTTCACTGGATTCTGTAGGTTTGGAATGCAGTCTGAGAAGTGATGCTTGCACTTAATAGACTTCAGCCATAGCTGCCATGGAAGACATTATGTTTGGCAACATTGACCTTGTTTGTACACAGACATTGATCTACTTTTTGGGCAAATCTTCACATTACAAATGTCTTCTGTTTACAGGATTGAACAATGGTAGTAAACCAGCGCTTATTCCAGTGGCCCACATGTCAGCTGGTGGTGCAGGAGGTGGCGGTGCGGATAACAGGTTATACTTCCTCCTGGTTGGAGCAGCCACTCTCGGTGGCGGAGTTTATGTAAGTAGAATGTCATGCCCCTCTGTTGTCTACTAACCATTGGCATTGTGATCTTAAATCAATTTTTATTTTCAAATCACAAAGTAGCATAAAATAATTATTTTACAGTTTTATAGCTTATTCTAATTCTGAATCATGATTTTCTGTGGACTTTGTATTTTTTTGGGGTCACCCAGTTGGCAATTTTAGATTTTTAGTAGGCTAGAGGTAAACCATTGTCTGTTGGTCTTTGGCCAGAATATCCTGCTAATGTTACAAAGGAGTTTGTATGTTTTTCTAGGCATTCCAAACCATCAAGGGAGATAAGCAGAGATATGAAGATCGTATTTCAGAAATTGAATCCAGATCAAATAAGGACCCCACAACACAAGCAGACACATACATGCAGCTAGACGCTCCTGGTAGGCTATGTTGCTGGCCTTTCTTATCACTAAAGTTTTCATTTATAGCTTTTAAAATGGTCCTCTCTGGGATTATATAAATCCAAGAAGTAGTATTAATCTATTCATAACTGTAGCCATTACAGCATTATAGTAAGTGCAGATTAAGTTACTTTCCTCAAATTTGTGTTTTAGCTGTACCTGCCGCAGAAACAGAAGGTGAGTTAATATCCCAAGGCTCTTAATGGATATTTCATTTCCTCTTAAACATTTATACCCCTTATCAACATTGCTTAATATATTGATAGTGAAAAGATACCTTTCAGTCTAAAGAGCAATCTGAATAACCTAATAAAAAAGTAATTAGCCTTAGCAGAAGTGTTTACATAATATTAAAAGCTGTAGTACTGTAATACTGTAACTAGTACTGTAGCTGGTGTGTAGGTATAGCTTGTGTTTGTGATTGATGAACGATGATAATGCTAATTATGTTATTTCTCATTACAAAGAAGTGAAAGAGCAGGCCTCTGAACCTGCAGCAACTGAAACGGAACCACCACTGTCAGCTGAGGATGTTAGCCCTCCAGCACCTGTACATGAAGAGCCAGCTCCCAGTGCAACAACAGAAACGTCCCCAGGTTCATCATTTATATTTTCTCATCTATTTATTCAATTGTGTATATATATCATGTTTGTAAAGCCCCTAAGTATTGGATTGCCAAATGTAGGGAATGGCATATGGCCAGAGGCCTGTTCCCAGATATATGAGTGTGAGCATGCATGCTTAACAAAGTATCCCCTGCTTAAAGTGTGTGTTTGTGTGTGTGTCCGTCCGGGGTGGGGGTGGGGTAGTGTATACAGCTCTACACGGGTCCAAAATGACCGACCCGTATCCTAATGAACCCGTGGCGATTGGTTATTCTGGCGCTTTTTTAAATGACTGACTCGAATGTTAATATATTACATATTATGTAATAATATATATATATATATATATATATATATATATATATATATATATATATATATATATAAATTTGTTCGGAGATCTGATTGGTTCCGACACTTTTTGGACCCAAACCCTAATTGGACCTGTGAAATTTGTTCTGAGATCCTATTTGTTCTGAGATTTTTAAAGAACTCCGACTCTTGGGTTTTATATGGATCTGGCAAACCTAATAATTACAATTGCTATTAAAATGCCGTTCTACCAGTAGATGTCGGTTGTAGGATATTCCATAATGGAATCTATCAGCTGTGTAGCAGCCTACAGTAAGAGACAAATACATGTAATTAAATTGCATGTTTTCACCTCGGTATAGTTCGATGCACTCTTCACAACTGCACAACTCAATTTAGCTGGCAGCCTGACATGCACCCCCCCCGTAGTAATCTGGTCCTAAATTAGCCTGGGACCAGACGAATCTGCGAGTGCAAAAAAAAATTGCACTCTGCGATTTGGGTCTGGCACCGCTCCATAGAGAATCCATTTCCTGTTCCAGAAGACGTGGGGCACCAATCAGGGCCCAGTATTCGAATATGGGCGACTGTAATTGGTAGTTGGTTGTAGGTCTAACCAATTGCGTCGAGGGACATTGTTTTGATCCCGCCCCTTGGGAAACAAAACGTCCTCATGGAAGCACCAGACTCATATCCACGCAGTGATATAGTCTAGCTACGCCAGGCTAGTCCTAAATCAGCCTAAACACTACGTAGCACTTCATGCTACCCGGGACCCGAGGTAATAGAATCTGAGCCGACCCAGACACAATTGCCCACCTGGACCTGTATGGGTCCAAGTCTGAAGACCGATAGTACCAGGGTGCCACAGTCTCCTAATTGCATCTAATCTCAGACTATGAATTGTTTTAACAGCAGCTGAGTCAGTAATAGAAACAACCCTTGAACAACCAGCAGAACTACCTGCTGCACCAGTAGTTGAGGGTAAGATTCACCTTGGATGGTTTAATGAATAGCTTGTATGAGAATTAAGCAAATATTTCATGGAATTCTGATAAAAGAAACCTGGAGTCCAATGCATCCTGAGGCACTGAAGTTGCCAAACAGAGTCATACATGTCTTTTGTTAAAGATTATTTTATTTTGCCACCGTCTAAAGTTTGCATAACATTGTTAACATTATGCTAACAGAAACAGCGACTCCATTAGAACCTTCCCCACCCGAGCTTACAGAACAGCCTGCTGCACCTGTTATAGAGAGTGGTAAGCACTCTAACCAATGCATGGAACAACTGAATTTCATTTTAATTATAAATGTATATTTTGCCATTTTTCCTCATATATATTGCATGTAAATGGAACAAGTTTTTAATGACATTCTACCAACAGAAGCTGCACTTACCTTGAGTCTCTGGAGTTTTCTACAACTTGCTTTCACACACTCTGGTGTTCTGATGTTTAAGATTAATGTGACTTTTGCCTTCATACAACGCAGCTGTTACAATGTGCAGTATTATTGCTACTATGCTAACAGAACCAGCACCTCCATTAGAATCTTCCCCAGCTGAGCTTACAGAACAGACTGCTGCGCCTGTTGTGGAGAGTGGTAAGCACTCCAACCAGTGCATGATGGAACATTGACTTATATTTACCACATTATGAGGGTTGTTATCACTTTAAAATCATATGTTGCATGTAAATGGAGCAAACCTTTATTGGCATGATTCCAGCCCACCTGACTCCTAGTCCTATAGAGCAATAAATCTAGAGTTACACATGTTTTTCTGTCGCTTAAGTTTAATTGCATTTTGTATTTTTTTGCCATCATCTAAAGTTGGCATAACATTGTTAACACTATGCTAACAGAAACAGCGACTCCATTAGAACCTTCCCCACCTGAGCTTACAGAACAGCCTGCTGCACCTGTTATAGAGAGTGGTAAGCACTCTAACCAATGCATGGAACAACAGAATTTCATTTGAATTATAAAGATTTATTTTACACTTTTTATCTCCGCCAGGCCGAGGGCGTGGCCGAGACTATGTTTTGCACCGTGTCTGTCCGTCCGTCCGTCCGTCTGTGAACAGCTAATTACTCCTACAGATTTTGTCCAAACGTCACGCAAATCCGTACACAGTATCTATATAGTCATGTGATCAAGATGGTTCTGTCTGACTTTTCATATTCCATCCTGATTGGCTAAGATTGGCATCTAAAGTTTGCAGGAGCGGCTCGTTTTGAACAAAATGCCTCAAATCATGAACGGAGCGTTGGATTGCAGTGAAACTTTGCATGCATGTTCCCACTAGTTGAGGAAGAAATGCCACCCTTTTCATATTGGCCTGTTATAGCGCCATCAGCAGGCTGAGTTTTGCAGAACATTTTTTTTGTTATTACTCCTACAGATTTTGTCCAAACATCACGCAAATCGATACACATTTGTCACATTATCTCTATGGTCATGTGATCAAGACGGATCTGTCCGATTTTTCACCAATCAGGATATTCCATCCTGATTGTTGAATTCTGAACATTGCTGGCCCACAATAACCTACCTGACCTGGCGGAGACCTGTGATCCAAGGAGCGCCTTTTCTTGTTCCTTTATATTATACACTGCATGTTAATATAACAAGTTTTTAATAGGGATGTTCGATATTGGCTTTTTTGCCGATATCCGATATTGTCCAACTCTTAATTTCCGATTCCGACATCTACCGATATATGCAGGCTTTTTTCACCAAAAGTTAACTAATTGTCAGGTAACAACATCACATATCTAATAAAATATAATTGCCATACTATCTAATACAAATATCTAATAAATCTAACATGATACAGTAATGTTGATTGTGAAGTGGAAGTGGTTGTATGTGTACTCGATGCATAGCGAAATACAACGTATTAATCAGTTTAGACCTCACAGATGCGCAACAGATGGTAAAACAAACAAGTTGATTCTTCTGCTGTAGATTTTTTAAATAGCTTGCATAAAAAACGATATTTTCCGATACAACCTTTTTATACTATTATCTGCCGATAATATCGGACATCCCTAGTTTTTAATGCCATTATCCCAACAGAATTGGCACTTAGCCCTACCTTGAGTCACTGGTGTTTTCTATAACTTGCTTATACACACTGTATTGTTCATTGGTTGAGTTAAACATGGTGTTCTGATGTTGAAAGTAATGTTTTCTTTTGCCTTCATACAACGCAGCTGTGACAATGTACAGTAGCATAACATTGTTAACCCTATGCTAACAGAAACAACGACTCCATTAGAACCTTCCCCACCCGAGCTTACAGAACAGCCTGCTGCACCTGTTATAGAGAGTGGTAAGCACTCTAACCAATGCATGGAACAACAGAATTTCATTTGAATTATAAAGATTTATTTTACACTTTTTATCTCCGCCAGGCCGAGGGCGTGGCCGAGACTATGTTTTGCACCCTGTTCGTCCGTCCGTCCGTGAACAGCTAATTACTCCTACAGATTTTGTCCAAACGTCACGCAAATCCGTACACATTATCTATATAGTCATGTGATCAAGATGGTTCTGTCTGATTTTTCATATTCCATCCTGATTGGCTAAGATTGGCATCTAAAGTTTGCAGGAGTGGCTCCTTTTGAACAAAATGCCTCAAATCATGAACGGAGCGTTAGATTGCAGTGAAATTTTGCATGCACGTTCCCACTAGTTGAGGAAGAAATGCCACCCTTTTCACATTGGCCTGTTATAGCGCCATCAGCTGGCTGTGTTTTGCAGAACATTCTTTTTGTTATTACTCCTACAGATTTTGTCCAAACATCACGCAAATCGGTACACATTTGTCACATTATCTCTATGGTCATGTGATCAAGACGGATCTGTCCGATTTTTCACCAATCAGGATATTCCATCCTGATTGGTGAATTCTGAACATTGCTGGCCCACAATAACCTACCTGACCTGGCGGAGACCTGTGCTCCAAGGAGCACCTTTTCTTGTTCCTTTATATTATACACTGCATGTTAATAGAACACGTTTTAATAGGGATGTTCGATATTGGCCTTTTTGCCGATATCCGATATTGTCCAACTCTTAATTTCCGATTCTGATATCAACCGATACCGATATATGCAGGTTTTTTTCACCAAAAGTAAACTAATTGTCAGGTAACAACATCACATATCTAATAAAATATAATTGCCATACTATCTAATACAAATATCTAATAAATCTAACATGATACAGTAATGTTGATTGTGAAGTGGAAGTGGTTGTATGTGTACTCGATGCATAGCGAAATACAACGTATTAATCAGTTTAGACCTCACAGATGCGCAACAGACGGTAAAACAAACAAGTTGATTCTTCTTCTGTAGATTTTTAAAATAGCTTGCATAAAAACCGATACCGATATTTTCCGATACAACCTTTTTATGCTATTATCTGCAGATAATATCGGACATCCCTAGTTTTTAATGCCATTATCCCAACAGAATTGGCACTTAGCCCTACCTTGAGTCACTGGTGTTTTCTATAACTTGCTTATACACACTGTATTGTTCATTGGTTGAGTTAAACATGGTGTTCTGATGTTGAAAGTAATGTTTTCTTTTGCCTTCATACAACCCAGCTGTGACAATGTACAGTAGCATAACATTGTTAACCCTATGCTAACAGAAACAACAACTCCATTAGAACCTTCACCACCCGAGCTTACAGAACAGCCTGCTGCACCGGTTATAGAGAGTGGTAAGCACTCTAACAAGTGCATGGAACTACTAAATTTCATTTACATTTTGAGGTTTTATGCATTTGTCATTGATTCTCTTCTCTTCAGAGTTACTGTCCTTATGTTGAGAATTAATCTTATTGTTGCCTACATAACAGCAGTTGTAATGAAATGTTGCTACTATGCTGACAGAACCCACAGCCCCAATAGAATCTTCCCCACCCGAGGTTACAGAACAGACTCCTGCACCTGTTGTGGAGAGTGGTAAGCACTCAGACCAGTGCATCAAACCAGTTATTGCCACCATTTCTCACAGTGCAAGGGATTATTTTGTGTTAATGGCTTAATGCTGCGGCTTTACTAACAGAATCTACCCCAGCAGCAGAACCCCCAGCAGCAGAAACTGCAGTGCCTCAGTCCTCAGTGGTTGCAGATAGTGGTAAGATTTGTTTACAGACTGCTGGAGATGGGAAGTTGGGAACTCATGACAACAATACGTTTTAATATTAAAAAAACCTTCTCTCCTTTTCATTTACTTTTAACGTTTTCCCTCATTACAGCTGTGTCCTTGCCTGGATCCTTTGGATCTTTGTTTGGTTCCGTGTAGTGCTAAAGGTTAATCGCTCACACATGAAATCATGAAACACTTTATTGATTTATTGATCCTATTTCACTCCCATTCCCTTCAGGAGTATTTTTGCAAGTCTATTTGGCTGCTGATCAGTACCTAGACATGGCTCATGTATTGACTATATTCCATTCTCTCTCTGTCTCTGCTTGCTCTCTCTCTCTTCTGCTCTCATGCTAGCTCCAGCAACCGACCTTGTACCTAGCCTACCCCAGATCCCCTCACATGCCCCATATCTACTGATTGGTGGAGGTACAGCCTCCTTTGCTGCTGCCCGGTCAATCCGAGCCAGAGACCCAGGTGCCAAGGTCAGTAAGGCCTCTGTTGAAAGATTAGGTTCACAATTTAACTATATTGTAATCGTTTTGGTTTAATAACATACTGTATATTTGGGTTTTTCATCATTATATCTATGTTAAGCCAGATAAATACCTGTTTTGTTTTGTTACATACTTTGCCACCAGGTATTAATAGTGACAGAGGAGCCTGCCCTTCCATACATGAGGCCACCTTTGTCCAAGGAGCTATGGTTCTCTGATGACCCCAATATGACAGACACCCTACGCTTCAAGCAATGGAATGGCAAAGAGAGGAGGTGTGTTAAATGAAATTAATTTAGAAACATAGAGCATGCACATCCACTCTGACGATCAGGTTAAGGATAAATGCACAAAAAACAATAATAGGGTCTGTTGCTTGAAATCTGGCAGTGTTTATTGCAAGATCGCAATAAGTGATCTTGTTATAAAAGTAGATCACTTTTATTGCAAGATCTCTTCTTATTATTTGCCACATAGGCAGATTTTGTTGTTTGATTTCCAGTTCAGGTTAAACCGGTGACATAATTAACAACCAATGCCCAAAAAAGCCCCTAAAATCTAATCTTAATCGCACACATTTTATGTGATTATATTGGCAGGTGTTAATAATATAGTACTGTAGAAAGAGGTGAGTGCATATGTGCAAGCGCATAACAACAGGTGCTAACCAATTTACAACCAACAATTATGTGACTGTCAGTCTGTCCCCTGTCAAATCCCATAGCTCAACGTCCCTCTTCCACACAGAGCTGATTTATTATGGAGACACTATTGAATATCCTATTGAATGTAAACAAAGATGGTGGCCGGATGGTGCCTTACAAACATTCTTGTTTTGAACTTAAAGGTAGGGTAAGTAATTTTCTTTGGTTAAAATAAGTGTTAAATAGCTCTATATTCTGATATTAATCATTGCTATAGAGTGTTTGTTCAGCAACAGGAGTCTCCATGTCTCTCCAGCTCTTTATTAAACAGAAAATTCAGTTTCTATATATATCTGAGACATTTGAGGTTACAAATAGGCAATGCAGTAACATAAACGTGATTCGGCACTGCCTTATTGCAGTGCATGACCCATCGCGAGTGTGTTGCGCGTGTTTGCATTTAGATCCTGAAGGGACGGGACGATCGACTGAGACTGAAAGGCTGAGACACACCCAGCCCCGTCACAGGGAAATAAGTCACGATATGGTCGCAAAAAGCTATTTAATATCTTATCCTTCTTATTTTGGCTAGTTCCCATTGGGCTCGCCTCAGCAGATCATCTTTTTCCATATTTCAATAATAATAATACCTGGAATTTATATAGCGCTTTTCTAAGTACTCAAAGCTTTACATGTGTGTGCGGGGGCTAGGGGGAGAGGCGAAAAAGAAAGAGAACAGAATCATAAGGTTTTCTGCATCTTCCTCGATCCTCGATCACTCCAGGCACCTGCATGTCTTCTCACACCGCATCCATAAACCTAATTTTCCTGGCAACTCCATCTTCAGCATCCTTCTCCCAATGTACTTGTCATCCCTCCCCCGCACATGTCCAAACCATCTCAACCTCGCCTCTCTTACTTTATCCCCACACCTGGGCTGACCCTCTAATCATCTCTGATCTTGTCCGTCCTTGTCGTAATATCTTCAATTCTACCACCTCCAGCTCTGCTTCTTTTGTACAGTACATCTTCCCTCTCACTCTAGCTGGTACCCTCCTGTCAAATATCACTCCTGACACCTTCCTCCATCCGTTCCACCCTGCCTGCACTCTGTTCTTCACCTCTCTTCCACACTCCCAAAAGCCATTTCATTTGGACTTGGAACTACAGCAGATTAAAAACATGACAGGCTTGTAAGCAACGCAGCGGCTAATACAGTGAATAGTGTGTGTGTTAGATTTAGTTGTGCCAATTTGCAAGCATAGAGAGTATTGTCAATACACACCTAAATCTAACAACCATTATAAATTTGATTAGCTGCAGCTGTGCCACTTGCTTCACCTTGTACTATAATAAGTCAGACTTACAGTCATACGTGTCGAGAGCGTTATAGCCAACGCAAGCTGGGGCTTCAGAGGTGACTGTTTCCCATGTTGTCTTGCAGGTTGTGGGAAGCGCCAGTCAGAGGTTAGAAATGGTGTAGTTTGTTTGAGTTGACCCAAAATGTGACAAGCGAAATGGCTCCCAAAATGTGGTCAAACACAGCACTTATTTCCTATTGGTAGACGCCTGGTCAAAGTACACCAGTGTTGAACTCCTAGCTTCAAACGTGTTTGCCCCCATAGAATGGAAGTGAACGGGGAAGCTGACACTTTTGATTTATTTGAAGCGCATGTGTGACTATGACCATGCCCTTATACAGCCTACTATATTTTTTACCCTGCTAGAACCTCAACTTGAAAACAAACTACAAAATCAGGTTGAATTAATGACATGGTATTGGTTCGTCCATGCCTTCATTACAGGCCATCATTCTGACCACCACTTATAAAATACTGAAGAAGCAGAAATGGAAATACTGACATTGTATCTGAATTTATTTTACAATGAAGCAGTCATCCAGTGTTTTTAATAACTATATATGTTTGCCAGTATCTACTTCCAGCCACGATCTTTCTACATCGATCCTGAAAATTTGAATGATGCGGAAAATGGGGGAGTGGCTGTGCTCACTGGAAAAAAGGTTAGGCTGGAACTGTTTTTGCATACGGGTTGGGCAATTCAATTTCATGTTTGCTTTATTTCTGCTTTCTTTGGTGTGCATTTCTATTTTGCTTTACAACTTTACCACCCTAGTAATAGTATGAAGTAAAAGTAAAATGGCTGCCGTGTGAATATGATAAATGACATGCAATGTTGTTGATCCCTTCAGGTGGTGTATATGGATGTGAGGGGAAATAAAATACAACTTGATGATAAAACAGAGATTTCCTATGACAAGTGCCTGATTGCCACAGGTAAGCCACATTAAAGATGTATGTATAATACCCTGTGCCTTAAAGTATGTAGACATTAATATGAATTTTCCTCTAGGTGGAGTGCCAAGAAATCTTCAAGTAATTGAAAGAGCAGGAGAGGAGGTGATGAAGAGGACTACTCTATTCCGTAAGGTCAGTGTTCTGCCAGCAGGGGGGGTAGTTTTGCTTCACTCTGACTCCCGTCAGCTTCACATAGAGAAACTCAAAATAATGGGAATGCAGTGTTGGGAATAATTAGTCTAACTGCAGATCTTATGAGTTAAAGTGTTGAATGAACGTAGATTTTGCTTGCATCCCCAGGTTGAAGACTTCAAAGCATTGGAAAAGGTCTCCAGAAATGCCAAGTCCATCACCATCATTGGAGGGGGCTTCTTAGGCAGTGAGCTGGCCTGTGCCCTTGGCAGGAGATGTAAGCCTACCAAAGAAAGGGGAAGTGACATAAGGAACATGACTATACCAGTACTGAACTCTTTTGTAAGATTTCACTCTTCTTTTCAGCAACTGATGGTGGGTTGGAGGTGGTCCAGATGTACCCTGAAAAGGGTAACATGGGAAAGGTGCTTCCTGAATATTTGAGCAACTGGACAACAGAGAAAGTCAAGAAAGGTAAAATGTTACTTTTGTGTGTTCCCCTCAACTTCAAACAAAACACAGTTTTTTTTTTATTGTTTTCCAATGTTATCCATTGAGCGCCCCTCTCATGGGTTTTCCAGAGGGTGTAAAAATCATGACAGAGGCCTTGGTGAAAGCTGTGACCTTCAAGGATGGCCAGGTTGAAATCAAACTAAAGGATGGCCGTGTGGTGAGTCCAAGTTACTCAAATTAACCACTTAACTATAGAGATGTTCTAAATTATTTTGAAAATGGCTGATCTACAATTTCACTGTGTGAGATGTCACAATGTTCAGCTTTTTAATTTCACCCAAAATTGGTACGCTAGGGTTAAAGTGGTTAAAGTTCAGTTCTTACATGTAGTAGAAATAGCTTATTCTGACTGTCTGATTCTCTGATGTTCCAACTATAGGTGACAACGGATCACATTGTGGCTGCTGTGGGCCTTGAGCCCAATGTTGACCTTGCCAAATCAGCAGGTCTGGAAGTGGACGCTGACTTTGGTGGCTTTCGGGTCAATGCAGAGCTGCAGGCTAGATCCAACATTTGGGTGGTAGGTTCTAGACTCATTTGACTGTTGTTGAAATACTACAGTTACAGTACAGGCCAAGTCAAACTTTGTTTTGGTGGGCACAAGTTTCATGTTTGAAGATGAAGTTCATATTGTCACAGTTCTGACCTAATGTGCCTACGTTCTGACCTACTGTGCCTACAGTATAACCATACCTGTCTTTAGAACAATGCCATTAGTCAGAGACTATGTTTTCAGTCTGTAGTTGCTCTTGAAACGAGGAATTACGTTAACATATTAATGCCCTTTTATATTGTATTTGCTGTGTTTTGTGGATGTAAAAGGCTTGTTGGAATAAAACTGACGTAATTATGATTTACAAATTACAATAGATTAAAGTTCCAAAAAGCTTCCTCTCCATCTAGAGATTAAACCCTTGAAGAATGTATGTGTACATATTCTAGCCCACATTAGTATGGTAAGAAACTTACGGATTGGGGAAGTGTATTAACACTCTTATTTTGTCAAACTTTATTAACGTTATACAGTAGCAATCTGGTTTGTTTTTCATAGCTACATGGATGCAGATATCACACATTGACACCAGACACGATGCATCTCTGTAAATGTGGGCTGCAGAATATGTGCTTGTCTCTTGGAGTGGCAACTATCTCACCAAAATGCACTCAAGAACAAGTACGATGTTATGGTACAAGATGTCATGCATAGTACATATCCTCCACTGTTCTGTTCTCTGCTTCAGGCCGGAGATGCTGCATGTTTCTATGACATTAGACTGGGACGCAGGCGAGTGGAACACCATGACCATGCTGTTGTGAGTGGTCGGCTAGCGGGAGAGAACATGTCAGGCGCCAACAAGCCCTATTGGCATCAATCGATGTTCTGGTGGGTGTTCATTGTTCAACAACTGATATTTCCGGACAGTTTTCCTAACTAACTAGAGGTTTTCATTGGTCCAAAATACAAGGGCCCCTCCCAATGACAATTGACAATGACAAAAGCTTAAACTGGTGTTACAACGGAGGGAAAGAGCTTCAGCCGTAACCCAGTGTAACCTGGGGATTGTGTAGATAGAAACCTGTAAAATGTGTTCCGTCACCATGTAGAGAGATGCTCAGACTGAAGCTATTGTCTTAAATAGCAGAAAAGTATGAACATTTATTTGTATTAATTTATAAACTTATACTTCTGGAAGTAAGTGTAAAAAGTGCTTCTTGAGAATAGTCCCAACTACTAAATTATTTAAGAGACCTTGTGGTATGTAGGAGTTGCCAGCAGATGGCTGTGTTACTTGGAGTCAGAGAGCCTGCATATTTCAAACCACAAAGGATGTCTTTCCTCTTTGAAGGACAGAAAAGATAGCACCACTTTAACTGCAAGAGTGTTTTGTTGACAAGAATGCCAGAAGAGAAGTGACAATTTAATCCTCTCTACAGATGTGAAGGTTGTCATGACTGCATTTTCTGACGGCTAGTTAAAAATTAAAATTGGGCAGATCGTAATCCACAAAAAATCTGAACCATGAATCAACCTGTTGTGAGGGGTCTTCACAACATAAAAAATGAGCGACCACCTGGATAGCAGTGTTAATTTAGTTTTAGTCATAGTCTTTTGAATAAAATCATGGTAACGTGTTATCATGGTTGGTAAGGATGGCTGCCGGGTAGAATGTGGAATTGAGCTACATGACAACCAGGCGTTAAAACCGATCTTTTAAAAAACATTTGTGTTATGAAATAAAGAACGGCATGAAGTAAGTGAACCTAATTGGTGTGTGGGGTCACTATGCATGCTTGAATTTAGGGTGCAATACACAATTATCTTTTAATAATCAAGGTTCAGCTGACTATAAATGAAATTCACTCTGATCTGTGAGATGTAAACGTGTGTAGATGTGGGATGGACGCTGAGATTTGTTGAGCTGAGTGTGGCAACATGTTGATAAAAAATACAGGCATTTCAACTTTTGTTAATTATGGAGTCTGTAATATGAAAGCAGTTCTTAAAACGCACTCTCTCACTGAACATGGTTAAGATTGTGTCCAGACCTGAATACTTGAATATGAGAAATTACTGTGATAAAAAATGAATGCCCCGGTGGCTCTGTCAGTTGGTGTGCTGACCACGTAGCTACTGTACAGCATTCTGGGTTTGAGTCAGCTCATCTCTTATATCACCCCTCCCCCACTGGGGCTAATGGGGCATCACATTAGACATCATTTAAAAAAAATCCCAGCAAAATGAGCATGACCTGCCCTTTATATACATGTAGAGATTGATCAAGGTATAATTATTCATTGGCTTTTAGGTTGATAAAATGCTTTAAATCAGTTCCACAAGGATCAGCCAACCTTAAAAAGTCAGTGTTGCAATGTCAATACCTTTTATAATATACAGTATGATATTCTTAGGTTGTGTTCATAACTGAAGACGTCTTCATAATTGGAAATGTATTGCGTTAGGATTTAAAACCACTACCCCATTATATTGGCATAAATGTGAACGTGTCTGCTGGACATACTTAAAGAATCACTGTCATTGAATGTTGTGTTACAAATCACTGTCATTGAATGTTGTGTTACAAGCCACATATGTACAACGACAAGCAATACTTTACTACTATTCCGTAGCCATTGTTCTGAAAACAAAATGTTTGCTGCTAATCACCATGCCTCCTGATCCTCTGTTTCACACAGGAGTGACCTGGGTCCTGACGTTGGCTACGAGGCAATTGGAATTGTTGACAGTAGCCTACCAACAGTAGGAGTATTTGCCAAAGCCACGGCCAAGGACACACCTAAAGCTGCCACAGAGAAGTCAGGTAGGACCATCCAGTCTTTTGTAAATCATAGTCAGATCGAGGAAAAAACGTGTTCATTCAGTTTAGAAGAGCCAGGCCTATACTGAATGCCCTTCACACAGAAGACGATTATTTTGCATGGGAAAAAAATGATTATGAACATTTAAAAGGAACAGACATTTCTCTATGATCTCTTGCACCCCTATGGCTGTCCTTTATTTATTTTTCAACCGAACCCAGTCCTGTATTATTTTCTACCGAACCCAGCCCGACTGCTCTTGTATTTGTTCAGATGCGTTAAAACTAAACTATTAATTAACGCCTGCGTTAAAACCTGCGTTAAAACTTATTCACCGATAAAAATCGCCTCTGACTCTGTGTGCAAGGGCCATAACCACTTTCAACCTGCAGTTACGTCCCTATTTTGGGCATATCAATGTAAGTGGAAAAGTTCATCAAATCTTCTAAACTTTTCGCTGCAGGACACCATCGTACAACAAAGTATAAAATGGGGCTTATGTGGTTAAGTCTCTCTGATTGTGATTTATTGTAGGAACTGGAATCCGTTCAGAAAGTGAGACCGAGGATGTGGCCATAAGTCCAGTGGCCTCTTCCACACCTGCTCCTGCTCCGCTGCAGCAGAAAGATGAATATGGCAAAGGAGTCATCTTCTACCTGAGAGACAAAGTGGTGGTGGGCATTATCCTGTGGAACGTGTTCAACAGAATGCCTATTGCAAGGAAGGTTAGTACTGTCACTTTTCCTTATAAATCCATATGATTATTAAAATATCACTGTTTTATTATTTAAAGCATTTTGTAATCATTGCTGTATTCTTTTTTCTATAAAGATCATTAAGGATGGCGAGGAACATGTGGATCTGAATGAAGTGGCCAAGCTCTTCAATATCCATGAGGACTAGGTCTACTCTTTGGAGACTGAGGTTTCGTCAGAGGTTTCATCAAAGCAGAGGCAAACATAGAAGTGGACTGTCACTGCACATGGCGGCTTTGAACTTTCACAGTCAACGCCAGGTTCTGGAAAATCCACTAATGCACATGAAAGGGAGAAACGCTGTACGTCACGTTGGAATATTTTCATATATTTGTAATTTGTACCAAATGCCCCGTTTTGTCGTTTGTTTTTGTTTTTTCTATTGAAGAAAAATCAAATGAATGGATCTCATCAAAATGCTACCCCCAGCTGTTATAGGCTCATGTTGCATATAGTGATCATCATGGTGTATATGTTTGCCTACTGTCCAGCAGAGCTCTACCAGGATAACAATGTTGAGCATGGATTTTTGCTTTGCTGTGTGTTCAGAGCAGCTTATAATGACAAAGCCTGCAATAAAAGAAAAAAGTCTTTTTAACGTGACTGACTGATTCTAGCAAATAGCTGATCGACCAGCTGCACCACTGCTCTTGGTCGCTGATCTTGTAAATCGGTTATTTTTAGCGAGGATATTTAGTGTAGTGGTGGGAAAAGAGTGGGCCAAGTACAGAGCCAAACCCTGTCAACCAAGTACTAGTTTGAAGTATAGAGAGGGTTTAAGTGCTTAATGCCCTGGTTAAAAGCCCTCTGTTAATTTATCAATTAAAACATACACATGTAACCAAGTGGATGAAACCTTAAAAATAAATCATCTACTGTTATTTTTCCTTAAGAATTTCTTGTCAAAAACTCCCTGTTGGTTGGACATTTGAAGTGCAGAAAGGTCTCTGAAGTGTGAGAACATTCATACAAGAAGTAAGAACCTTTACCTTAGAACATAGTTCAACTGTAATACTTTCATTCTGCATCTAATGTCATTTTGATGTTCCATGTGCATAGAATTTGCCTGGCTATTTGAAGGTACTAGTAATTAAGTAATTGACCCATGAACAGAAATGATCTCCGTTATTTTTAAATCTCAATTTGGCATTAGCAAGGTGGGCGGAAAGATAATAAATAAAGCCCATGCAGTTAACTTAATTTAAATGCCTTTCTTACAACCTGTTGAATAGTCATTATGTTCATCTTGTGGGATGTTCCTCAGATTGAAATTAATGAGGGTGAGGAAAAAACACATTTTCCATGTCTTGATCTGATAATATTAACAGTTCTTCCACAAAGACGAGAGATGATAATGCAAAAAGAACAGCTTTGTGTGTCATATGATATGGATATTGTCCCTCCCTTTTCTTTTTCTGGTTCATGTCCACTGCAATTTGTAAAAGTCATTCAACTGTAAAAGCCCAGACAAGATGCTTGGTTTCTGCAAAGTAGGACAGGGCGATATGGAGAAAGAATTGTCACAATAACCAGAAGACTTTCTTCGGATATCTATAAATATCACAATATCTATTATGGAATATTACATGTCAAGTTGCTTGATGTGCAACCTTGATGTACAGTAACATGAATATCTGACTTGGTAATTGCTTTGTAGTGTATCATTCATTTTAAAACAAATCCTACACTACAATGATAAACGTAAATATCCTCAAATTAATTGTGAACCTCAAATTAATGGTGAATGGCTCTAGGTTTTACTTTAACAATATCAGGGGTTTTAATTTTCTGTAACGTTTTTTACAGCAGCCTACTGTACCTTGAGAGAGAGTTAAGTTCAGAAATACAGAATTTTCCAAATCAGAGGATTCATGTGTTTTCAGTTGTATCTTCACCCGAGGCACTGCATAATTATCCAGCAAAATTAGACAAAATATAATACATTGTAATTATGACGTTTAGTAACATACAATTTCTATTTTAGTGTTTTTATATTCTATCCAGAGGGGACATGTAATGTCACTTCAAAGCTTTACCATTAAAATATAAAATTGTCATAAAGTCTTGAAGATTGGGATCACACTGAGCCTTGGAAGGTTATGAAAATGGTCCTGTCTCTTTAAATATTCTTTGAGTAATTCCTGGAGCATACATGTGCCCATGAAAAAGAGATAAACCTTCCAGTCTTCCACGCAAACACTTAAAGAAAATTCTAAATTATACAGCAGTGTCATCGTGGATCACCTGCCGAGAAAAAGTGGGAGGCACAGATCACTCCATAAGGAGGCTGGCTAGCAGAGCAAGACCACATACAATTACACATGTCCAGCATCTGTCCTGTTTAACTGGCATTTTACTCTGGAATATTTCTCTACATATTACCTTGATGCAGAGAATGCAATCTCGTGTGCTATGCATGGTATGGGTCTCATCTGTCATATTTCTGCAAATCAGGTAAGAAACATAAGTGATATTAAATTACAATGTATTAACCTTCCTTTGCAAAGTTTTCAGGAGAATACAAGCTGGATAAAAATAGATGTATGCTGTATGTAAGGCTTTAATGTTAGAGCTCTAGTCACTGGAATCTTTTATAATATAGCTATATTGGAATACAAACTATGCTTACCAATTGTATTAATACTATTGATGATACTGTTGATAATGTTTGCACCTGGAATTTGGAAAAGATTGTAGTGGGATGCATTAAATATATGTTATGACAAATCTTTATTTAAGTAAATAAATAATTATAGTTACCTATTTAACTATAAAGGGCCGTTCATAATAAGCACTCAAACTAACGAGGACTATAACTATATAATTCTCTATTGAAACTATATCCTTATAGAGCTTGGTGTGAATGACCCTTAATTTTAAGACGGCAGAGCAAGACAGTGACATTATTAACTTAATCTTTGAAAGAAAACTCATTGCACCTCAGGGCTTTTAAGTGGTAGAAGACATACAGTACTATAATACTTACTGTCACATTTTTATCTGAATTAGTGATGACAAGAAAACAGCTCTCCATTGTAATATATTGCTATAATGACAGGCGAGGGATATGTGTACCACAGGTGTCACAGTACAATACTTCAAACAGACCTCCTTGTCTTTGTAACAAGTAGCAAAGTTGACAGGGTTTGTCATCCTTTTAATAACTAATGTCTAGTACAATTGTGTTGTTTTAGAGTGTGACTTTGTTTTCGGGTATGATGTTTTATGAACATTCTCTTATGAGAGGAAAAACAACTCAGTGCAGTCATGTTGGTTGCTACCAGGCATTTCTAACTTTAACCCGACAGATCTGCATACTGTAAAGAGATGAAATTTCCCAGTAAAGCGGTCAGGCCACCCTCTCCATCGGACTTCTTAGACAAACTAATGGGCCGGACATCTGGATATGACGCTCGCATCAGACCGAACTTCAAAGGTAAAGAGCATTTTTCAACAATTAATTTGTTGTGATGTGTGCTTACTGGAACATGTGATTATGCGTATATGTTGTCACCATTGTTACTGTATTTATTTTGAAAATTTCTTTTGTATTTTTTATTTTTTATTTGTCTGTTTACTTTTTTACTTCGCTTTGTCTGTTTGGACATTAACCAGTAATGGGGGAAGGGGGGATGTGGGGGGGAGGGAAAAAAAAGTTATATGATGAAATTATGTTTTTCCTCTGTCTAATGTGCTGAAAAATGCTAAATAAACATAAAGGTTAAAAAAAAGGGTAAAGATCAAGTGCAGTAGGTGTAGTAGTGCTGTAGGTGCTTCTCTGTATGTATACTGTTTCACATGACGAATGTAGGCAGTGAAGCAGCACAAACCATATACAATACCAGATGGGTTATCACAGTGGGAGCGCTGGAGGCCGTGATTCTTCTTAAACAGAATTCCTTCAAGTCTTTAATTGTTGTTATGAAATGTGTCATTACCCATGTCTGTTTATCCTTTAGGTTACATCTGTTTCCCTTTACACATAATTCTTTCAAGCCTCTGGTTTCCTTCTGTGTACCCCCTACAGCGTACAGTATGTCTATCCTTCTGTATTAACCCATAGACCTAGTTAAGTAATTTCTCTTTCTCCTTTGCCCATGAAGCCAGCTGAATCTGATTCTCTCTGACACACTTCCTCCTCATTTCTCTGGGGTCACATTTCATTTATATTTCATATTTGCTCCACATCTTTGAGATGTTCCAGTGTGTAGGCTACTGGCCAAATCCCAGCTGATTATCTATAAATACACTAATGTGATGGAGAATCAATAAATCATGACCTCATAGGAAATTACTTAACTTGACTGAAATATTTAAAGGTTCAGGTGTTGTCAGATGAATGTCTTGGTGGACTTTGTTAACTGAAAACAGGATTACAAATGAAGAGGAGAACAAGCAGAAGAGGCCTGCTCTCGTTTGTCATGCATGCGTTTTCGGATTTTGAGTGTTTTTTAAATTGGATAAGCACATGCCTCAATGAGTAATTATATGTTGAAAGTTAAAATGGCTGTGATAATGACAATGGCAGAGTGACAAAAGTTAAGGAACTGAGATGAGATGTTCTTCTCAGGTCCCCCTGTGAATGTCACCTGCAACATCTTCATCAACAGCTTTGGATCCATCACTGAAACAACTATGGTGAGAATTACACATGATTTTTTATTTGCATTTATAAGATTTCATTATCAATTCCAAGTGAACATGATAACTCAAGTACAACATAATTTTGTTGACATTATGTTCACTGTATGTGGCTATAATAATAATGATAATAATAATAATACAAAACAATAATTGATAAACATGCACTCAAGAATTATACCAAACGAAAGTGGTAATTCTGCATTTCAGACCAGTGTGGGTAGTTTGGCAAAATGGTATTGACCAAATCTCTTCGCCTATGTTCACCGATTGTTTGCGTATTATAACATGTCCAGAATAGTGTTAAGTAGTGTTAATGTGGTTAACAATTTAAACCATGCTTCGTTGATTGGGATCCCCCAGGGGTCTGGCCCCCTCCTTTTTCCCTCTACACCAAATCTCTTTGCTGAAAACAGCTGATCTACAAGCTCACAACACATCATAAAAGCGACTTGTGAGGTTGTAGATCACTATTTTCGCCAAATGTTCACCTATTATGACAGAATAGGGACGCTTGGGTTCATGTGGTTAAGAGTGACTACTTGGCTTGATGGATTCATCTTTCAATTAGCATCACTGTGATTTCATTATGCTACAGTAGCCAGCCTAAGGGGAGTAGCATTCAAGTAAATGTTTCAGATTACTTAATTAGCAGATTACATTATTTCCTTTTTTTCAATGACAATTTACTGTAAAATCTAAATGACTGATTCTGTTATGATTAGTGAAAAAGGGTTGATCTTCACCAAATGAATTATAATTCAAAGTGGGTTCATTGACTGTTTGTAAGCTGTCATTGTGACAACACACTGTTTGGCATGTGTATACTACTGGAACACTCCTCAACCATATCCTCAAATGACATGGCCCCAAAACAATCCAGAAATACTTACCGTAAATGAAATATTTTGCTATTTCTGCCAGGCTGGTGTTTCCTACTCGGAGTAGAATCCAAGTCAGCATTGACTGCCGGCACTTCCATATACTGTAGTCTACAAACTGAAGGAGTTCACTAGAGTTTGGCTAAGAGGAACCACATTCAAATGGAGTCCACTTGTTGTTTTGGATGGATTTTAAGATGCACTTATTACAATTGAAACATGTCGCAGTAGAGCATTCTCAGCTATCATTGTTTGGTCTCTGTATTTAACCCATATAGACCTATATGTACTATTTTGTCAACACTATCTTCTAATATGTCACCATCATCATGGTTGCTCAGAGATACCTGCGGCCATAGCTAAATGGTTAAAGAGAGCCCACATGAGAAGCAGGAGGTCCCAGGTTCGAGCCCCGGCAAATCGGTAATGTGTCAGGTTGTCCCTGACACTTCACCCTTAGCACTTCACCCTGAGCAGTCTCCTCTCCCCTGCGCTCAAGTCTCACCACTTGGGCAGCAATCAGCTGGGTGAAGCTGAAAACTGAACTTCTCCCACGGGATCAAATATGTCTAATTATTAATATTATTATTATTATTCCTGATATACATGTACATCTGCAAAGCTTCTACATGATCCTCATGCCTGTGTAGTTCTTTATAAAATAATACTGTATAATGTCAATAAAGTCAATACTCTATTCTAACACATTACATTGTGTTCCACACTATAGGACTACCGGCTCAATGTATTTCTGCGGCAACAATGGAATGACCCACGGCTGGCATATAAGGAGTATCCTGATGACTCTTTGGATCTGGACCCATCCATGTTGGATTCCATATGGAAGCCTGACTTGTTCTTTGCTAATGAAAAGGGGGCAAACTTTCATGAGGTCACCACAGACAACAAACTACTCCGGATATTCCAGAATGGCAATGTCCTCTACAGCATCAGGTAATCACTAAACCTGTGTGTGTGTGTGTGTGTGTGTGTGTGTGTGTGTGTGTGTGTGTGTGTGTGTGTGTGTGTGTGTGTGTGTGTGTGTGTGTGTGTGTGTGTGTGTGTGTGTGTGTGTGTGTGCGTGCGTGCGTGTTCGACCTCAAACTTGGCGTGTGTGTCGCCGATGACCTGGGGGTGTGCAGAAATTCCGTCAGACCAACAGTTGTTGAGAAGCGAATAACCACGAATGTTAGTCTGTCCGCGGGTCTTTGTAGGACACGCCAGATATCTGTGTGTCTGGGGGGTGTAGGCAACGGCTTCCCTGATTGGCCAACCTGAGCCATTAGCTTCACGGATTGGTCAAGCTTTGTGTCACGTTTGTGCTACCAAGTGGTAGCGCGCACAATAGACCTCAATTAGAACTCCAACTATGGAGACCCTCGTATCTCCATATTTGGTCGATCGGTTGTAAAATAATCAGGTACCACACTGGATCAACGTTAACTGGTACTCTAATAGCAAGTACAACAAGTACAACAGGTATTGCAGCATGAACAGTTTGGGGGCATGAGTAGGCCGGAGCTCGTTTATAAAAAAAAAAATATTTGTAATATCTATCCTTATTAGTACCGTGGTAATAGGTATTGCACTGGGTACTCTGACAACGGATACAGCAAGTACTCTGACAGCAGGTACAATGGGTATTGCATAACTGGGTGGGGCAAGCATTCCCAACTTGCATTGTTCGTGACTTGCGTGGTGGTCCCCGAGTAGGCCGTGCCCTTTCCCGTCTAGTATACTGTATATAATGACCTCTCTCTGGAACACTGACCCAAATCTAATGCTTGTAATTGTAGAGTTAACATGCTTTGGAGACAAATGTGGCAAACACAGCTGTGGATTTCATTTAGCATTTATTTAAATGAGAGAACACTGAGAGCAAGCTTCCATTTCCAGCTGTAAACCAATCCTCATGCAGACTGCAGGCTAGACAAGAAAAAGCATACAAATTGCAAGTGACTGCAGTTTCTTTGGGCTACAAAGTAACATTTTATGGTCAATTATGATTTACACAGAAGCTAGTGATCCTAGCCCTGAGCACTCTTTTACTTTAAGTGTGACAGTAGTATGAATATGACAGGCATTACTTTAGTGCTCAACCTCTTGGCCCATCAACGAGATAAGTGCACTTGCATAACACTAACAAAGCACAATATAAAACATTTATTTGAGTAAATGCTCCTGGGTGGATTGGGTGCATGACATACCGAATTGTGGAAATGAATTAAAGGACTTCTGACATGGTCTGCAAAGTATGTGTTTACTAGAAAGCAAAGCAATATTTAAATGTCACATTTCATAAAGCAATGCTACATGCTCTTCCATATAAAGAGAGAACAGCACATACAGTATCAGGGCTAATATTGCCCCATAGCAAGTCGTTCACAGATGACAATATGTGGTTAATATGATACAATGATATGTAACTGCTCCACTGAAAAGATATTTTGAATAATTTGCATTCTGAAAGATGAGTGCCAATATTAGTATATAGAGACATGCAGCACATCTGCATGGCTGGCTGACATCTCACAGTGGATGTCTTCCCACCACCTCAAGCTCAACATAGATAAAACAGAGCTTCTCTTCTTCCCTGGGAAGTCTTGCCCCTGCAGGATCTTTCCATTTTCATTGCCAAGAACCTGGTGTCCTTGTGATGACTACCTTGAGCACACATTACAGTGATTACTCACTCCTGTCGATTTTCACTTCACAACCTCTGGAGGATCAGGCCCTTCTTCACCAAGGAGTCTGCCCAGCTCCTTATCCAAGCTTCAGTCATATTCAGGCTTATCTACTGCATCTCCGTCCCGTCCTTACTGGTCTATACCTGGATGCTCTCCCAAATGTAGATATTTAGGGCCCTATCTTGGGGCTGCCTTACTCTTTAGTAGGAGTGGCCCATTTTGAACAAAATGCTGCAAATCATGCACATTCGCACTATGTTGAGGAATAAATGCCACCCTTTCAACATTGCCCTATTATAGCGCCACCAGGAGGCCCATTTTTGCAACCACTTTTTGTTCTATTACTCCTACAAATGTTGTCCAAACATCAAGACGGATCCGTACGATTTTTCACATTCCAGCCTGATTGGCGAATTCCGAACATTGCTGGCCCACACTAACCTACCTGACCTGGTGGAGACCTGTCCTCCGGGGAGCACTTTTTCTAGTTTGTATCTGTACTTGTTGCCTAGATACAGATGCTAGTTGTTATTCAATCGTGTGTTGTAAATTGTTTACAAAGTATGTTATTTATTTATGTATTTATTTGTCAGGCAAATAAATCAATGAGACAAAATGACTATACACACCAGAACAGTTTTTTCCCACATGCCATCACACTTATGAGAGGTTAACTCTGCACATGCTGCATGGACAGACTAGAATATAGGATATACTTCTGTATTATTCGTTTATTACTACTTGGTTCTGCTGCTCTAAGTACACATATGAAATTCAGTCACTGACCAGAGTCAAATTCCTTGTAGGTGTAGCCAAAACCTGATTTATGAACCTGATTCAAAAACTAAATAATATTGGCATTTAATTCCTGAGTTTCTGCAGAATGTGAGTGCTTTTAATGTACTGTAGCAGATCACATGCACTCAACAATTACAATTGGACTTTAAAGACCTGTCTACTCACCAGTTTCACCTATTGAACTTCATAATGCACTTTTCTGTTGTAACATAGATCAAGATTTAATGTAGTTTATAAACTACTTAATTAGCACTCAAATGAGAAGTTCTCAGATGAAAAAAAGAAGAAATTTAACAGGTGTAGGCTAGAATTATTCATCAAAGCATTTTGATTTAGCCAGCAGTATTTGAGAAAAATAGCACAAGGGGATGCGTGTTCCACAGACTTCAAACAATTTCCTCATGAATAGATGTTTTCCTTTTGATATCAATGACTACATTAAAAGTAATCACCTTTTTAAGTATTAATGGTTTCAGCCACACAAAATAAAATAATAAATAAAAGGGGAATCAAGGCTGCCAGACTTTTCCAGTAAAGGCCATGCAGTCACTGAACTTAGTATGGTTAATTGTCTAGAGATCACGAACACTCTCACCAAGTTTTATGGCAATCTGACAATTACATTTTGATATATCTTTTGTGCAACGGAAAGTTTTGACCGTGCTAGAGGAAAGGAGTCATTGGGGTCACCAATATCAGTAGCAGTTCCTCCTCCGAGCATGATGGTGCACATCCATGGCAATCCAGCCAGTGTTTTTTGAGATATCTTGTTCGGGACCACAGTGTTGGACAGGGTTGACAGACAGACAGACAGACAGACAGACAGACAGACAGACAGACAGAGAGACAGATGGATGGATGATGGACTGATGGATTGACTGACCGACTGTCATCGCCATCCTAAGAGCCTGTTTCACCAATTTCCACTTAGCTTAGGCTTACTTTAGACTTGAACACAAAACACATGCCACACTGTGTCGGCCCTGACTGTGTACTCACGGATCAAGGGAATTGACTGGTGAGAAACCAATGAGGTGCAGGTGTCGTTGATTACTGAGATCTAGGAACCCAAACAACAGTGTTTTGGTTTTTAGAAAGCATAGAATCTTGTATTTTGGGAAATTATATAGCATAGTTTTTGTTAAATGCTCATTGTTATTATGGCTGTCCTTCTACAATGCTATTCTTTCCCTAAATCTAACAAAAGCACCTTGCATTCAATCTGGGGAAAATCCACAACTTTGTCTTATGAAAACCAGGTACTGTATCTCAAACCTCTTTTTCTCAATGTATCTTTTACTATTTTGTTCAGAGAAAAATATTCAGTAATGGCAGGAAATTTATATTTTGACAAGAATGTTAGCCTACTGTTGAGAAATCTCATGATGCTGCAAATCGGCCAGGTAGATTACTTTCACTGCTTTATGTCATCTAATGACACTGGCTGTTATAGATTCAAGAGCACATGCTTTATTGCAGACAGAGTGAACTATAACTTTCCTTTGACGAGATTGAGGCGATTGAGTGCATGCAGTTGCACTTCAGTGATGGTCATTTACATAATGGTCTTTGATGAACTCAGTGAATATGTGTGTCAGTAGGTCAGAGTGTGGTCCAGTGGGTCTCGAGCGTGGGCTGGGGCATTTTTATATGCATAATACAATTAATCATGGAATAAACAAGCACAATTTTTCACAGTGGGTGCTTTTGGTGTGGATGAGGCAGTCATCCTGATACAAGTCTGAGCGTGATGTTTGTATCATGTATGCCAACTTTGGTTGATATCTTAGTATGTTATAGAAAGTAACATTTGCTCGTTTTGTTTTTAATAAAAAAACAAATACATACATAGTACATAGTATGATAAAAGGTCCCATCATTTTCATATGTAAGAGATGTAAGAGTACAAATGTGAGAGTCAAAATATAAAATGTCAACCAAAAGCTTTAAATGTATACCGTATACACTTTCACAATACATTCCTTTCTGTGTTTTCAAGGCTCACTCTTATTCTGTCCTGTCCAATGGACCTGAAAAATTTCCCCATGGACAGTCAGACATGTACAATGCAGCTTGAAAGCTGTGAGTAAAAACTTCCTCTTTTGACTGTCTGACTTGTCTCTATTCCTGGAGCTAGACACGACAGACTTGATGCATTATATACTGTACATGTAAAAGTTGCCATGATTAACATGACCCATATATCACCTCACCCTCCCCATCGTCTCTCCTCCAGTCGGTTACACCATGAATGACCTTATTTTTGAATGGCTGGATGTGGGTCCCGTGCAGGTGGCCTTTGATCTGCAGCTCCCTCAGTTTGTGCTGAAAGAAGAGAAAGGTCTTGGATACTGCACTAAGCACTACAACACAGGTATGGTCTCCATCCTGGCCAGCCCCCTCTGTTAGGATAAGCTAACTACAGTTTGCCCACTGTCTGTATATTCTTGTCAAACATGTCTCCTGTGCATAGGTAAATTCACCTGTATAGAGGTAAAATTCTATTTGGAGCGTCAGATGGGCTACTACTTAATCCAGATGTACATACCCAGTCTGCTCACTGTCATTCTGTCCTGGGTCTCGTTCTGGATCAACATGGATGCTGCACCTGCCAGGGTGGGCCTAGGAATTACCACAGTGCTCACCATGACAACCCAAAGCTCTGGTTCGAGGGCTTCCCTGCCAAAGGTTGGACAGGAAAAATAACACCTGTGATAGTACTGTAGCTACAGTATATAGAATACTCATTACTTTTTACATGACTTTGTGCTACATACAGTATGGCCTCTTCTGTTTCCAGATGCTGACTGTTATTTTGTTATTATTTTATCCATTTCCCACTCATTTTTGACAAAATTAACACCAATACGCTCATCTTCAATGCTGCTTGCCAATTGCCTGCCTCCACATTCTGTATATGTAGCACGGGCAAACGAAAGCACCATTTTCTTTGGTAAAGGTATAAGGAGTAGAAAACATAACAGAGAAACCTGCGCCTAACTACTTTAGACGCTCACTTAGTTCATAGTTTTTAAAATAGTAATATGGTCAAATAAAAAGAGTTCTTTATTTATTTTATCAAAATAATAAAAACAACTAACACTATTGCTACAATACTACTGTATATGAATTATTCTAACTTGTGTTCATATTTATGGTTGTATAGGTGTCTTATGTAAAAGCCATAGACATCTGGATGGCTGTGTGTCTCCTGTTCGTATTTGCTGCACTTCTGGAGTATGCAGCCGTTAATTTTGTTTCACGGCAGCACAAAGAGTTCTTCAGACTGCGAAAGAGGCTCAAAGAACAACAGCGACAGAGAAACGTGAGTGCAACCCACCCACTCACCCCCTTAGGCAACTGTCACCTACTATTCTCTATGCCTAGCTACGCAGGGACTGCACAATTCATCTGCATGTCACAATCCATGCTTGAGAATTCAGAGAGCATTGACCTGTGCTTAATTAATGCCTTCACCTCACTCGACTAGTGGCTACATTTACTGAACATCTTGCTTCAAGAAAAACAAACACTCTAGGCCAAAACATCTTTACAAATAAAATATTTAAATGTAGCATTTAAAATAGGATTCGGAATTCCATAATTACTTAAATACCACATTGAAGTTTTAACACTTAAAAGTATTGTATTGTCTCTTTTGTATTAACTTTGTATTAACATATTCATTTCTCATGCAGTAGCACTGATTTTTTTAAATTGTTTTTGTTCATCATTATAAGAATTTGAGACTGGTAGTTTTCTTTTTTTTATTTTGACTGTAGTTACATCATCTGAAAAACAAATAACAGCATCTCTTCATTGCAGTTTTAGGCTGTGGGACCACATGTTTACTAGCTAAATGTGTGTTCTGCTTTTTTTACCCATCAGCTGGGAAGTGGTGAGACTAAAGTGAAGGGAACCAACATGCCAGGCAACAACGCTCCGCATGGGTCCATAGCCCAGCAATGCAGTGTTTGTGCCAGGGTATACATTCATCTAGCTTAATTGACAACCTACAAATCAACATTTTAGAGGAATAAAAAACTAAAGAAAATAAAGTGCTACTCATTCATCCTTCTTGTCTTTGGTTTTGATCTATAGGAAGAAGAGCTGGCACAGCAATTCTACCAGAGTGTTGGACTTACTCTTTCAACTGAAGGTGGACCAGAGATGGATGCAACACCAATCTTTGCTGATTTGCCTCCTGGGTTAGGATTCTATGACATCCGCAGGCGCTTTGTGGATAGGGCTAAACGAATCGATACTATATCCCGAGCTTTATTCCCACTCAGTTTCCTCATGTTTAACGTCCTCTATTGGCTGACCTTTAAAGTTCTACGACATGAGGATGTCCAAGCCACACTGTGATTTTCCATCCACTGAGAACTACTTTGAAGCAGCACTATGTAACTTTTTTAATTAATAAAATGTAATGATGTCCAATCTGTATGGTAGAGTATGTTAATACAATATAACTTATACAATTGGGGTGGTTGTATTTTGTCTCCCTGCTCTTCTATTGAGACATTTAGATCATGTTAAAGGTCATGTCTCACCTAGACACGTGATCTGACACGAATTTTGACCTGGTGGTCAAGATTCAATTTATCCCCTGAGCAAGCAGGTAGGCTCTATTAGCTCAATGGTAAGAATTTCAGCACTTGTGCAGGAAACCGGGTTCAAATCCGGGGTAGAAGAGGAAAGTTACATAGTGCAGCTTTAATTAACACTGATACCTTTAATTCTACATTTTAACAGTGTACAAAAATGTAACTACATTTCAACACTCTTTGAGTTACAAATGGACAATTAATGCTGAAGATTTTACTATGCATCATTTGAATTCACAATTTGTTTCATTTTTATCCCCGCCAGGCCGAAACAGCCGAAGGCGAGGGATTATGTTTTCACTCCCGTGAGTCTGTCGGTTTCTCTCTGTTCATCTGTGAGCAGCTAATCTCGGGCACCGCTGGACCGGTCGACAGGAAACTTTGCACACACACTCCCAGCAACCCTAACCCTCTGCCTCAAATTTTTCAAATCTGCCTCATATATTTTTTAAATAAATTCTACTCTCTCTTAATGAAACATTTACAGGCTCAAATAGGCCATGGAAAGTCAGATCTTCATTCCATGTTTAAACCTTCCAATGAAATACACTTTTTATTCGCACTGGGCTCTGAAGTCTAGACTTTACACTCCACTATATGACTCAGAGCCATGAAGTGAAAAGAAGGCAGAGATCTCTTGAGTAGGTTGTTGTGTAACTACGAACTATACACAGTGTGCATATGCCATATTTGTGTGTATGTACGTTTTAATCAATATGTGTCTCAGGTAATAATAATCTAACAATGGGAAAATGTTGTCCTAATTGCTGTTCATAATACAATGAGTGTTTCCATTTAACAAGACTTTTAAGGGACTTTTAAATTGCACGCTAGCTGAGATGGCTGAAGTAAAGTTGTGTTCAACTGAAATCCAGTCACCTGTGTGACTTCTTTTCTTTGGGTGCATGTACCCAATATATATTACAAGAATCGATTCGTTTTTATTCATGGCAACTCTACCAGTTGATTATTATAAACATGTTTTAGGGATTATTTCCTTCTGAATTAGCTGGAGAAACCACACAGGGAGAATGGAAGCTCAGGATCCAGTTTACATTTGGTGAATTCTGTTACCTTAAAGCTTAAATAGTCAATGATATGTATAATCTATTCTAGTTTATTTAGGGCTTGACTTAGTGAGCCTCATACAACCTCATACAAATTCTTAATTTGCTTTTAACAAATTGCAGTTCTCATCTTATGGATAATGTTTTAGCTGCTTTTCAGGTACTATATATAATTATATAATGATTATCAGGATCACCAAAGTTGATTTAAAGTCTGAGTATGCTCTAATGCCTGTGTTGGGTCTCGTACTTGGGAAGGAGGGGGGCAGGACAACCAGATGGGACTTTGTCCCAGGTTTCCTACATGTAACATTAGTGCCCCCTGGTGTCCTGCACTGTGCATGTACATGTTTTAGGAACAGGCACACATAAATCAGGCTTTAGTTTTCAGTAATCGGAATAATTGTGCTAAGCAGCTGTCTTGCTGCCAATATAAATGTAGTTCTTGATAAGGTACTACACAGCTTTTCCCTCAGCAGTTTGTTAGGCAAATAGGTTACCAATGGTGTAGATCACCACAGGCATCTGGTGACCCACTGCCATATTATTCCTATAGGAATAATATGTATAACAATTAGAAATGTTAAATAGTTGATGTTCTGCTTGCTTTAGTCCCAGTGCCTGCATCAAGAGATCGTTAACATTAAGATAACGAATAAGATTGCACTTTATTGATCCAGCAGGGTGAATGCAGTCACAGTCAGCAGCCGATATGCATAAAGTAGCCAAGGTCCATAAAGAGAGAAAAATGTTTTTTTTATCATCACAATCAGTATGCAGTCAATACAACTAATCAGTGCTGTCATGCCTTGTGCAACATTCTCTTGATCACGGGACGTTTTTATAGTAGTGTGACTTACTATTGCTGTTTGTTTATATAGACATACATGATATACTCTGACAGTAGTCATGTCTTATTGCACATGGGGTCATTGACTCTTGTCAGTGATTGGTAGGCTACGTGACGCATCAACTAATCCACACATGCCACACATTCATATTCCAACATTATTTCCAATTAGGAATCCAATCAAACGTTACAAGTTACATCTGCGCATCCAATGCATGGCTTCAGAAACGTTTAGTACAGCCCATTTGACTATGCTGAAAATGTCCTTATCACAATAGTAAAGTAATTCATGTTAAACTGTTGATTTCCAGTGGTGTAAAGTAATTGTGTGGTATTTTTTACTTTACTGAAAATTGGAAATACTCCAGTACTTTAACTTCTCCACTGCATCTCAGAGGCAAATATTGTACTTTCACTCCACTACAATCATTTGAAAACGTTTTATTTGTATTATTATTACAAGACATACATTAACCACTTCAGCTCTGTACATTTCAGCCATTTGAAAATAGCCGATCTACAAGCTCACAAGGCATAGCTGGCATCGCAATGCTTTGTGAGCTTAGATGTGCTATTTTCAAATGTATACATTTGAAACCTGTGAAATGGGAGTAGCCTACTTTTACCTTTGGTACTTTAATATTTTGATGCCAATACTTTTGTAGTAAAGTAATTAATGTTAAACTCATGATTTTTCCCCACCGGAGGGCTTTGCCCACTTTTCTTCTGCTATACTCCTTTAACGTAAATAAATAAATACATAAATACAATCAAATATATTTCTTTAAGGATAATATGAAATTAGTTTCCTAAAAAAAAGATAGTCTCCCTCTGCGGGGCACTTCTCCTCCTCCTCCTCCCTCCACCCCCACTCCCCCCAGATAGTGTCCCCCGCATGGAGACGTGGCAGCTCCATTGGTCATATGATTACACTCCACCGAACCAAACCCCACCCGTGTTATCGTCCAGTCTGCAAACCGTTCCGGGCGGCTGGTCAACACGTAAAAAAACAACACCACCGTGTTCATTTCGTGCAGCAGATGACATAGTATTTTTCGCCGTATTTTAACGGTCCCAGACCCCGTTCTTTTCTCAGAATAGCTACACCTTAAATGCAACACATAGGAGCGGTGGTGGTGGTGGTGGCTGGCGGTGACCACCCAAAATAGTATCGTTTTTTTAGACGTTTAAACTGCTGACGTTTCCAGAGCTTCAAATAGCTTCCGTTTTCCACTGGCACTGATTGGACTGTTCTGAATCTGGACAAGAAGAAGAACCGTCCACACTTCAATGGAGGAACAGCCCAAAGATCTGCTGCGGGCTCCAGCACCACCACCACCACCACACACAGAGAGACATCAGGGACAGCAGCACCAAGGAGACACAGACACAGACAAGCCCTCTGCTCAACACACAGCTTTAATAAAACATGACCAGAGCCACAACATCCAGTACCAGCAGCACCAGGAAGCGACGACGAAGAAGAAAACAGGTTAGGGGTTGGAGAAAAAGTTAGCATACACCGTTATCATGCTAGCCTTAGTCAGCTAATGTCAGCCACACAGACGACCAAACGGGGGGCTAGCGTTATATTTGCTAGCTCGGCGACAAAATTGCAGATCTGCAAGCTCACCGCGCGTCGCTCACGCCACGCGCAGTGAGCTTGCAGATCGGCTATTTTCGCCGCGCGACGCCCTCGTACGGGCGAAGTGCAACCCAGAGGCTTTAGCTATAGCTAACTCGCGGCTAATTTTGCATACACGTAGTCGCGCGAGCGTTTCTTTCGCTCGACAAAGAATACGTTATTATCATTGCTATAACTATTTTTTGTTTGGTTTTAAACCTAAAGTAACGTTGTGAGTTGCGTCGACACTTTTTCAGTTGGAGAGAGGGGGGGGGGGGGCATCCATGTTTTTTTTTTTGGTCGAGCTAAATGAAATGGTCGCGCGACGACCGAAGTACGTTAACTAACCGTTAACTCCATCGCAGTTGAAGGTGTGTAAGCTAGATGTTAGTTAAACCGGATGAGATAACAACGCATGTTACTGGCGATGATGAAGCAACGCGAGGCCAAAAAATTGATTCCAAAAGCGACGATAAAGTTAAGCTAACGCTCGTTTAGGTGACGTTGCGTGACAGTTGGTGGGTGCTTTGACATATCGGGGATTGACCTTGTGTGCGCCGCGTTTCACCAGCCGTTCTACGTGTGCTTTCCACGGTGTGAAGGATAGCCTGCACGAGAACCGTGCATCATAGCGGTCCCAGTGTGTGTGCACGACGATGTGCAGCCAGAGATTGTTTTTTTTATTGGAACAACACCTTGTGTGGAGTTCTAGGAAAACATGCCGGCTCCACTGGAATGTTCCGTGGATCCATTTCCTGTCGGCCATGTTAGAGTATTAGTGTAAGCTAATGCTAAAGTTAACCTGCACAGCTAGCATAGATATTTCCCGTCACGCTCGCTTAGTGTTTTTAACTCGATATAGGGAACGGGCATAGGGAGGAGTCGAGGCGGAGCCTAGCTACCAGTGACGTATTTCGGCAGCCATCTTACTTAGCCTCGTATCAATAACAACATTGACAGTTACTCACAACGTGTCCTGAACGCACAGTCTGTGTAAAGTCTACAACACATTAAAGGACAGAAGATGGACCGGGCAATGCATGACATTACCATACAGAGAGAAGCTGAACGCGGACGCAAAGGCACGCTACCTGGGAAAAATGTCATTACATCTGTGCCCCTGTAATGACAGTGCCCAGTCAGAGTCACAATCATTCATTTCATATTGGTTCACCTGAACCGAAAATAAAATATAGTCATCTTGAGTACTGATTATCTATATATTATTATTATTATTAGCGAAGTATTATTATTATTATTATTATTATTATTATTATTATTATATTGTTCATTCATTAATCATTGAGCTAGTAAGTGAATGGAACGGGACCTGTGTTGCCAGATTTCGCGAGAGAAATAAGCAACCAGGTATATGAAAACAAGCAAGAAGTGGCTTTGTGACATTGGCTACTTGAAAAAAATAGCCGATCTACAAGCTCACGTGAGCTTGTACATAGGCTATTTAAAAAAAAACTCTTGCAATAAAATAAACAATATTTGGATTTTTTTTTAAACATTCTAACAACACAAATGCTCCCTGGCACAGACAATATTCATGACAATATTTGAGAACCACTGGTTTATTTTTATTTTTTTTGGAAACAAGCCTAAATAAGCAATAACACTTTATAAATAAGCCACACAAAAAACGCAACCCGTCTCAAATACCAATTTTACAAGCAACTTAACAGAAAAAGCCAGAAAAAGTTCTGCCCAAAGTCGCTTATAATAAGCCGACATGGCAACGCTGATTCTCTCCCAGAAACGGTCTTATCAACACAACATGTTTATATTTTTATTGTGTGCTGTCATGCTTGTTTGAACACGGGTAGAGAGCCTAAATGTGTTTGTTTCATTGTATTTAAGATATTCGATATAAATTCTTTTTTTTTTAATGCCAGATTTAGCTAATACTGCCGTAAACGTCCCATTCAAACTGCTAGCCTAGCCACTTAGCCGATGCTCTGCTCTGAGACTCTGAGCACAACAGATGTTTATATTTTTATTGTGTGCTGTCATGCTTGTTTGAGCACAGAAGCATATGTGTTAGAGATTATACAAGTTAGATATAGATAGAAGAGAGGTGGAAGATAATGTACATCGTCTACACATTGCTGCTTGCTGAACGAGCAGGACTACAGAGTGTTGTACAAGGATGTACTAGCGTGACCAGATAGATAGTAGAGAGATGGAAGATCATGTACACAGTGTCTACACTTGCTGCTTGCTGAGAACAACGAGCACAGGACTACAGAGTGATGTACCAGGATGTACCAGCGCGACCACAAAGATAGTAGAGAGATGGAAGATCATGTACACCATCTACACTTGCTGCATGCTCACTACAGAGTGATGTACGGATGTACCAGCGCGACCAAACAAGCTAAGGCTTATGGCGGCCAAAGTGGGCGGAGTTAACGGCGTGACGAAACTGTGACATCGCTACGCCCTTTCCCTATAGATACATTGGTTGTCTTACATTTGTATCAATTGATGCTAGTTCCCTCTTATACCGCATATGAACGATTTGCGGTGTTAAAGTTGGAAAACTTGGGTGACGGTAGTTGTCATAGGCTATTGCTAATGCTGTGTATGTTTCTTTCGGGTGGGCCTGTTGCATGTTGTGCTGTCAGTCTGAAATCACGCGAACAGCTCGCAGTATGGTTGCTTCAAATGACACGCTTAGGCCAACACTGATTGATCAATGCTTGCTGTTCACCCAGACAAGCTATGAACAATTTTGCTAATACTTTCTAGCTGCCAAATCCAAACTATAAGTGAAAATCGCCTGCTCTGTACGGTCTATTACACAAAAGTATCACGGTTTCCCCAACAGCCTGGGCATGCTATGATTTGAGGTGTTGTACTATTGAATAAATAGTTTATGCACAGGTATAATAAGCAAATACATCCACATACAGCTACATGAGCCACATTTTTTTTTTTTACATGAGTCATGTTTTTTGTTTTGTTGACTTGATAGTGCACTTTTAATTTTTAGCTTGGAAGCAAACTATAGAACAGCAGAAACACATTTTATTTCCAGATGTGAACAATATTTAGATACTCATTCTCTACATGAATCAATTGAATGCAAGTGTGAGCTGTAAGACCAGAACTGTAGTAAAGAAACATCATGTACTTAAGCAAGTTAAAATGCAAATTGAACTCTAGACCGTTAATCGTACCTACACACAACTCAACTATGCTACATTCATTGGCTTATAAATACATTCAATATAAATGCTGTACGCAGCAATCCCTAAAATGGCAAAAGAGAGGGTAATGGCAAATTATCTTACAAAAACTGCAGAAATGTACTTAATGATCCTTGACCCAGACCACAGTAATTGTTCAAGGCACTTTTGTGGCAAAGGGGGTAACTGAATCAGAAATACTTTCCATAGCCAAATGCCCTCAGTATTGTATATAAATTAACCTCTTTTCTGTCACTATGATGCAGCCTAATTATTTATGTAGGATGGGATTAAAATTAACGGGTGTTTTGCTGTCTTCATCAGTACCAAACATTCCCAGCGCCAGTCACAGATGTAATTTAACAGTTATTTAAATGGATAGATGGACATATTGTTGACGTATACTGTAGGTGGGAAAATGACATGCATTACCTTTTTGAGTGAGCAATAAGACTACAAGCATTACTTTTGTAGTCTTTTGCAACTTTTTTCCTATTCGGAGCAGGGCCACCACTGAATGTAGTTATGAATGTAGAGTTGACAGTGCTTTAACTTTTCCCACAATGGATTTTAACCTGATTGTACTTCCCTTTTCAGGTAATAGAAAAATAAACATCGGTGAGGAAGAGGATACTGTTGCTATGTCGTTTCCCTCCAGCAGCAATGGTAACAGACACATGATAAATACAAACGTGAAACAGAAGGCGACACAAAAGCTGTACACAACTGCTCCAAAAGTGAGCGGCAAAGGTTTGGACCATAAGAAGAATATGGACCTAAAAAATGACAAGGAAAAGGCCCTGGATTTGCATCACACTGAGGGCCAGTCATTGGATAAGAAAGACCCTATATTGCTTCAAAATGGCATTGTAAACTGTGGCTTCATTACAAATGGTTATTCAAGCAAGCAGTCGCTGGACAATGATGGCAGTGGCTCCGAAGGTGGATATACTACTCCTAAGAAACGCAAGGCCAGATGTAACAGCATTAAGCACATTGAGAATATGAGTAAAGAAAAGGAGAAGGACATGCAGCAGGGAAACGCAACACAGGATTCTGGGGCTTTTAATCCAGAGACGGAGAAGGGAGTAAATTCGAGACTGGATGGCTTCAGGCCTGTCCATAAAGTAGAAGTTCACTCAGCAGCTAGACGGGCAGTTACCTCTGAGACTCCAATGGGTGAATCTCAGAGGAAAAACTCGGATGGCAAACCTGTAGGCACCTTTGGTAAGAAGTTTGAGGAAAGGCACAAAGCAAAGCTTTCCTCTTCAAAAGAGGACTCATGGACTTTGTTCAAGCCCCCTCCAGTATTTCCTGTGGACAATAGCAGTGCTAAAATTGTGCCCAAGATCAGTTATGCAAGTAAAGTAAAGGAGAACCTCAACAAAGCCCAAGGTGGAGCCGAGACGCTGCCTCCGCCTGTTAGACTGTCACAGGTCCCCATGTCAGCTATGAAAACGATCACCTCAGCTAGCTTTACTAATGGTCCTGTTTCTGGTAATGGAAACAGCTGCCCATCAATGGGTACCTTCTTTGCCCCTGCTGCTAGTAGTATTCCACCAGCCCCTTCTCTCCCAAGTGGTGAGAATGTAGCATCTCCTTTGGACAGTAACTGTAGCTCTACAACCAGTGCTGTGGATGCAGAAGTTTACGAGCCTAGAAAGTGTACTCTTTTAATTTACCCTTTAAATATGCAACCTGTGCTCCCTAGTGCTCGCCAACTTGATGCACCGGCTGCTCAGACAAATCAGAAAGCCTTGGGCGATATCTTCCAGAATCAGTGGGGACTTTCCTTCATCAATGAGCCGAGCTTGGGCGCAGAAGGAGGAAATGGGCAACTTACTGTGGAGGATAAACCTACTGTGGTCACATTTCACGGAGAGTGTTCCCCTGTTTCAGCCCAGGTTGCCCAGCCATGCCTTGACTCTAGCTCATCAATCCCAGAGCCATTGACATTGGCTCAAGACCCAGAGAAAAGGACTTGTGTCCCTAGCGTTTGTGCAGTGGCTGAGGAAGAAACAAAGACCCATCTACGCGGCCAGGATAAAACAAAAGTGGAGGCCAAGAGTCCAGGTTGTTCTGTGTTGGTCCCCAGTAAAGACAATGGTGCTAAGCATGTGCAGGGCCTACTGACCACCTTGTCATTTGGCTCATCTAAAGAGCAGGCCCATTCAAAAAACCTTGATAGAAGGTGTAGCTGGGGTCCCTTCGATGTTAAAGCTGCTGTCACTTATCACACTAAAGGTAACTTTCATCAGCTTATCTCTTCATCATTTCTCTATTGATAATACTCTGATGTGTAGTAGGGCAGAGCAATTAACCGGAAATGTATCGAAACCGATATAGATTCAATAACCGACTTGATCTTGCTCATGGAGGTTGATAGAATAATTGAGAATCAATTTATTTTGTGTAGTTTTTTAAAATATATATTTATTTATTATATATTAACACATTGACTTAAACAAATTATAAGATTTTTTTAAATAATTGACTAAAGTGATAAGTCTGATTAAAGGCATGGTAAGCGATATTTTTGGTCAAAACAAAGTTTTTTGTTAAAATATTAAACTAAAGCTCTACATTCGGATAGTAATTATTGCTATAGAGTGATTGTTCAATAACGGGGTCCCTCATCTCTCAGGCTCTTTAATAAACCGAAAATACATTTTCAGGTGTGGTGGGGGGCACATTTCCAACCAATCAGGAGAGAGTACCCATTTTCAGCTTTTTATATTTAGTTTCAATTTTGTCTGCTCATTTCTGTGTGTCATCACTTCCAATTTCACTTGTTTATCATGTATGAGTTCTCTCTTCCTGATTGGATAAAATTGTTACCCGGATCTGAAAATGAAACCCGAAATTTTGTCTTTATTAAAGAACTGGAGAGACAGGGAGACCCTGTTTCTGAACTAACACTCCATAGCAATGATTACCATCAGAATATATAGTTTTCTTTAAAACTTATTTTAACAAAGGAATATTACTTACCCTACCTTTAACCACTTATCATATTTCGTTGTACAATGGTGGCGTACAAAAATAGATAAAATAGCCGATCTACAAACTCAATGCGTTGCATCGTGACAAAGCTTGTAGATCTGCTATTTTCACTTTTTTTTTAAATATAATTGTTCATTAATCGTGATATTGATTTGAACATCGCCCAGCCCTAATGTTTAGCCTGAAAGTGTATTGTGTGTGTGTGCTGGCTGTTTTTGAGTGTCTTGATCTAATACTCTTCATTTGCCTTTGACAGAAATGGAATACATTTTCAACTTGCAAAAACAAGGTAAATTATATTCACTGGTTTACGTTTAAATAATTCTATTTAGGTATTTTAGATGTGAAATAATTACAAAAGTGCCAAAATTGTACTTAAAAATTATTACAAAATGTAAACAGGTCAGCACTGATGTGGAAGAGGTCCGATAAAGAAAGTTACTGAATTGACGTCGAGTCAATTTGTTTATCTCCTCACCATAAATTCAACCGCACAAGTCACTACTAAGAAATGTCCTTGAATGTGTAGCATGTTTGTCAGAACCAAATTGGATAAGACTTCCATCCATTTGTCCATCAGTCAAGCTTTGACAAAGAGGATACCACTACTGCTTCTATTTTATGCAAAGCTAACAGAAAAAAACCCTACCATTACTGCTTCTGTTTTATGCAGAGTTAACAGAAAAGCCAGAAGCCATGGCACCCGGACACAAGGGGGCCAAATGGATTTAAAAAGCATACACGTTTGTCTTTGGATGCAAGTTTCAACTTGTCTAATCATGTGTTATCTTTCTCTCCCGATGTCTCACTCTAGATCCAAAAAGAGTAGTGGTTTATGATGAGACCAAGGATGGACCTAATCAGTGAGGTAGATTGCCCACAGTACTAACCTACTCCTCTCCTGGGTGCTGCAGTTCTCTACCACGGATGTCATGATCCTGTTGGATAACTAAATTGACTGTGAGAAATAGACATTTGTGTGTCATAATGGAATATGTTTGGGACATGGGGTGGAATGATGGACCTTTGGGGGCATCAGGTGGTTGGACTTAATTCAGAAACACAGACTCGAAAGAAGTGTGCAGGAGTTATGTGGTGCCTCTCCAAATTATATGAATGGACACTAGCGACACTGCGCTGTGATAGACATGCTGTGTCATAGCTCTTTACAAATATTGGGAGTATCTCAAAGGAGGTGTTGGACTGCACCTCCCAAGCCTTTATCCTGTTGTCCATTGAACTGTGGCAACTGTCAGTGTGACTGTAGGCTGCCTCAATCATTTTGTTTCTCCATGCATTCAATTAGTTCCTTGTAGATATATTTTAAAATTTCCACAGCATCTGTGTGCAAATTCGAAATCATCACAAAAGACGAGAACACACTTTGAAAAGAATGCCTTGAACTTGTGAAACTGAATGGTTAGCAGTCATGTTAAACTGCAAATTGAGTGAACGTTGAGCGGTATTGTCAGGCCCTATCCAGTGAGGGACAACATTTGTCTTAATTACATGGAGGAAATTAGAATGCCCAGTAAATAACTGCTTGCTCTGCTCTCTCCCATGACACTATTTGTCCTACATGATACACTGCAGTGTGATACATGCTGCATAAGGACCCCAGAGCACAGAAAACAGAAGTGCCAGATGTGAACGAAAGCCACGCTCCTTCATTTCTGTTGTTCCATACTGGGTGTACTAACAGTTTTAGAATCAGGTTTTGGTTCAATGTCTTCATCAAAGTCTTTTACTTTTATCCTTTAAAACTCCATACATTTCATGTGATCAAATGATATAAGTTTCGTTCAACCTATTCTTAAATTCAGATTCATACAGTATACCGTATCATATTATATGAATCATTATATTATGTGAATATTAGAGTTTAGGGATATGGTGAATGTGACGAGCACAGAATGCCACTTGGGGTATCATAAGTGGTATTCTGTGTTTTGAGCATTTTTTTGAAAAGGAAGACTCAGGATGTCCATGCAAATTATTTTTGCTACATTTTCTCCATTAGGAAAATGGTTAATTTACATTTGTTCCCAAGTCTTTTTTTTTTTTTTTTCATTCTTCAAAACCTGTTGAAATTCACTATCTTTTGCTAACTCAGCATTGTTCTTCAACTGTCTGCCTGAGAAAATTACTATGGCATTGTATGTCTTGCATGTTTACTGGTGGAGATGAGTAAATCAGAAGGTCACTGTTCATTACCACACAAAGATAACAGTAACAACACATTTGCAATACTAATCCAGGGTCCCTGACTAGCCACTTTGTCATATTGTGTTAAAATGTGAAGATAAATAGTACTACGTATTATGTTATACTGTGGATATTCTTAGTTTGCAAATGAGTGTGCAATAACACCATGCAGTCCCTATAGCTTGTGAAATGGGTTATATGGGACCTCAAAAACATCACACAAAATGCAGTTTTTGCCTGTAGTAGTTAATTGGCATATTTCTGTGTCCCAAAAGTTTAAGATGTTGTGATCTTATCAATTAAATAAACTCTTGCATAGTTTAAATATTGTGAAATCAGTTTAGTAGACAAGGCTTTTTCAAAAGTTCTATACAAGTCTAGGGAGCCCAAATTACGCAACATGCTAATTGGTTGGCCATGGCATTATGTTAATACAATCTCCAGGATTGGTTATCGGATAAGGACGATAATTATTCAAGTTTCCTTCGTCTAGAATATGTGATTTGGTTTGTGTGGATTAATAGCACTTTATGTAAACTAATTGCTTTTATCTTTTAATTACAAGAGAGATCTATATGTACTGATGAGAAACTCCTTGAAAGAATGGCTCTGGGCTGTTACTTTTCAGAAAAATAAGATAAATACAGAACTATTAAATGTAACTCAGGTAGTGTTGATAAAGCCATGACTATGTTAAATATTTTCTTTTTTTTCTTTTGTTCCCTGCCAAATGGTCCCTGTCATGTAATGTGCCCAAATTTAAAATGGTTTAAATGCTTAATTGGAGTCCTGTTGTATAATCTCATATGCTGTAACAGAACACCAAATTATTTCATTTGATGAAAGTTGTCATGGCTTGCAATTGATCATTGTAAGCTGTAAGCCTTTGAATTTCACTTAGTGAAGCACATTTCTCTGCATTGATTTCCTTGAATTGAACATAATCTTGCAGTTTTTGATGATTCAGTTTTCGTTTGTTTATGGTGTAGCAAGTCTTATTTTATCAAGCGGCTACAATCTAGCTCTGAGCTTTCAAGTCTAGTTCTTTCCTATGTTTGATGATTAGGCCATGTCACAACTTGTATTAAACACAGGTAGGGAACTGTAAGACATAATTGCAATTATGTTTTGTACAACTTTGACCTTTCACTTCCCTCTGGCTAAGCCCTGGTAGCCGTCTAGAATTTATGCTTTGTGTTTTTGTTCCATTGTACATTGCGTGACGGATGAGTGTTCCATTGTACATTGCGTGACTGATGTGTGTATTTTCAGATAATGAGAACAAAATGGTCTTACCTGGTCAATGAGGTGTTTCTGAATGCATGTTGTCCATTAATATTTATACTTTGTGTGTTTTTAACGATAGCCGAAAATCTGGCATAAATATTGGCATTGTGTTCTCTTTTGAATGCCCATGCTCGATAGACAAAGTGACTCAATCAGGCTCCCATCATCTAAATGTCTGTAATGTATGAATATACAGTGCAATGCATTGAACCGGTCTCAAACTATAAATTGCATCTGAATGGACAGTGAACAGTTCTACGTGCTTCTAAATGTAAAACAGGGTGGTCAAAATCAGTATGTGAGTTTTAACTTTTGTCTTATGGTGAATGGCCTTTGAGCAGTTTTTTTTTGTTTTTGTTTTGAGGATTGTCCTGGCTACAGGGAAATCAGATGTCACACACCACCTGCACCAAGGCTCCTCATATTTTAAGGCACTTAATACAGCATCAAGGCTATACTGAATATGCATTAAAGAAAAGATAGACATTATTTAACATTGTACGTAGCCTGCAAAACCAAAAACTGGCTCTTGATAGTGGAGTATATGGTAATACAATGATGGGGGGGTGTTGGTGTGCTTGAACATGTGGATTCTTTGTTTTCTCCTCCCCCCTCAGGATGTGCAATCACCTCAAGGATGCTGAAGCAGGCCTCTGGGTTTTGAATGAGTTTGGCCATTTGGCCTTGTTTGTGGGCGTGTGCATAGTGAGTTCTTCCTATTATATGCAAGTTCCCCTTATTTTAAAAGAAAGATCTGTTTCATGTTCAGGTGCCTGTGTGATAAATATACTTTTACAGCGATTTTGATTGTTTAAAAACTGCTTCCAGCATATATCCGTGCCATGTTTTTTTTTTTCTTCCCTGTAATGTTTGCTAGTCAAATGTTCTTACAGCTGTCTTTATTTCTTTAACTGACATGGAAGTAGTTGAAAGCAATGTGCGTTTTAGATGTTTGCTAGATTTTTAACTGTTATGGCTTGAAAATTGTGTGACCGAAAGCCAAAATCACTTTGAATGGGACTGATTTTTGTGAGAACTGCTTGCTGATGTATAGACATGCCAGTCCATCGTCAAGTTAAGGTCAGAGGTAGCACATTTTTAATTTGAACTGATTTAACAATACATATTTTAACTTTGTGTATGTTTTTAAATACTAAGTTTATTTTTGAATTGTCACTTAATTTATCCATAGATGCACAATTAGTATCAAACTACTTTATTTCAGAGGATTATGATAGGGAGAATTACGATTTCTCATTTTTGATCATACAGTTTTAGACTGTTTAGTTGTTGATCAAGACTGAAGTAGACCTATTTTTCCCATATAGCATCAATATTAATATATTTGAAGCTGATGGTAAATGCTACTCTTTTCAACACATTTTATACAAATTACTTTAACGATTTTCCTCAAATAGTCATGGTGAAGTAATGGGAAAACCGTACATCAAGTGTTCCTGTTAATGCATTGCTCCCCCCTGCCCCCCTGTGTATTGTTAATTATATTGTAAGGAGAGTGAGTTATGGGGTATTAACTTACAGTTTGACAACTCTAAATCTGCTTTCGCCAAAGTTGCACAACTCAGATATTCAGCTACTTTACTTTATGACCCACGCACAGATAGGTGATGTGATGCCCAGCTTTGTGACAATCTGCAGGGCTTGGGAGGATCTTTGAGGAGTCAATACTGTAGCAGCTGAATGTCATTTCATGAGTGTGATATGACTTATGGTATGAGCAAGGAGAAATTATTAGAGAGAAACTAATACCTAAAGTGCTGCTGCTTCATCCAGTAATCAATTGTCTGTAAAGGGAAATGCTGGACTTGGTGTTTGTGCTCAATTTTAAAACTGTCCCTCTTACTGCTGTGTTTGCCTCTGGGGAAGACTTTCTCTTTTTCTTTTGGGGGGGTACTTTTTAATGTTCCTCTGGCACCTGAGAGGTACAGTATTTACACTTACAAACATGGGGCATAACCATGAGCATTGCGCGTCTTAACAGGATTCTGTTCTGCAAATGTTTGTGTGGAGAGGTGATAGGCTATGTGGTGCCGAGTCATGTTCGTTCTGTTTCTCTGTGTCATCTCAAATGGCTATGTGCTTGTTGATGCATTATAAGTTTGCTTCTCCTCTTTCACCTCTTCACTTCTAGCCCCCAGAAAATAAGGCGGTTGACCATATTCAGACGGTGGCCATTTTGCTCTTACAGTACACCCCCACCCAAGGGGTGGGCAGAGTTTCCCCAACCATGTGTCAGAATAGCAAAATAGCTGCCCTGTCAAAATGGTCAATTGCAACTCTTTCTCAAATGTCTTACAACTTGACATTTACAGTTTTTAAGTGTGCAGTCTGATTGTTTAATTATTTTTTTCTTTGAATTTAACAAGTGTCACATTACAATGTTCCTTTTTTAAAAGCATGATAATAACCCTCAAATTCCAAACAATGTAATAGATTTAATTCAATTAAAAAAACAAGTGTTCACAATTTTAGTTTCCATTAAAATGTCAAATTTTCATTAAGAATTGTGTATGGTGTCAGTTCTGTGTATATTGGTCAACATTTTTACAAGAAAATATGAAATGGGATTTTAAAAAGTGGATACTCGCAAAATAGGCTGCTTTTAATATTGACTTAAATCAAATGTTAAAATGCTACTAAGTAATTGTATAAATTCTAGAAATGTGAGACTTTACAAGCCAAGGAAACAGTGAATAACTACTGGCCTAGTATAGTCTGCAGCTTATATACTGTTTAATTTAGTTTCCCCTCAATTTACAATCCTAGTATCAATCCTACACTATGCTTTAAACCTTTGCCTATTGTTTTTTTGCCCATGCCATCGGAATTGGGACTCTTCATGTGTTGAAGGCTTTTAACCTTAGGATCCGCCCTGTTAAGCACAATGCTGAGTCATTATGAACACAATGAATGTGAGAAAATATTTAAAGGGCAAGTTCAACTATTTTAGACATGTTGCGTCTTACATACTGTGTAGGCTACCTATAATAGCACTTAGACCTGCAGTGAATTTAAGCTCCAGATTTTGCCAATATGAAGCATTCCAAACGGAATGTCAATGTTTGTCAAAACCAGTGAAAAAAATGCATGCCTGTGAAAGTGCTATGGTGACCACCTGCCGTATTTGCCTTCACAGCACAAAAGCTGTAGCAAGGCACCTTTCACTCAGTAATGGATCTTCTCCCAAACTCTCCTGCAGGCTCATGACATCTGAACTGACCGTCTGCTAAACTAATTTAGATCCTTGCCGGTGCAGGCGGGGCTGTGAGCATATCATTTCAATTCAGCTAATATTTATTTTCTAGGTGTAAGTAGGCATAAAGCAATACAATTATGTAAACTCCTCTTATGATGAATAAGGCCAGCCTCTGAGAAAAAGAAGTGGGCACTAAACAACCATTCCACTTCTAAATATCTTGCAGAAAAAACATCTTATTCTTGAATCTGAAAATGCAGTCATATGAAGGACATGTTGAACTATGAGAAATATCTTGCCATCTCATCCTATATTAACATTTACTTAAGGGAGGACCGACTGGGGCCGGCCGGTGACACTATGCTCATCATGTCACTATGACTCAGCTATAACCATAATTATAAGGATTCTCAATGCAGCTACACCCAAATATGGAGCGTGTTGTCTAACCTCATTGTGTCGTCATGGCATCAGGCGCAAACAAATCAGTCAGCTCCATATATGGGCACAAAAGGGAGCATGCCCATATATGGGCATATACTGATGACACCAACAATCTCCATATATGGGCATCAAAGGGACAAGGACTAATAGATCCGGTTGTCCAGGGCCATAGATCCAACCGCTATGCCCATAAATGGTCATGTGCATATATGGGACCGAACGACTTCAAACTCGGCGCACGCAGCGTAAAGGACTAGAGGTGCCCACAGTCGAATAATTCGGATAACGACTAAAGGCTGGTCGCTCTCACGCCAGTGATTATGAAGTGCTTTGAGAGACTGGTGCTGGCAAACATTAAAGCCTGCATTCAGAGAGGAAGTCAGTGGCTGTATCGTGCAAGGACAATGACCTGAACCTGAATACGAAGAAGATTAAGGAGATAATCATGGACGTCAGGAAGGGAAAGCCATGTTGTCACAGGGGTCTGAGTATCAGGGGTGAGGAGGTTGAGAGGGTCACCAATTCCTCGGGGTGCACATCTCAGAGGACCTGACTTGGAGCCTCAACACCTCAAGTCTGGTTAAAGGTTCTATGACATTCATTTTCACTTTTTTTCACAGGCAAAATCCCTCAACAGCGATACCCGCAGGCAAAGATTTATTTTTTCATTGCAGTTGAAAAGGCGGTAGCACTTTACAATAATGACCCGTTATAAAGCATTTATAAACGTTTATAAGTAGTTTGTAGACTATTAACAAATCATTAACAACCTGTTTGTTGACATTCGTAAATGATTACTAAAACCTTTATAACTACAGTTACAAATCATTTGTAAAGTATTAGTAAGTAGTGAACTATTCATGAATAAGCCATTTATATACATCTGTAAAAGATTATTAAATCATTTGTAACGACCCATTCTAAAGCATTTATAAACGTTTATAAGCAGTTTGTAGACTATTAACAAATCATTAACAACCTGTTTATTGACATTCGTAAATGATTACTAAAACCTTTATAACTACGGTTACAAATCATCTATAAAGGTATTAGTAACTATTCATGAATGAGCCATGTATAATACATCTGTAAATGATTATTAAATCATTTGTAACTGATGTTACATAATATATACAAGCTATTGGTAGCTTGTTCATGTTTAACATATGCTTTGTTAAACATTCCTAAAGTATCTATAAATCCTTAGTACATGTTATTATGTGCCCTATAGTAAAGTGAAGACAGTTCATCATTTACAACTGTCTGTTAATGTGTTTGTTCATGTTTAACATGCTTTGTAAAACATTCCTAAAATCCTACTATAATTCTAGTAACCTCTGTGCGTTTGTAGTGGTGGTGGTGAAGCTACCCGGTTCTCCCCACTGGCTGGACCAATTGCTCTGATTTTGCACACAGCCATTGACCATTACCATCTGAACTTAACTGTGAAGCCCGTTTTTCAATTTCATCAAATCTCAGCTTCTTATTAGCGTTTTTGTGTCAAACACTGTCGCCATGGTTACGGGGCTGCCCAGCTATGGGACGAACTGCCTCCCGGGTTGCCAGATCATGTGCGCATATCCCCCCACGCATGCGTCGACCGGGTATGGTCTAGTATCTATAAATCCTTTGTACATGTTATTATGTGCCCTACAGTAAAGTGAAGACAGTTCATCATTTATGACTGTCTGTTAATGTGGACTTTCTCCTTACCTGTTGCAAACTACCTGGCTTTCATGAATGCAGACACCAAACAATTACTAGAATTATCATTCATGTTAAGCAAATGATGCGTAAGACATTCGTAAAGAGTATGTAAACCATTTGTGGTGTTAGGGACCAAAAAAGTCACTACAAAGTACTACCAATCAACTCTAAATTGCCTGAAACGTACTCCTAACAGGTTTTTGGGGGGACGATTTTGGCCTCCACACTTAATGATTATTTCGGATTTAACTTTCGTTTCGGTGGTGACCAACTTTCGTTTCGGTAGTTTGATTACAAAATGTAAGTAGTGTAAAAGATAATCTGACTATACTAAGTTGTTATTTGTTTGTTTAAGTCAGGCTATACTCTACTCAGAGTCATAAGTTTACAAAATGTACTAAAGTACAGTGAACGTCTGTGCGGTTTGTCTTCATCACTGAAAATAACGTACATGTAAACTGATGTCATGTGCAGTTGGGGTGAAGAAACACAACCATTTCACTCCTAATAATACCTATTTGATTTGACATCCTGACTTGCTGCTGTAGCTGAGGCTTGAACCGGTTACCTGCGGCTCACTAGTCAGTGACTCTATCCATTCACCTACAGCTGTTTCCTTGGAATCTGTGGTTCTGAAACGTTTTGTTGTCAACCCCCCAAATTGACATGTATTTGGGCAGTGGACCCCAATGTGAAAAGATGTAGTGTCAGGGCCCCCGATGAAAAAGATTTATATTTATGCTGTAACACATTTTTTTTAAAGTTATTTGTCTTGTTTGTTGTTCAAGTCAAAGCACCAGGAAGGCTGTACTTGTCAGCCATCTGTTAGCTCAATGGGTTGAGACGCAGTATTCATGATCCAGAGGCCATGAGTTCAAATCCCATTCATGTCTTTCCTATGATTCTTTCCTTTGCAGACTGGCTTCCAGAAGATCAACTGAAAAGTACCAGGAAGGCTGTACTTGTCAGCCATCTGTTAGCTCAATGGGTTGAGACGCAGTATTCATGATCCAGAGGCCATGAGTTCAAATCCCATTGATGTCTTTCCTATGATTCTTTCCTTTGCAGACTGGCTTCCAGAAGATCAACTGAAAACTACCAGGAAGGCTGTACTTGTCAGCCATCTGTTAGCTCAATGGGTTGAGACGCAGTATTCATGATCCAGAGGCCATGAGTTCAAATCCCATTGATGTCTTTCCTATGATTCTTTCCTTTGCAGACTGGCTTCCAGAAGATCAACTGAAAAGTACCAGGAAGGCTGTACTTGTCAGCCATCTGTTAGCTCAATGGGTTGAGACGCAGTATACATGATCCAGAGGCCATGAGTTCAAATCCCATTGGTGTCTTTACTGTGATGCTTTCCTTTGCAGACTAACTTCTAGAAAAACAAGTTAAAACCACCAGGAAACCTGTAACTCTCAGCCTACAGCATAGCTCAACTGGTAGAGCGTCTGTCCAATAACATGACTTGACTTGACATGAGTGGGATTCCCACTCAAGTCAAGTCAAGTCAAGTCATGTTATTGGACAGACCACCAGGAAACCTGTAACTCTCAGCCTACAGCATAGCTCAACTGGTAGAGCGTCTGTCCAATAACATGACTTGACTTGACTTGACTTGAGTGGGATTCCCACTCAAGTCAAGTCAAGTCATGTTATTGGACAGACCACCAGGAAACCTGTAACTCTCAGCCTACAGCATAGCTCAACTGGTAGAGCGTCTGTCCAATAACATGACTTGACTTGACTTGACTTGAGTGGGATTCCCACTCAAGTCAAGTCAAGTCATGTTATTGGATAGACGCTCTACCAGTTGAGCTATGCTGTAGGCTGAGAGTTACAGGTTTCCTGGTGGTTTTAACTTGTTTTTCTAGAAGTTAGTCTGCAAAGGAAAGCATCACAGTAAAGACACTAATGGGATTTGAACTCATGGCCTCTGGATCATGTATACTGCGTCTCAACCCATTGAGCTAACAGATGGCTGACAAGTACAGCCTTCCTGGTACTTTTCAGTTGATCTTCTGGAAGCCAGTCTGCAAAGGAAAGAATCATAGGAAAGACATCAATGGGATTTGAACTCATGGCCTCTGGATCATGTATACTGCGTCTCAACCCATTGAGCTAACAGATGGCTGACAAGTACAGCCTTCCTAGTACTTTTCAGTTGATCTTCTGGAAGCCAGTCTGCAAAGGAAAGAATCATAGGAAAGACATCAATGGGATTTGAACTCATGGCCTCTGGATCATGAATACTGCGTCTCAACCCATTGAGCTAACAGATGGCTGACAAGTACAGCCTTCCTGGTACTTTTCAGTTGATCTTCTGGAAGCCAGTCTGCAAAGGAAAGAATCATAGGAAAGACATGAATGGGATTTGAACTCATGGCCTCTGGATCATGTATACTGCGTCTCAACCCATTGAGCTAACAGATGGCTGACAAGTACAGCCTTCCTGGTAGTTTTCAGTTGATCTTCTGGAAGCCAGTCTGCAAAGGAAAGAATCATAGGAAAGACATGAATGGGATTTGAACTCATGGCCTCTGGATCATGTATACTGCGTCTCAACCCATTGAGCTAACAGTTGGATGACAAATATAGCCTTCCTGGTAGTTTTCAGTTGATCTTCTGGAAGCCAGTCTGCAAAGGAAAGAATCATAGGAAAGACATCAATGGGATTTGAACTCATGGCCTCTGGATCATGAATACTGCGTCTCAACCCATTGAGCTAACAGATGGCTGACAAGTACAGCCTTCCTGGTGCTTTGACTTGAACAACAAACAAGACAAATAACTTTAAAAAAAAAGTGTTACAGCATAAATATAAATCTTTTTCATGGGGGGCCCTGACACTACATCTTTTCACATTGGGGTCCACTGCCCAAATACATGTCAATTTGGGGGGTTGACAACAAAACGTTTCAGAACCACAGATTCCAAGGAAACAGCTGTAGGTGAATGGATAGAGTCACTGACTAGTGAGCCGCAGGTAACAGGTTCAAGCCTCAGCTACAGCAGCAAGTCAGGATATCAAATAGGTATTATTAGGAGTGAAATGGTTGTGTTTCTTCACCCCAACTGCACATGACATCAGTTTACATGTTCGTTATTTTCAGTGATGAAGACAAACCGCACAGACGTTCACTGTACTTTAGTACATTTTGTAAACTTATGACTCTGAGTAGAGTATAGCCTGACTTAAACAAACAAATAACAACTTAGTATAGTCAGATTATTTTTTACACAACTTACATTTTGTAATCAAACTACCGAAACGAAAGTTGGTCACCACCGAAACGAAAGTTAAATCCGAAATAATCACTAAGTGTGGAGGCCAAAATCGTCCCCCCAAAAACCTGTTAGGAGTACGTTTCAGGCAATTTAGAGTTGATTGGTAGTACTTTGTAGTGACTTTTTTGGTCCCTAACACCACAAATGGTTTACATACTCTTTACGAATGTCTTACGCATCATTTGCTTAACATGAATGATAATTCTAGTAATTGTTTGGTGTCTGCATTCATGAAAGCCAGGTAGTTTGCAACAGGTAAGGAGAAAGTCCACATTAACAGACAGTCATAAATGATGAACTGTCTTCACTTTACTGTAGGGCACATAATAACATGTACAAAGGATTTATAGATATTTTAGGAATGTTTTACAAAGCATGTTAAACATGAACAAACACATTAACAGACAGTTGTAAATGATGAACTGTCTTCACTTTACTATAGGGCACATAATAACATGTACTAAGGATTTATAGATACTTTAGGAATGTTTAACAAAGCATATGTTAAACATGAACAAGCTACCAATAGCTTGTATATATTATGTAACATCAGTTACAAATGATTTAATAATCATTTACAGATGTATTATACATGGCTTATTCATGAATAGTTACTAATACCTTTATAGATGATTTGTCACCGTAGTTATAAAGGTTTTAGTAATCATTTACGAATGTCAATAAACAGGTTGTTAATGATTTGTTAATAGTCTACAAACTGCTTATAAACGTTTATAAATGCTTTAGAATGGGTCGTTGCAAATGATTTAATAATCTTTTACAGATGTATATAAATGGCTTATTCATGAATAGCTCACTACTTACTAATACTTTACAAATGATTTGTAACTGTAGTTATAAAGGTTTTAGTAATCATTTACCAATGTCAACAAACAGGTTGTTAATGATTTGTTAATAGTCTACAAACTACTTATAAACGTTTATAAATACTTTATAACGGGTCATTATTGTAAAGTGCTACCGATTTTTTTTTTTTTCCGTTTCGGTAGTGTCACTACCGAAGCGGAAAAAAATGTACTAAGTCCAGAGCTCGATGAATGTTAGGGACCAAAAAAAAAGTCACTACCAATCAACTTTAAATTGCCTGAAACGTACTCCTAACAGGTTTTTGGGGGATTTTTTTTTTCTTTTCGTTTCGGTAGTGTCACTACCGAAACGGGAAAAAATGTACTAAGTCCAGAGCTCGATGAATGTTAGGGACCAAAAAAAAAGTCACTACCAATCAACTTTAAATTGCCTGAAACGTACTCCTAACAGGTTTTTGGGGGATTTTTTTTTCCTTTTCGTTTCTGTAGTGTCACTACCGAAATGGAAAAATAATTTACTAAGTCCAGAGCTCGATGAATGTTAGGGACCAAAAAAAAAGTCACTACCAATCAACTTTAAATTGCCTGAAACGTACTCGTAACAGGTTTTTTTGGGGAAAAAAATTACTAAGTCCAGAGCTCGATGAATGTTAGGGACCAAAAAAAAAGTCAATACCAATCAACTTTAAATTGCCTGAAATGTACTCCTAACAGGTTTTTGGGGGAACATTTTTTTTTTTCGTTTCGGTAGTGTCACTACCGAAACGGGAAAAAATGTACTAAGTCCAGAGCTCGATGAATGTTAGGGACCAAAAAAAAAGTCACTACCAATCAACTTTAAATTGCCTGAAACGTACTCCTAACAGGTTTTTGGGGGATTTTTTTTTCCTTTTCGTTTCTGTAGTGTCACTACCGAAATGGAAAAATAATTTACTAAGTCCAGAGCTCGATGAATGTTAGGGACCAAAAAAAAAGTCACTACCAATCAACTTTAAATTGCCTGAAACGTACTCGTAACAGGTTTTTTTGGGGAAAAAAATTACTAAGTCCAGAGCTCGATGAATGTTAGGGACCAAAAAAAAAGTCAATACCAATCAACTTTAAATTGCCTGAAATGTACTCCTAACAGGTTTTTGGGGGAATTTTTTTTTTTTTCGTTTCGGTAGTGTCACTACCGAAACGGATTTTTTTTTACTAAGTCCAGAGCTCGATGAATGTTAGGGACCAAAAAAAAAGTCACTACCAATCAACTTTAAATTGCCTGAAACGTACTCCTAACAGGTTTTTGGGGGAACATTTTTTTTTTTCGTTTCGGTAGTGTCACTACCGAAACGGAAAAAGAAATTACTAAGTCCTGAGCTCGATGAATGTTAGGGACCAAAAAAAAAGTCACTACCAATCAACTTTAAATTGCCTGAAACGTACTCCTAACAGGTTTTTGGGGGAACATTTTTTTTTCGTTTCGGTAGTGTCACTACCGAAACCAGCATTTTTTCGTCACCAGCATTTTTCGTAATTTTTCGTCACCAGCATTTTTTCGTCACCAGAATTTTTCGTCATTTTTCGTCACCAGCATTTTTCGTCACCAGCATTTTTTCGTCACCAGCATTTTTCGTCATTTTACGTCACCAGCATTTTTTCGTCACCAGCATTTTTTGTCATTTTTCGTCACCAGCATTTTTTCGTCACCAGCATTTTTTTAAATTTTTTGTCACCAGCATTTTTTGGTCATTTTTCGTCACCAGCATTTTTTTCGTCACCAGCATTTTTCGTCACTTTTCGTCACCAGCATTTTTTCGTCACCAGCATTTTTTGTCATTTTTCGTCACCATCATTTTTTCGTCACCAGCATTTTTCGTCATTTTTCGTCACCAGTATTTTTCGTCATTTTTCATCACCAGCATTTTTTCGTCACCAGCATTTTTTCGTCACCAGCATTTTTTGTCATTTTTCGTCACCAGCATTTTTCGTCATTTTTCGTCACCAGCATTTTTTCGTCACCAGCATTTTTCGTCATTTTTCGTCACCAGCATTTTTCGTCACCAGCATTTTTTCGTCACCAGCATTTTTCGTCATTTTTCGTCACCAGCATTTTTTCGTCACCAGCATTTTTCGACATTTTTCGTCACCAGCATTTTTCGTCACCAGCATTTTTTGTCATTTTTCGTCATCAGCATTTTCTGTCATTTTTCGTCACCAGCATTTTTTCGTCACCAGCATTTTTTGTCATTTTTCGTCACCAGCATTTTTTCGTCACCAGCATTTTTTGTCATTTTTCGTCACCAGCATTTTTTCGTCACCAGCATTTTTTCGTCACCAGCATTTTTTCGTCACCAGCATTTTTTGTCATTTTTCGTCACCAGCATTTTTTTGTCACCAGCATTTTTCGACATTTTTCGTCACCAGCATTTTTTGTCATTTTTCGTCACCAGCATTTTTTCGTCACCAGCATTTTTCGCCATTTTTCGTCACCAGCATTTTTTGTCATTTTTCGTCACCAGCATTTTTTCGTCACCAGCATTTTTCGTCATTTTTCGTCACCAGCATTTTTCGTCACCAGCATCTTTTCGTCACCAGCATTTTTTCGTCACCAGTATTTTTTGTCATTTTTCGTCATCAGCATTTTTCGTCATTTTTCGTCACCAGCATTTTTCGTCATTTTTCGTCACCAGCATTTTTCGTCATTTTACGTCACCAGCATTTTTTCGTCACCAGCATTTTTTCGTCACCAGCATTTTTTGTCATTTTTTGTCACCAGCATTTTTTCGTCATTTTTCGTCACCAGCATTTTTTTCGTTACCAGCATTTTTCGTCATTTTTCGTCACCAGCATTTTTTCGTCACCAGCATTTTTCGTCATTTTTCGTCACCAGCATTTTTTCGTCACCAGCATTTTTCGTCATTTTACGTCACCAGCATTTTTTCATCACCAGCATTTTTTGTCATTTTTCGTCACCAGCATTTTTTCGTCACCAGCATTTTTTGTCACCAGAATTTTTTCGTAATTTTTCGTCACCAGCATTTTTTTCGTCACCAGCATTTTTCGTCATTTTTCGTCACCAGCATTTTTTCGTCACCAGCATTTCTTGTCATTTTTTGTCACCAGCATTTTTTCGTCATTTTTCGTCACCAGCATTTTTTTCGTCACCAGCATTTTTCGTCATTTTTCGTCACCAGCATTTTTTCGTCACCAGCATATTTTGTCATTTTTCGTCACCATCATTTTTTCGTCACCAGCATTTTTTGTCATTTTTCGTCACCAGCATTTTTCGTCATTTTTCATCACCAGCATTTTTTCGTCACCAGCATTTTTCGTCATTTTTCGTCACCAGCATTTTTCGTCATTTTTCGTAACCAGCATTTTTTCGTCACCAGCATTTTTCGTCATTTTTCGTCACCAGCATTTTTCGTCATTTTTCGTCACCAGCATTTTTTCGTCACCAGCATTTTACGTCATTTTTCGTCACCAGCATTTTTCGTCACTTTTCGTCACCAGCATTCTTTCGTCACCAGCATTTTTTCGGGACCAGCATTTTTCGTCATTTTTCGTCACCAGCATTTTTTCGTCATTTTTCGTCACCAGCATTTTTTCGTCACCAGCATTTTTTGTCATTTTTCGTCACCAGCATTTTTCGTCATTTTTCGTCACCAGCATTTTTTCGTCACCAGCATTTTTCGTCATTTTTCGTCACCAGCATTTTTCGTCACCAGCATTTTTTGTCATTTTTCGTCACCAGCATTTTGTCGTCACAAGCATTTTTTCGTCACCAGCATTTTTTGTCATTTTTTTTTCGTTTCGGTAGTGTCACTACCGAAACGAAAAAAAAAAATTACTAAGTCCAGAGCTCGATGAATGTTAGGGACCAAAAAAAAAGTCAATACCAATCAACTTTAAATTGCCTGAAATGTACTCCTAACAGGTTTTTGGGGGAATTTTTTTTTTTTCGTTTCGGTACTGTCACTACCGAAACAGATTTTATTTTACTAAGTCCAGAGCTCGATGAATGTTAGGGACCAAAAAAAAAGTCACTACCAATCAACTTTAAATTGCCTGAAACATACTCCTAACAGGTTTTTGGGGGAACATTTTTTTTTTCGTTTCGGTAGTGTCACTACCGAAACCAGCATTTTTTCGTCACCAGCATTTTTCGTCATTTTTCGTCACCAGCATTTTTTTCGTCACCAGCATTTTTCGTCATTTTTCGTCACCAGCATTTTTTCGTCACCAGCATCTTTTGTCATTTTTCGTCACCATCATTTTTTCGTCACCAGCATTTTTCGTCATTTTTCGTCACCAGCATTTTTCGTCATTTTTCATCACCAGCATTTTTTCGTCACCAGCATTTTTTCGTCACCAGCATTTTTTGTCATTTTTCGTCACCAGCATTTTTCGTCATTTTTCGTCACCAGCATTTTTCGTCATTTTTCATCACCAGCATTTTTTCGTCAACAGCATTTTTTCGTCACCAGCATTTTTTGTCATTTTTCGTCACCAGCATTTTTCGTCATTTTTCGTCACCAGCATTTTTTCGTCACCAGCATTTTTCGTCATTTTTCGTCACCAGCATTTTTCGTCACCAGCATTTTTTCGTCACCAGCATTTTTCGTCATTTTTCGTCACCAGCATTTTTTCGTCACCAGCATTTTTCGACATTTTTCGTCACCAGCATTTTTCGTCACCAGCATTTTTTGTCATTTTTCGTCACCAGCATTTTTTCGTCACCAGCATTTTTTCGTCACCAGCATTTTTTCGTCACCAGCATTTTTCGTCATTTTTCGTCACCAGCATTTTTTTGTCACCAGCATTTTTCGACATTTTTCGTCACCAGCATTTTTTGTCATTTTTCGTCACCAGCATTTTTTCGTCACCAGCATTTTTCGTCATTTTTCGTCACCAGCATTTTTTGTCATTTTTCGTCACCAGCATTTTTTCGTCACCAGCATTTTTCGTCATTTTTCGTCACCAGCATTTTTCGTCACCAGCATTTTTCGTCACCAGCATTTTTTCGTCACCAGTATTTTTTGTCATCTTTCGTCACCAGCATTTTTCGTCATCAGCATTTTTCGTCATTTTTCGTCACCAGCATTTTTTCGTCACCAGCATTTTTTGTCATTTTTCGTCACCAGCATTTTTTGTCATTTTTCGTCACCAGCATTTTTTCGTCACCAGCATTTTTTCGTCACCAGCATTTTTTCGTCACCAGCATTTTTTGTCATTTTTCGTCACCAGCATTTTTCGTCATTTTTCGTCACCAGCATTTTTTCGTCACCAGCATTTTTCGTCATTTTTCGTCACCAGCATTTTTCGTCATTTTTCGTCACCAGCATTTTTTCGTCACCAGCATTTTTCGTCATTTTTCGTCACCAGCATTTTTCGTCATTTTTCGTCACCAGCATTTTTTCGTCACCAGCATTTTACGTCATTTTTCGTCACCAGCATTTTTCGTCACTTTTCGTCACCAGCATTTTTTCGTCACCAGCATTTTTTCGGGACCAGCATTTTTCGTCATTTTTCGTCACCAGCATTTTTTCGTCATTTTTCGTCACCAGCATTTTTTGTCATTTTTCGTCACCAGCATTTTTCGTCATTTTTCGTCACCAGCATTTTTTCGTCACCAGCATTTTTCGTCATTTTTCGTCACCAGCATTTTTCGTCACCAGCATTTTTTGTCATTTTTCGTCACCAGCATTTTGTCGTCACAAGCATTTTTTCGTCACCAGCATTTTTTGTCATTTTTTTTTCGTTTCGGTAGTGTCACTACCGAAACGAAAAAAAAGTCCAGAGCTCGATGAATGTTAGGGACCAAAAAAAAAGTCAATACCAATCAACTTTAAATTGCCTGAAATGTACTCCTAACAGGTTTTTGGGGGAATTTTTTTTTTTTCGTTTCGGTAGTGTCACTACCGAAACAGATTTTATTTTACTAAGTCCAGAGCTCGATGAATGTTAGGGACCAAAAAAAAAGTCACTACCAATCAACTTTAAATTGCCTGAAACGTACTCCTAACAGGTTTTTGGGGGAACATTTTTTTTTTCGTTTCGGTAGTGTCACTACCGAAACCAGCATTTTTTCGTCACCAGCATTTTTCGTCATTTTTCGTCACCAGCATTTTTTTCGTCACCAGCATTTTTCGTCATTTTTCGTCACCAGCATTTTTTCGTCACCAGCATCTTTTGTCATTTTTCGTCACCATCATTTTTTCGTCACCAGCATTTTTCGTCATTTTTCGTCACCAGCATTTTTCGTCATTTTTCATCACCAGCATTTTTTCGTCACCAGCATTTTTTCGTCACCAGCATTTTTTGTCATTTTTCGTCACCAGCATTTTTCGTCATTTTTCGTCACCAGCATTTTTTCGTCACCAGCATTTTTTCGGGACCAGCATTTTTCGTCATTTTTCGTCACCAGCATTTTTTCGTCACCAGCATTTTTTCGTCACCAGCATTTTTCGTCATTTTTCGTCACCAGCATTTTTCGTCATTTTTCGTCACCAGCATTTTTTCGTCACCAGCATTTTTTGTCATTTTTCGTCACCAGCATTTTTCGTCACCAGCATTTTTTCGTCACCAGCATTTTTCGTCATTTTTCGTCACCAGCATTTTTTCGTCACCAGCATTTTTCGTCATTTTTCGTCACCAGCATTTTTCGTCACCAGCATTTTTTGTCAATTTTCGTCACCAGCATTTTTTCGTCACCAGCATTTTTTCGTCACCAGCATTTTTTGTCATTTTTCGTCACCAGCATTTTTTCGTCACCAGCATTTTTTGTCATTTTTCGTCACCAGCATTTTTTCGTCACCAGCATTTTTTCGTCACCGGCATTCTTTGTCATTTTTTGTCACCAGCATTTTTTCGTCACCAGCATTTTTTCGTCACCAGCATTTTTTCGTCACCAGCATTTTTTGTCATTTTTCGTCACCAGATTTTTTTTGTCACCAGCATTTTTCGTCATTTTTCGTCACCAGCATTTTTTGTCATTTTTCATCACCAGCATTTTTTCGTCACCAGCATTTTTCGTCACCAGCATTTTTCGTCACCAGCATTTCTTCGTCACCAGCATTTTTTCGTCACCAGTATTTTTTGTCATTTTTCGTCACCAGCATTTTTCGTCATTTTTCGTGACCAGCATTTTTCGTCATTTTTCGTCACCAGCATTTTTTCGTCACCAGCATTTTTTGTCATTTTTCGTCACCAGCATTTTTTCGTCACCAGCATTTTTTCGTCACCAGCATTTTTTGTCATTTTTCGTCACCAGCATTTTTTCGTCACCAGCATTTTTTCGTCACCAGCATTTTTTCGTCACCAGCATTTTTTGTCATTTTTCGTCACCAGCATTTTTTTGTCACCAGCATTTTTCGACATTTTTCGTCACCAGCATTTTTTGTCATTTTTCGTCACCAGCATTTTTTCGTCACCAGCATTTTTCGCCATTTTTCGTCACCAGCATTTTTTGTCATTTTTCGTCACCAGCATTTTTTCGTCACCAGCATTTTTCGTCATTTTTCGTCACCAGCATTTTTCGTCACCAGCATCTTTTCGTCACCAGCATTTTTTCGTCACCAGTATTTTTTGTCATTTTTCGTCATCAGCATTTTTCGTCATTTTTCGTCACCAGCATTTTTCGTCATTTTTCGTCACCAGCATTTTTCGTCATTTTACGTCACCAGCATTTTTTCGTCACCAGCATTTTTTCGTCACCAGCATTTTTTGTCATTTTTTGTCACCAGCATTTTTTCGTCATTTTTCGTCACCAGCATTTTTTTCGTCACCAGCATTTTTCGTCATTTTTCGTCACCAGCATTTTTTCGTCACCAGCATTTTTCGTCATTTTTCGTCACCAGCATTTTTTCGTTACCAGCATTTTTCGTCATTTTACGTCACCAGCATTTTTTCATCACCAGCATTTTTTGTCATTTTTCGTCACCAGCATTTTTTCGTCACCAGCATTTTTTGTCACCAGAATTTTTTCGTCATTTTTCGTCACCAGCATTTTTTTCGTCACCAGCATTTTTCGTCATTTTTCGTCACCAGCATTTTTTCGTCACCAGCATTTCTTGTCATTTTTTGTCACCAGCATTTTTTCGTCATTTTTCGTCACCAGCATTTTTTTCGTCACCAGCATTTTTCGTCATTTTTCGTCACCAGCATTTTTTCGTCACCAGCATATTTTGTCATTTTTCGTCACCATAATTTTTTCGTCACCAGCATTTTTTGTCATTTTTCGTCACCAGCATTTTTCGTCATTTTTCATCACCAGCATTTTTTCGTCACCAGCATTTTTCGTCATTTTTCGTCACCAGCATTTTTCGTCATTTTTCGTAACCAGCATTTTTTCGTCACCAGCATTTTTCGTCATTTTTCGTCACCAGCATTTTTCGTCATTTTTCGTCACCAGCATTTTTTCGTCACCAGCATTTTACGTCATTTTTCGTCACCAGCATTTTTCGTCACTTTTCGTCACCAGCATTCTTTCGTCACCAGCATTTTTTCGGGACCAGCATTTTTCGTCATTTTTCGTCACCAGCATTTTTTCGTCATTTTTCGTCACCAGCATTTTTTCGTCACCAGCATTTTTTGTCATTTTTCGTCACCAGCATTTTTCGTCATTTTTCGTCACCAGCATTTTTTCGTCACCAGCATTTTTCGTCATTTTTCGTCACCAGCATTTTTCGTCACCAGCATTTTTTGTCATTTTTCGTCACCAGCATTTTGTCGTCACAAGCATTTTTTCGTCACCAGCATTTTTTGTCATTTTTTTTTCGTTTCGGTAGTGTCACTACCGAAACGAAAAAAAAAAATTACTAAGTCCAGAGCTCGATGAATGTTAGGGACCAAAAAAAAAGTCAATACCAATCAACTTTAAATTGCCTGAAATGTACTCCTAACAGGTTTTTGGGGGAATTTTTTTTTTTTCGTTTCGGTACTGTCACTACCGAAACAGATTTTATTTTACTAAGTCCAGAGCTCGATGAATGTTAGGGACCAAAAAAAAAGTCACTACCAATCAACTTTAAATTGCCTGAAACATACTCCTAACAGGTTTTTGGGGGAACATTTTTTTTTTCGTTTCGGTAGTGTCACTACCGAAACCAGCATTTTTTCGTCACCAGCATTTTTCGTCATTTTTCGTCACCAGCATTTTTTTCGTCACCAGCATTTTTCGTCATTTTTCGTCACCAGCATTTTTTCGTCACCAGCATCTTTTGTCATTTTTCGTCACCATCATTTTTTCGTCACCAGCATTTTTCGTCATTTTTCGTCACCAGCATTTTTCGTCATTTTTCATCACCAGCATTTTTTCGTCACCAGCATTTTTTCGTCACCAGCATTTTTTGTCATTTTTCGTCACCAGCATTTTTCGTCATTTTTCGTCACCAGCATTTTTCGTCATTTTTCATCACCAGCATTTTTTCGTCAACAGCATTTTTTCGTCACCAGCATTTTTTGTCATTTTTCGTCACCAGCATTTTTCGTCATTTTTCGTCACCAGCATTTTTTCGTCACCAGCATTTTTCGTCATTTTTCGTCACCAGCATTTTTCGTCACCAGCATTTTTTCGTCACCAGCATTTTTCGTCATTTTTCGTCACCAGCATTTTTTCGTCACCAGCATTTTTCGACATTTTTCGTCACCAGCATTTTTCGTCACCAGCATTTTTTGTCATTTTTCGTCACCAGCATTTTTTCGTCACCAGCATTTTTTCGTCACCAGCATTTTTTCGTCACCAGCATTTTTCGTCATTTTTCGTCACCAGCATTTTTTTGTCACCAGCATTTTTCGACATTTTTCGTCACCAGCATTTTTTGTCATTTTTCGTCACCAGCATTTTTTCGTCACCAGCATTTTTCGTCATTTTTCGTCACCAGCATTTTTTGTCATTTTTCGTCACCAGCATTTTTTCGTCACCAGCATTTTTCGTCATTTTTCGTCACCAGCATTTTTCGTCACCAGCATTTTTCGTCACCAGCATTTTTTCGTCACCAGTATTTTTTGTCATCTTTCGTCACCAGCATTTTTCGTCATCAGCATTTTTCGTCATTTTTCGTCACCAGCATTTTTTCGTCACCAGCATTTTTTGTCATTTTTCGTCACCAGCATTTTTTGTCATTTTTCGTCACCAGCATTTTTTCGTCACCAGCATTTTTTCGTCACCAGCATTTTTTCGTCACCAGCATTTTTTGTCATTTTTCGTCACCAGCATTTTTCGTCATTTTTCGTCACCAGCATTTTTTCGTCACCAGCATTTTTCGTCATTTTTCGTCACCAGCATTTTTCGTCATTTTTCGTCACCAGCATTTTTTCGTCACCAGCATTTTTCGTCATTTTTCGTCACCAGCATTTTTCGTCATTTTTCGTCACCAGCATTTTTTCGTCACCAGCATTTTACGTCATTTTTCGTCACCAGCATTTTTCGTCACTTTTCGTCACCAGCATTTTTTCGTCACCAGCATTTTTTCGGGACCAGCATTTTTCGTCATTTTTCGTCACCAGCATTTTTTCGTCATTTTTCGTCACCAGCATTTTTTGTCATTTTTCGTCACCAGCATTTTTCGTCATTTTTCGTCACCAGCATTTTTTCGTCACCAGCATTTTTCGTCATTTTTCGTCACCAGCATTTTTCGTCACCAGCATTTTTTGTCATTTTTCGTCACCAGCATTTTGTCGTCACAAGCATTTTTTCGTCACCAGCATTTTTTGTCATTTTTTTTTCGTTTCGGTAGTGTCACTACCGAAACGAAAAAAAAGTCCAGAGCTCGATGAATGTTAGGGACCAAAAAAAAAGTCAATACCAATCAACTTTAAATTGCCTGAAATGTACTCCTAACAGGTTTTTGGGGGAATTTTTTTTTTTTCGTTTCGGTAGTGTCACTACCGAAACAGATTTTATTTTACTAAGTCCAGAGCTCGATGAATGTTAGGGACCAAAAAAAAAGTCACTACCAATCAACTTTAAATTGCCTGAAACGTACTCCTAACAGGTTTTTGGGGGAACATTTTTTTTTTCGTTTCGGTAGTGTCACTACCGAAACCAGCATTTTTTCGTCACCAGCATTTTTCGTCATTTTTCGTCACCAGCATTTTTTTCGTCACCAGCATTTTTCGTCATTTTTCGTCACCAGCATTTTTTCGTCACCAGCATCTTTTGTCATTTTTCGTCACCATCATTTTTTCGTCACCAGCATTTTTCGTCATTTTTCGTCACCAGCATTTTTCGTCATTTTTCATCACCAGCATTTTTTCGTCACCAGCATTTTTTCGTCACCAGCATTTTTTGTCATTTTTCGTCACCAGCATTTTTCGTCATTTTTCGTCACCAGCATTTTTTCGTCACCAGCATTTTTTCGGGACCAGCATTTTTCGTCATTTTTCGTCACCAGCATTTTTTCGTCACCAGCATTTTTTCGTCACCAGCATTTTTCGTCATTTTTCGTCACCAGCATTTTTCGTCATTTTTCGTCACCAGCATTTTTTCGTCACCAGCATTTTTTGTCATTTTTCGTCACCAGCATTTTTCGTCACCAGCATTTTTTCGTCACCAGCATTTTTCGTCATTTTTCGTCACCAGCATTTTTTCGTCACCAGCATTTTTCGTCATTTTTCGTCACCAGCATTTTTCGTCACCAGCATTTTTTGTCAATTTTCGTCACCAGCATTTTTTCGTCACCAGCATTTTTTCGTCACCAGCATTTTTTGTCATTTTTCGTCACCAGCATTTTTTCGTCACCAGCATTTTTTGTCATTTTTCGTCACCAGCATTTTTTCGTCACCAGCATTTTTTCGTCACCGGCATTCTTTGTCATTTTTTGTCACCAGCATTTTTTCGTCACCAGCATTTTTTCGTCACCAGCATTTTTTCGTCACCAGCATTTTTTGTCATTTTTCGTCACCAGATTTTTTTTGTCACCAGCATTTTTCGTCATTTTTCGTCACCAGCATTTTTTGTCATTTTTCATCACCAGCATTTTTTCGTCACCAGCATTTTTCGTCACCAGCATTTTTCGTCACCAGCATTTCTTCGTCACCAGCATTTTTTCGTCACCAGTATTTTTTGTCATTTTTCGTCACCAGCATTTTTCGTCATTTTTCGTGACCAGCATTTTTCGTCATTTTTCGTCACCAGCATTTTTTCGTCACCAGCATTTTTTGTCATTTTTCGTCACCAGCATTTTTTCGTCACCAGCATTTTTTCGTCACCAGCATTTTTTGTCATTTTTCGTCACCAGCATTTTTTCGTCACCAGCATTTTTTCGTCACCAGCATTTTTTCGTCACCAGCATTTTTTGTCATTTTTCGTCACCAGCATTTTTCGTCATTTTTCGTCACCAGCATTTTTTCGTCACCAGCATTTTTTCGTCACCAGCATTTTTCGTCATTTTTCGTCACCAGCATTTTTTGTCATTTTTCGTCACCAGCATTTTTTCGTCACCAGCATTTTTTGTCATTTTTCGTCACCAGCATTTTTCGTCATTTTTCGTCACCAGCATTTTTCGTCACCAGCATTTTTTCGGCACCAGCATTTTTTCGGCACCAGCATTTTTCGTCATTTTTCGTCACCAGCATTTTTTCATCATTTTTCGTCACCAGCATTTTTTTGTCACCAGCATTTTTTCGTCACCAGCATTTTTTGTCATTTTTCGTCACCAGCATTTTTCGTCATTTTTCGTCACCAGCATTTTTTCGTCACCAGCATTTTTCGTCATTTTTCGTCACCAGCAATTTTCGTCACCAGCATTTCTTGTCATTTTTCGTCACCAGCATTTTGTCGTCACCAGCATTTTTTCATCACCAGCATTTTTTGTCATTTTTTTTTCGTTTCGGTAGTGTCACTACCGAAACGGAAAAAAATTTACCAAGTCCAGAGCTCGATGAATGTTAGGGACACAAAAAAAAGGCACTACCAATCAACTTTAAATTGCCAGAAACGTACTCCTAACAGGTTTTTGGGGGAACAATTTTTTTTTCGTTTCGGTAGTGTCACTACCGAAACGGAAAAAAATGTACTAAGTCCAGAGCTCGATGAATGTTAGGGACCCAAAAAAAAGTCACTACCAATCAACTTTAAATTGCCTGAAACGTACTCCTAACAGGTTTTTGGGGAAAAAAATGTACTAAGTCCAGAGCTCGATGAATGTTAGGGACCAAAAAAAAAGTCACTACCAATCAACTTTAAATTACCTGAAACGTACTTCTAACAGGTTTTTGGGGGATTTTTATTTATTTTTTCGTTTCGGTAGTGTCACTACCGAAACGGAAAAAATTTGACTAAGTCCAGAATTCGATGAATGTTAGGGACCAAAAAAAAAGTCACTACCAATCAACTTTAAATTACCTGAAACGTACTCCCAACAGGTTTTTGGGGGATTTTTTTTTTTCCGTTTCGGTAGTGTCACTACCGAAACGGAAAAAAATGTACTAAGTCCAGAGCTCGATGAATGTTAGGGACCCAAAAAAAAGTCACTACCAATCAACTTTAAATTGCCTGAAACGTACTCCTAACAGGTTTTTGGGGGATCTTTTTTTCTTTCGTTTCGGTAGTGTCACTACCGAAACGGAAAAAAATGTACTAAGTCCAGAGCTCGATGAATGTTAGGGACCCCAAAAAAAGTCACTACCAATCAACTTTAAATTGCCTGAAACGTACTCCTAACAGGTTTTTGGGGAAAAAAATGTACTAAGTCCAGAGCTCGATGAATGTTAGGGACCAAAAAAAAAGTCACTACCAATCAACTTTAAATTACCTGAAACGTACTTCTAACAGGTTTTTGGGGGATTTTTATTTATTTTTTCGTTTCGGTAGTGTCACTACCGAAACGGAAAAAATTTGACTAAGTCCAGAATTCGATGAATGTTAGGGACCAAAAAAAAAGTCACTACCAATCAACTTTAAATTACCTGAAACGTACTCCCAACAGGTTTTTGGGGGATTTTTTTTTTTCCGTTTCGGTAGTGTCACTACCGAAACGGAAAAAAATGTACTAAGTCCAGAGCTCGATGAATGTTAGGGACCAAAAAAAAAGTCACTACCAATCAACTTTAAATTGCCTGAAACGTACTCCTAACAGGTTTTTGGGGGAACATTTTTTTTTCGTTTCGGTAGTGTCACTACCGAAACCAGCATTTTTTCGTCACCAGCATTTTTCGTAATTTTTCGTCACCAGCATTTTTTCGTCACCAGAATTTTTCGTCATTTTTCGTCACCAGCATTTTTCGTAATTTTTCGTCACCAGCATTTTTTCGTCACCAGCATTTTTCGTCATTTTACGTCACCAGCATTTTTTCGTCACCAGCATTTTTTGTCATTTTTCGTCACCAGCATTTTTTCGTCACCAGCATTTTTTTAAATTTTTTGTCACCAGCATTTTTTGGTCATTTTTCGTCACCAGCATTTTTTTCGTCACCAGCATTTTTCGTCACTTTTCGTCACCAGCATTTTTTCGTCACCAGCATTTTTTGTCATTTTTCGTCACCATCATTTTTTCGTCACCAGCATTTTTCGTCATTTTTCGTCACCAGTATTTTTCGTCATTTTTCATCACCAGCATTTTTTCGTCACCAGCATTTTTTCGTCACCAGCATTTTTTGTCATTTTTCGTCACCAGCATTTTTCGTCATTTTTCGTCACCAGCATTTTTTCGTCACCAGCATTTTTCGTCATTTTTCGTCACCAGCATTTTTCGTCACCAGCATTTTTTCGTCACCAGCATTTTTCGTCATTTTTCGTCACCAGCATTTTTTCGTCACCAGCATTTTTCGTCATTTTTCGTCACCAGCATTTTTCGTCACCAGCATTTTTTGTCATTTTTCGTCATCAGCATTTTCTGTCATTTTTCGTCACCAGCATTTTTTCGTCACCAGCATTTTTTGTCATTTTTCGTCACCAGCATTTTTTCGTCACCAGCATTTTTTGTCATTTTTCGTCACCAGCATTTTTTCGTCACCAGCATTTTTTCGTCACCAGCATTTTTTCGTCACCAGCATTTTTTGTCATTTTTCGTCACCAGCATTTTTTTGTCACCAGCATTTTTCGACATTTTTCGTCACCAGCATTTTTTGTCATTTTTCGTCACCAGCATTTTTTCGTCACCAGCATTTTTCGCCATTTTTCGTCACCAGCATTTTTTGTCATTTTTCGTCACCAGCATTTTTTCGTCACCAGCATTTTTCGTCATTTTTCGTCACCAGCATTTTTCGTCACCAGCATCTTTTCGTCACCAGCATTTTTTCGTCACCAGTATTTTTTGTCATTTTTCGTCATCAGCATTTTTCGTCATTTTTCGTCACCAGCATTTTTCGTCATTTTTCGTCACCAGCATTTTTCGTCATTTTACGTCACCAGCATTTTTTCGTCACCAGCATTTTTTCGTCACCAGCATTTTTTGTCATTTTTTGTCACCAGCATTTTTTCGTCATTTTTCGTCACCAGCATTTTTTTCGTCACCAGCATTTTTCGTCATTTTTCGTCACCAGCATTTTTTCGTCACCAGCATTTTTCGTCATTTTTCGTCACCAGCATTTTTTCGTCACCAGCATTTTTCGTCATTTTACGTCACCAGCATTTTTTCATCACCAGCATTTTTTGTCATTTTTCGTCACCAGCATTTTTTCGTCACCAGCATTTTTTGTCATTTTTTGTCACCAGAATTTTTTCGTCATTTTTCGTCACCAGCATTTTTTTCGTCACCAGCATTTTTCGTCATTTTTCGTCACCAGCATTTTTTCGTCACCAGCATTTCTTGTCATTTTTTGTCACCAGCATTTTTTCGTCATTTTTCGTCACCAGCATTTTTTTCGTCACCAGCATTTTTCGTCATTTTTCGTCACCAGCATTTTTTCGTCACCAGCATATTTTGTCATTTTTCGTCACCATCATTTTTTCGTCACCAGCATTTTTTGTCATTTTTCGTCACCAGCATTTTTCGTCATTTTTCATCACCAGCATTTTTTCGTCACCAGCATTTTTCGTCATTTTTCGTCACCAGCATTTTTCGTCATTTTTCGTAACCAGCATTTTTTCGTCACCAGCATTTTTCGTCATTTTTCGTCACCAGCATTTTTCGTCATTTTTCGTCACCAGCATTTTTTCGTCACCAGCATTTTACGTCATTTTTCGTCACCAGCATTTTTCGTCACTTTTCGTCACCAGCATTTTTTCGTCACCAGCATTTTTTCGGGACCAGCATTTTTCGTCATTTTTCGTCACCAGCATTTTTTCGTCATTTTTCGTCACCAGCATTTTTTCGTCACCAGCATTTTTTGTCATTTTTCGTCACCAGCATTTTTCGTCATTTTTCGTCACCAGCATTTTTTCGTCACCAGCATTTTTCGTCATTTTTCGTCACCAGCATTTTTCGTCACCAGAATTTTTTGTCATTTTTCGTCACCAGCATTTTGTCGTCACAAGCATTTTTTCGTCACCAGCATTTTTTGTCATTTTTTTTTCGTTTCGGTAGTGTCACTACCGAAACGAAAAAAAAAAATTACTAAGTCCAGAGCTCGATGAATGTTAGGGACCAAAAAAAAAGTCAATACCAATCAACTTTAAATTGCCTGAAATGTACTCCTAACAGGTTTTTGGGGGAATTTTTTTTTTTTCGTTTCGGTACTGTCACTACCGAAACAGATTTTATTTTACTAAGTCCAGAGCTCGATGAATGTTAGGGACCAAAAAAAAAGTCACTACCAATCAACTTTAAATTGCCTGAAACGTACTCCTAACAGGTTTTTGGGGGAACATTTTTTTTTTCGTTTCGGTAGTGTCACTACCGAAACCAGCATTTTTTCGTCACCAGCATTTTTCGTCATTTTTCGTCACCAGCATTTTTTTCGTCACCAGCATTTTTCGTCATTTTTCGTCACCAGCATTTTTTCGTCACCAGCATCTTTTGTCATTTTTCGTCACCATCATTTTTTCGTCACCAGCATTTTTCGTCATTTTTCGTCACCAGCATTTTTCGTCATTTTTCATCACCAGCATTTTTTCGTCACCAGCATTTTTTCGTCACCAGCATTTTTTGTCATTTTTCGTCACCAGCATTTTTCGTCATTTTTCGTCACCAGCATTTTTCGTCATTTTTCATCACCAGCATTTTTTCGTCAACAGCATTTTTTCGTCACCAGCATTTTTTGTCATTTTTCGTCACCAGCATTTTTCGTCATTTTTCGTCACCAGCATTTTTTCGTCACCAGCATTTTTCGTCATTTTTCGTCACCAGCATTTTTCGTCACCAGCATTTTTTCGTCACCAGCATTTTTCGTCATTTTTCGTCACCAGCATTTTTTCGTCACCAGCATTTTTCGACATTTTTCGTCACCAGCATTTTTCGTCACCAGCATTTTTTGTCATTTTTCGTCACCAGCATTTTTTCGTCACCAGCATTTTTTCGTCACCAGCATTTTTTCGTCACCAGCATTTTTCGTCATTTTTCGTCACCAGCATTTTTTTGTCACCAGCATTTTTCGACATTTTTCGTCACCAGCATTTTTTGTCATTTTTCGTCACCAGCATTTTTTCGTCACCAGCATTTTTCGTCATTTTTCGTCACCAGCATTTTTTGTCATTTTTCGTCACCAGCATTTTTTCGTCACCAGCATTTTTCGTCATTTTTCGTCACCAGCATTTTTCGTCACCAGCATTTTTCGTCACCAGCATTTTTTCGTCACCAGTATTTTTTGTCATCTTTCGTCACCAGCATTTTTCGTCATCAGCATTTTTCGTCATTTTTCGTCACCAGCATTTTTTCGTCACCAGCATTTTTTGTCATTTTTCGTCACCAGCATTTTTTGTCATTTTTCGTCACCAGCATTTTTTCGTCACCAGCATTTTTTCGTCACCAGCATTTTTTCGTCACCAGCATTTTTTGTCATTTTTCGTCACCAGCATTTTTCGTCATTTTTCGTCACCAGCATTTTTTCGTCACCAGCATTTTTCGTCACCAGCATTTTTCGTCATTTTTCGTCACCAGCATTTTTCGTCATTTTTCGTCACCAGCATTTTTTCGTCACCAGCATTTTTCGTCATTTTTCGTCACCAGCATTTTTCGTCATTTTTCGTCACCAGCATTTTTTCGTCACCAGCATTTTACGTCATTTTTCGTCACCAGCATTTTTCGTCACTTTTCGTCACCAGCATTTTTTCGTCACCAGCATTTTTTCGGGACCAGCATTTTTCGTCATTTTTCGTCACCAGCATTTTTTCGTCATTTTTCGTCACCAGCATTTTTTCGTCACCAGCATTTTTTGTCATTTTTCGTCACCAGCATTTTTCGTCATTTTTCGTCACCAGCATTTTTTCGTCACCAGCATTTTTCGTCATTTTTCGTCACCAGCATTTTTCGTCACCAGCATTTTTTGTCATTTTTCGTCACCAGCATTTTGTCGTCACAAGCATTTTTTCGTCACCAGCATTTTTTGTCATTTTTTTTTCGTTTCGGTAGTGTCACTACCGAAACGAAAAAAAAGTCCAGAGCTCGATGAATGTTAGGGACCAAAAAAAAAGTCAATACCAATCAACTTTAAATTGCCTCAAATGTACTCCTAACAGGTTTTTGGGGGAATTTTTTTTTTTTCGTTTCGGTAGTGTCACTACCGAAACAGATTTTATTTTACTAAGTCCAGAGCTCGATGAATGTTAGGGACCAAAAAAAAAGTCACTACCAATCAACTTTAAATTGCCTGAAACGTACTCCTAACAGGTTTTTGGGGGAACATTTTTTTTTTCGTTTCGGTAGTGTCACTACCGAAACCAGCATTTTTTCGTCACCAGCATTTTTCGTCATTTTTCGTCACCAGCATTTTTTTCGTCACCAGCATTTTTCGTCATTTTTCGTCACCAGCATTTTTTCGTCACCAGCATCTTTTGTCATTTTTCGTCACCATCATTTTTTCGTCACCAGCATTTTTCGTCATTTTTCGTCACCAGCATTTTTCGTCATTTTTCATCACCAGCATTTTTTCGTCACCAGCATTTTTTCGTCACCAGCATTTTTTGTCATTTTTCGTCACCAGCATTTTTCGTCATTTTTCGTCACCAGCATTTTTTCGTCACCAGCATTTTTTCGGGACCAGCATTTTTCGTCATTTTTCGTCACCAGCATTTTTTCGTCACCAGCATTTTTTCGTCACCAGCATTTTTCGTCATTTTTCGTCACCAGCATTTTTCGTCATTTTTCGTCACCAGCATTTTTTCGTCACCAGCATTTTTTGTCATTTTTCGTCACCAGCATTTTTCGTCACCAGCATTTTTTCGTCACCAGCATTTTTCGTCATTTTTCGTCACCAGCATTTTTTCGTCACCAGCATTTTTCGTCATTTTTCGTCACCAGCATTTTTCGTCACCAGCATTTTTTGTCAATTTTCGTCACCAGCATTTTTTCGTCACCAGCATTTTTTCGTCACCAGCATTTTTTCGTCACCAGCATTTTTTGTCATTTTTCGTCACCAGCATTTTTTCGTCACCAGCATTTTTTCGTCACCGGCATTCTTTGTCATTTTTTGTCACCAGCATTTTTTCGTCACCAGCATTTTTTCGTCACCAGCATTTTTTCGTCACCAGCATTTTTTGTCATTTTTCGTCACCAGATTTTTTTTGTCACCAGCATTTTTCGTCATTTTTCGTCACCAGCATTTTTTGTCATTTTTCATCACCAGCATTTTTTCGTCACCAGCATTTTTCGTCACCAGCATTTTTCGTCACCAGCATTTCTTCGTCACCAGCATTTTTTCGTCACCAGTATTTTTTGTCATTTTTCGTCACCAGCATTTTTCGTCATTTTTCGTGACCAGCATTTTTCGTCATTTTTCGTCACCAGCATTTTTTCGTCACCAGCATTTTTTGTCATTTTTCGTCACCAGCATTTTTTCGTCACCAGCATTTTTTCGTCACCAGCATTTTTTGTCATTTTTCGTCACCAGCATTTTTTCGTCACCAGCATTTTTTCGTCACCAGCATTTTTTCGTCACCAGCATTTTTTCGTCACCAGCATTTTTTGTCATTTTTCGTCACCAGCATTTTTCGTCATTTTTCGTCACCAGCATTTTTTCGTCACCAGCATTTTTTCGTCACCAGCATTTTTCGTCATTTTTCGTCACCAGCATTTTTTGTCATTTTTCGTCACCAGCATTTTTTCGTCACCAGCATTTTTTGTCATTTTTCGTCACCAGCATTTTTCGTCATTTTTCGTCACCAGCATTTTTCGTCACCAGCATTTTTTCGGCACCAGCATTTTTTCGGCACCAGCATTTTTCGTCATTTTTCGTCACCAGCATTTTTTCATCATTTTTCGTCACCAGCATTTTTTTGTCACCAGCATTTTTTCGTCACCAGCATTTTTTGTCATTTTTCGTCACCAGCATTTTTCGTCATTTTTCGTCACCAGCATTTTTTCGTCACCAGCATTTTTCGTCATTTTTCGTCACCAGCAATTTTCGTCACCAGCATTTCTTGTCATTTTTCGTCACCAGCATTTTGTCGTCACCAGCATTTTTTCATCACCAGCATTTTTTGTCATTTTTTTTTCGTTTCGGTAGTGTCACTACCGAAACGGAAAAAAATTTACCAAGTCCAGAGCTCGATGAATGTTAGGGACACAAAAAAAAGGCACTACCAATCAACTTTAAATTGCCAGAAACGTACTCCTAACAGGTTTTTGGGGGAACGATTTTTTTTTCGTTTCGGTAGTGTCACTACCGAAACGGAAAAAAATGTACTAAGTCCAGAGCTCGATGAATGTTAGGGACCCAAAAAAAAGTCACTACCAATCAACTTTAAATTGCCTGAAACGTACTCCTAACAGGTTTTTGGGGAAAAAAATGTACTAAGTCCAGAGCTCGATGAATGTTAGGGACCAAAAAAAAAGTCACTACCAATCAACTTTAAATTACCTGAAACGTACTTCTAACAGGTTTTTGGGGGATTTTTATTTATTTTTTCGTTTCGGTAGTGTCACTACCGAAACGGAAAAAATTTGACTAAGTCCAGAATTCGATGAATGTTAGGGACCAAAAAAAAAGTCACTACCAATCAACTTTAAATTACCTGAAACGTACTCCCAACAGGTTTTTGGGGGATTTTTTTTTTTCCGTTTCGGTAGTGTCACTACCGAAACGGAAAAAAATGTACTAAGTCCAGAGCTCGATGAATGTTAGGGACCCAAAAAAAAGTCACTACCAATCAACTTTAAATTGCCTGAAACGTACTCCTAACAGGTTTTTGGGGGATCTTTTTTTCTTTCGTTTCGGTAGTGTCACTACCGAAACGGAAAAAAATGTACTAAGTCCAGAGCTCGATGAATGTTAGGGACCAAAAAAAAAGTCACTACCAATCAACTTTAAATTACCTGAAACGTACTTCTAACAGGTTTTTGGGGGATTTTTATTTATTTTTTCGTTTCGGTAGTGTCACTACCGAAACGGAAAAAATTTGACTAAGTCCAGAATTCGATGAATGTTAGGGACCAAAAAAAAAGTCACTACCAATCAACTTTAAATTACCTGAAACGTACTCCCAACAGGTTTTTGGGGGATTTTTTTTTTTCCGTTTCGGTAGTGTCACTACCGAAACGGAAAAAAATGTACTAAGTCCAGAGCTCGATGAATGTTAGGGACCAAAAAAAAAGTCACTACCAATCAACTTTAAATTGCCTGAAACGTACTCCTAACAGGTTTTTGGGGGAACATTTTTTTTTCGTTTCGGTAGTGTTACAACCGAAACCAGCATTTTTTCGTCACCAGCATTTTTCGTAATTTTTCGTCACCAGCATTTTTTCGTCACCAGAATTTTTCGTCATTTTTCGTCACCAGCATTTTTCGTCATTTTTCGTCACCAGCATTTTTTCGTCACCAGCATTTTTCGTCATTTTACGTCACCAGCATTTTTTCGTCACCAGCATTTTTTGTCATTTTTCGTCACCAGCATTTTTTCGTCACCAGCATTTTTTTAAATTTTTTGTCACCAGCATTTTTTGGTCATTTTTCGTCACCAGCATTTTTTTCGTCACCAGCATTTTTCGTCACTTTTCGTCACCAGCATTTTTTCGTCACCAGCATTTTTTGTCATTTTTCGTCACCATCATTTTTTCGTCACCAGCATTTTTCGTCATTTTTCGTCACCAGTATTTTTCGTCATTTTTCATCACCAGCATTTTTTCGTCACCAGCATTTTTTCGTCACCAGCATTTTTTGTCATTTTTCGTCACCAGCATTTTTCGTCATTTTTCGTCACCAGCATTTTTTCGTCACCAGCATTTTTCGTCATTTTTCGTCACCAGCATTTTTCGTCACCAGCATTTTTTCGTCACCAGCATTTTTCGTCATTTTTCGTCACCAGCATTTTTTCGTCACCAGCATTTTTCGTCATTTTTCGTCACCAGCATTTTTCGTCACCAGCATTTTTTGTCATTTTTCGTCATCAGCATTTTCTGTCATTTTTCGTCACCAGCATTTTTTCGTCACCAGCATTTTTTGTCATTTTTCGTCACCAGCATTTTTTCGTCACCAGCATTTTTTGTCATTTTTCGTCACCAGCATTTTTTCGTCACCAGCATTTTTTCGTCACCAGCATTTTTTCGTCACCAGCATTTTTTGTCATTTTTCGTCACCAGCATTTTTTTGTCACCAGCATTTTTCGACATTTTTCGTCACCAGCATTTTTTGTCATTTTTTCGTCACCAGCATTTTTTCGTCACCAGCATTTTTCGCCATTTTTCGTCACCAGCATTTTTTGTCATTTTTCGTCACCAGCATTTTTTCGTCACCAGCATTTTTCGTCATTTTTCGTCACCAGCATTTTTCGTCACCAGCATCTTTTCGTCACCAGCATTTTTTCGTCACCAGTATTTTTTGTCATTTTTCGTCATCAGCATTTTTCGTCATTTTTCGTCACCAGCATTTTTCGTCATTTTTCGTCACCAGCATTTTTCGTCATTTTACGTCACCAGCATTTTTTCGTCACCAGCATTTTTTCGTCACCAGCATTTTTTGTCATTTTTTGTCACCAGCATTTTTTCGTCATTTTTCGTCACCAGCATTTTTTTCGTCACCAGCATTTTTCGTCATTTTTCGTCACCAGCATTTTTTCGTCACCAGCATTTTTCGTCATTTTTCGTCACCAGCATTTTTTCGTCACCAGCATTTTTCGTCATTTTACGTCACCAGCATTTTTTCATCACCAGCATTTTTTGTCATTTTTCGTCACCAGCATTTTTTCGTCACCAGCATTTTTTGTCATTTTTTGTCACCAGAATTTTTTCGTCATTTTTCGTCACCAGCATTTTTTTCGTCACCAGCATTTTTCGTCATTTTTCGTCACCAGCATTTTTTCGTCACCAGCATTTCTTGTCATTTTTTGTCACCAGCATTTTTTCGTCATTTTTCGTCACCAGCATTTTTTTCGTCACCAGCATTTTTCGTCATTTTTCGTCACCAGCATTTTTTCGTCACCAGCATATTTTGTCATTTTTCGTCACCATCATTTTTTCGTCACCAGCATTTTTTGTCATTTTTCGTCACCAGCATTTTTCGTCATTTTTCATCACCAGCATTTTTTCGTCACCAGCATTTTTCGTCATTTTTCGTCACCAGCATTTTTCGTCATTTTTCGTAACCAGCATTTTTTCGTCACCAGCATTTTTCGTCATTTTTCGTCACCAGCATTTTTCGTCATTTTTCGTCACCAGCATTTTTTCGTCACCAGCATTTTACGTCATTTTTCGTCACCAGCATTTTTCGTCACTTTTCGTCACCAGCATTTTTTCGTCACCAGCATTTTTTCGGGACCAGCATTTTTCGTCATTTTTCGTCACCAGCATTTTTTCGTCATTTTTCGTCACCAGCATTTTTTCGTCACCAGCATTTTTTGTCATTTTTCGTCACCAGCATTTTTCGTCATTTTTCGTCACCAGCATTTTTTCGTCACCAGCATTTTTCGTCATTTTTCGTCACCAGCATTTTTCGTCACCAGCATTTTTTGTCATTTTTCGTCACCAGCATTTTGTCGTCACAAGCATTTTTTCGTCACCAGCATTTTTTGTCATTTTTTTTTCGTTTCGGTAGTGTCACTACCGAAACGAAAAAAAAAAATTACTAAGTCCAGAGCTCGATGAATGTTAGGGACCAAAAAAAAAGTCAATACCAATCAACTTTAAATTGCCTGAAATGTACTCCTAACAGGTTTTTGGGGGAATTTTTTTTTTTTCGTTTCGGTACTGTCACTACCGAAACAGATTTTATTTTACTAAGTCCAGAGCTCGATGAATGTTAGGGACCAAAAAAAAAGTCACTACCAATCAACTTTAAATTGCCTGAAACGTACTCCTAACAGGTTTTTGGGGGAACATTTTTTTTTTCGTTTCGGTAGTGTCACTACCGAAACCAGCATTTTTTCGTCACCAGCATTTTTCGTCATTTTTCGTCACCAGCATTTTTTTCGTCACCAGCATTTTTCGTCATTTTTCGTCACCAGCATTTTTTCGTCACCAGCATCTTTTGTCATTTTTCGTCACCATCATTTTTTCGTCACCAGCATTTTTCGTCATTTTTCGTCACCAGCATTTTTCGTCATTTTTCATCACCAGCATTTTTTCGTCACCAGCATTTTTTCGTCACCAGCATTTTTTGTCATTTTTCGTCACCAGCATTTTTCGTCATTTTTCGTCACCAGCATTTTTCGTCATTTTTCATCACCAGCATTTTTTCGTCAACAGCATTTTTTCGTCACCAGCATTTTTTGTCATTTTTCGTCACCAGCATTTTTCGTCATTTTTCGTCACCAGCATTTTTTCGTCACCAGCATTTTTCGTCATTTTTCGTCACCAGCATTTTTCGTCACCAGCATTTTTTCGTCACCAGCATTTTTCGTCATTTTTCGTCACCAGCATTTTTTCGTCACCAGCATTTTTCGACATTTTTCGTCACCAGCATTTTTCGTCACCAGCATTTTTTGTCATTTTTCGTCACCAGCATTTTTTCGTCACCAGCATTTTTTCGTCACCAGCATTTTTTCGTCACCAGCATTTTTCGTCATTTTTCGTCACCAGCATTTTTTTGTCACCAGCATTTTTCGACATTTTTCGTCACCAGCATTTTTTGTCATTTTTCGTCACCAGCATTTTTTCGTCACCAGCATTTTTCGTCATTTTTCGTCACCAGCATTTTTTGTCATTTTTCGTCACCAGCATTTTTTCGTCACCAGCATTTTTCGTCATTTTTCGTCACCAGCATTTTTCGTCACCAGCATTTTTCGTCACCAGCATTTTTTCGTCACCAGTATTTTTTGTCATCTTTCGTCACCAGCATTTTTCGTCATCAGCATTTTTCGTCATTTTTCGTCACCAGCATTTTTTCGTCACCAGCATTTTTTGTCATTTTTCGTCACCAGCATTTTTTGTCATTTTTCGTCACCAGCATTTTTTCGTCACCAGCATTTTTTCGTCACCAGCATTTTTTCGTCACCAGCATTTTTTGTCATTTTTCGTCACCAGCATTTTTCGTCATTTTTCGTCACCAGCATTTTTTCGTCACCAGCATTTTTCGTCACCAGCATTTTTCGTCATTTTTCGTCACCAGCATTTTTCGTCATTTTTCGTCACCAGCATTTTTTCGTCACCAGCATTTTTCGTCATTTTTCGTCACCAGCATTTTTCGTCATTTTTCGTCACCAGCATTTTTTCGTCACCAGCATTTTACGTCATTTTTCGTCACCAGCATTTTTCGTCACTTTTCGTCACCAGCATTTTTTCGTCACCAGCATTTTTTCGGGACCAGCATTTTTCGTCATTTTTCGTCACCAGCATTTTTTCGTCATTTTTCGTCACCAGCATTTTTTCGTCACCAGCATTTTTTGTCATTTTTCGTCACCAGCATTTTTCGTCACCAGCATTTTTCGTCATTTTTCGTCACCAGCATTTTTTCGTCACCAGCATCTTTTGTCATTTTTCGTCACCATCATTTTTTCGTCACCAGCATTTTTCGTCATTTTTCGTCACCAGCATTTTTCGTCATTTTTCATCACCAGCATTTTTTCGTCACCAGCATTTTTTCGTCACCAGCATTTTTTGTCATTTTTCGTCACCAGCATTTTTCGTCATTTTTCGTCACCAGCATTTTTTCGTCACCAGCATTTTTTCGGGACCAGCATTTTTCGTCATTTTTCGTCACCAGCATTTTTTCGTCACCAGCATTTTTTCGTCACCAGCATTTTTCGTCATTTTTCGTCACCAGCATTTTTCGTCATTTTTCGTCACCAGCATTTTTTCGTCACCAGCATTTTTTGTCATTTTTCGTCACCAGCATTTTTCGTCACCAGCATTTTTTCGTCACCAGCATTTTTCGTCATTTTTCGTCACCAGCATTTTTTCGTCACCAGCATTTTTCGTCATTTTTCGTCACCAGCATTTTTCGTCACCAGCATTTTTTGTCAATTTTCGTCACCAGCATTTTTTCGTCACCAGCATTTTTTCGTCACCAGCATTTTTTCGTCACCAGCATTTTTTGTCATTTTTCGTCACCAGCATTTTTTCGTCACCAGCATTTTTTCGTCACCGGCATTCTTTGTCATTTTTTGTCACCAGCATTTTTTCGTCACCAGCATTTTTTCGTCACCAGCATTTTTTCGTCACCAGCATTTTTTGTCATTTTTCGTCACCAGATTTTTTTTGTCACCAGCATTTTTCGTCATTTTTCGTCACCAGCATTTTTTGTCATTTTTCATCACCAGCATTTTTTCGTCACCAGCATTTTTCGTCACCAGCATTTTTCGTCACCAGCATTTCTTCGTCACCAGCATTTTTTCGTCACCAGTATTTTTTGTCATTTTTCGTCACCAGCATTTTTCGTCATTTTTCGTGACCAGCATTTTTCGTCATTTTTCGTCACCAGCATTTTTTCGTCACCAGCATTTTTTGTCATTTTTCGTCACCAGCATTTTTTCGTCACCAGCATTTTTTCGTCACCAGCATTTTTTGTCATTTTTCGTCACCAGCATTTTTTCGTCACCAGCATTTTTTCGTCACCAGCATTTTTTCGTCACCAGCATTTTTTGTCATTTTTCGTCACCAGCATTTTTCGTCATTTTTCGTCACCAGCATTTTTTCGTCACCAGCATTTTTTCGTCACCAGCATTTTTCGTCATTTTTCGTCACCAGCATTTTTTGTCATTTTTCGTCACCAGCATTTTTTCGTCACCAGCATTTTTTGTCATTTTTCGTCACCAGCATTTTTCGTCATTTTTCGTCACCAGCATTTTTCGTCACCAGCATTTTTTCGGCACCAGCATTTTTTCGGCACCAGCATTTTTCGTCATTTTTCGTCACCAGCATTTTTTCATCATTTTTCGTCACCAGCATTTTTTTGTCACCAGCATTTTTTCGTCACCAGCATTTTTTGTCATTTTTCGTCACCAGCATTTTTCGTCATTTTTCGTCACCAGCATTTTTTCGTCACCAGCATTTTTCGTCATTTTTCGTCACCAGCAATTTTCGTCACCAGCATTTCTTGTCATTTTTCGTCACCAGCATTTTGTCGTCACCAGCATTTTTTCATCACCAGCATTTTTTGTCATTTTTTTTTCGTTTCGGTAGTGTCACTACCGAAACGGAAAAAAATTTACCAAGTCCAGAGCTCGATGAATGTTAGGGACACAAAAAAAAGGCACTACCAATCAACTTTAAATTGCCAGAAACGTACTCCTAACAGGTTTTTGGGGGAACGATTTTTTTTTCGTTTCGGTAGTGTCACTACCGAAACGGAAAAAAATGTACTAAGTCCAGAGCTCGATGAATGTTAGGGACCCAAAAAAAAGTCACTACCAATCAACTTTAAATTGCCTGAAACGTACTCCTAACAGGTTTTTGGGGAAAAAAATGTACTAAGTCCAGAGCTCGATGAATGTTAGGGACCAAAAAAAAAGTCACTACCAATCAACTTTAAATTACCTGAAACGTACTTCTAACAGGTTTTTGGGGGATTTTTATTTATTTTTTCGTTTCGGTAGTGTCACTACCGAAACGGAAAAAATTTGACTAAGTCCAGAATTCGATGAATGTTAGGGACCAAAAAAAAAGTCACTACCAATCAACTTTAAATTACCTGAAACGTACTCCCAACAGGTTTTTGGGGGATTTTTTTTTTTCCGTTTCGGTAGTGTCACTACCGAAACGGAAAAAAATGTACTAAGTCCAGAGCTCGATGAATGTTAGGGACCCAAAAAAAAGTCACTACCAATCAACTTTAAATTGCCTGAAACGTACTCCTAACAGGTTTTTGGGGGATCTTTTTTTCTTTCGTTTCGGTAGTGTCACTACCGAAACGGAAAAAAATGTACTAAGTCCAGAGCTCGATGAATGTTAGGGACCAAAAAAAAAGTCACTACCAATCAACTTTAAATTACCTGAAACGTACTTCTAACAGGTTTTTGGGGGATTTTTATTTATTTTTTCGTTTCGGTAGTGTCACTACCGAAACGGAAAAAATTTGACTAAGTCCAGAATTCGATGAATGTTAGGGACCAAAAAAAAAGTCACTACCAATCAACTTTAAATTACCTGAAACGTACTCCCAACAGGTTTTTGGGGGATTTTTTTTTTTCCGTTTCGGTAGTGTCACTACCGAAACGGAAAAAAATGTACTAAGTCCAGAGCTCGATGAATGTTAGGGACCAAAAAAAAAGTCACTACCAATCAACTTTAAATTGCCTGAAACGTACTCCTAACAGGTTTTTGGGGGAACATTTTTTTTTCGTTTCGGTAGTGTCACAACCGAAACCAGCATTTTTTCGTCACCAGCATTTTTCGTAATTTTTCGTCACCAGCATTTTTTCGTCACCAGAATTTTTCGTCATTTTTCGTCACCAGCATTTTTCGTCATTTTTCGTCACCAGCATTTTTTCGTCACCAGCATTTTTCGTCATTTTACGTCACCAGCATTTTTTCGTCACCAGCATTTTTTGTCATTTTTCGTCACCAGCATTTTTTCGTCACCAGCATTTTTTTAAATTTTTTGTCACCAGCATTTTTTGGTCATTTTTCGTCACCAGCATTTTTTTCGTCACCAGCATTTTTCGTCACTTTTCGTCACCAGCATTTTTTCGTCACCAGCATTTTTTGTCATTTTTCGTCACCATCATTTTTTCGTCACCAGCATTTTTCGTCATTTTTCGTCACCAGTATTTTTCGTCATTTTTCATCACCAGCATTTTTTCGTCACCAGCATTTTTTCGTCACCAGCATTTTTTGTCATTTTTCGTCACCAGCATTTTTCGTCATTTTTCGTCACCAGCATTTTTTCGTCACCAGCATTTTTCGTCATTTTTCGTCACCAGCATTTTTCGTCACCAGCATTTTTTCGTCACCAGCATTTTTCGTCATTTTTCGTCACCAGCATTTTTTCGTCACCAGCATTTTTCGTCATTTTTCGTCACCAGCATTTTTCGTCACCAGCATTTTTTGTCATTTTTCGTCATCAGCATTTTCTGTCATTTTTCGTCACCAGCATTTTTTCGTCACCAGCATTTTTTGTCATTTTTCGTCACCAGCATTTTTTCGTCACCAGCATTTTTTGTCATTTTTCGTCACCAGCATTTTTTCGTCACCAGCATTTTTTCGTCACCAGCATTTTTTCGTCACCAGCATTTTTTGTCATTTTTCGTCACCAGCATTTTTTTGTCACCAGCATTTTTCGACATTTTTCGTCACCAGCATTTTTTGTCATTTTTTCGTCACCAGCATTTTTTCGTCACCAGCATTTTTCGCCATTTTTCGTCACCAGCATTTTTTGTCATTTTTCGTCACCAGCATTTTTTCGTCACCAGCATTTTTCGTCATTTTTCGTCACCAGCATTTTTCGTCACCAGCATCTTTTCGTCACCAGCATTTTTTCGTCACCAGTATTTTTTGTCATTTTTCGTCATCAGCATTTTTCGTCATTTTTCGTCACCAGCATTTTTCGTCATTTTTCGTCACCAGCATTTTTCGTCATTTTACGTCACCAGCATTTTTTCGTCACCAGCATTTTTTCGTCACCAGCATTTTTTGTCATTTTTTGTCACCAGCATTTTTTCGTCATTTTTCGTCACCAGCATTTTTTTCGTCACCAGCATTTTTCGTCATTTTTCGTCACCAGCATTTTTTCGTCACCAGCATTTTTCGTCATTTTTCGTCACCAGCATTTTTTCGTCACCAGCATTTTTCGTCATTTTACGTCACCAGCATTTTTTCATCACCAGCATTTTTTGTCATTTTTCGTCACCAGCATTTTTTCGTCACCAGCATTTTTTGTCATTTTTTGTCACCAGAATTTTTTCGTCATTTTTCGTCACCAGCATTTTTTTCGTCACCAGCATTTTTCGTCATTTTTCGTCACCAGCATTTTTTCGTCACCAGCATTTCTTGTCATTTTTTGTCACCAGCATTTTTTCGTCATTTTTCGTCACCAGCATTTTTTTCGTCACCAGCATTTTTCGTCATTTTTCGTCACCAGCATTTTTTCGTCACCAGCATATTTTGTCATTTTTCGTCACCATCATTTTTTCGTCACCAGCATTTTTTGTCATTTTTCGTCACCAGCATTTTTCGTCATTTTTCATCACCAGCATTTTTTCGTCACCAGCATTTTTCGTCATTTTTCGTCACCAGCATTTTTCGTCATTTTTCGTAACCAGCATTTTTTCGTCACCAGCATTTTTCGTCATTTTTCGTCACCAGCATTTTTCGTCATTTTTCGTCACCAGCATTTTTTCGTCACCAGCATTTTACGTCATTTTTCGTCACCAGCATTTTTCGTCACTTTTCGTCACCAGCATTTTTTCGTCACCAGCATTTTTTCGGGACCAGCATTTTTCGTCATTTTTCGTCACCAGCATTTTTTCGTCATTTTTCGTCACCAGCATTTTTTCGTCACCAGCATTTTTTGTCATTTTTCGTCACCAGCATTTTTCGTCATTTTTCGTCACCAGCATTTTTTCGTCACCAGCATTTTTCGTCATTTTTCGTCACCAGCATTTTTCGTCACCAGCATTTTTTGTCATTTTTCGTCACCAGCATTTTGTCGTCACAAGCATTTTTTCGTCACCAGCATTTTTTGTCATTTTTTTTTCGTTTCGGTAGTGTCACTACCGAAACGAAAAAAAAAAATTACTAAGTCCAGAGCTCGATGAATGTTAGGGACCAAAAAAAAAGTCAATACCAATCAACTTTAAATTGCCTGAAATGTACTCCTAACAGGTTTTTGGGGGAATTTTTTTTTTTTCGTTTCGGTACTGTCACTACCGAAACAGATTTTATTTTACTAAGTCCAGAGCTCGATGAATGTTAGGGACCAAAAAAAAAGTCACTACCAATCAACTTTAAATTGCCTGAAACGTACTCCTAACAGGTTTTTGGGGGAACATTTTTTTTTTCGTTTCGGTAGTGTCACTACCGAAACCAGCATTTTTTCGTCACCAGCATTTTTCGTCATTTTTCGTCACCAGCATTTTTTTCGTCACCAGCATTTTTCGTCATTTTTCGTCACCAGCATTTTTTCGTCACCAGCATCTTTTGTCATTTTTCGTCACCATCATTTTTTCGTCACCAGCATTTTTCGTCATTTTTCGTCACCAGCATTTTTCGTCATTTTTCATCACCAGCATTTTTTCGTCACCAGCATTTTTTCGTCACCAGCATTTTTTGTCATTTTTCGTCACCAGCATTTTTCGTCATTTTTCGTCACCAGCATTTTTCGTCATTTTTCATCACCAGCATTTTTTCGTCAACAGCATTTTTTCGTCACCAGCATTTTTTCGTCACCAGCATTTTTCGTCATTTTTCGTCACCAGCATTTTTCGTCACCAGCATTTTTTGTCATTTTTCGTCACCAGCATTTTGTCGTCACAAGCATTTTTTCGTCACCAGCATTTTTTGTCATTTTTTTTTCGTTTCGGTAGTGTCACTACCGAAACGAAAAAAAAAAATTACTAAGTCCAGAGCTCGATGAATGTTAGGGACCAAAAAAAAAGTCAATACCAATCAACTTTAAATTGCCTGAAATGTACTCCTAACAGGTTTTTGGGGGAATTTTTTTTTTTTCGTTTCGGTACTGTCACTACCGAAACAGATTTTATTTTACTAAGTCCAGAGCTCGATGAATGTTAGGGACCAAAAAAAAAGTCACTACCAATCAACTTTAAATTGCCTGAAACGTACTCCTAACAGGTTTTTGGGGGAACATTTTTTTTTTCGTTTCGGTAGTGTCACTACCGAAACCAGCATTTTTTCGTCACCAGCATTTTTCGTCATTTTTCGTCACCAGCATTTTTTTCGTCACCAGCATTTTTCGTCATTTTTCGTCACCAGCATTTTTTCGTCACCAGCATCTTTTGTCATTTTTCGTCACCATCATTTTTTCGTCACCAGCATTTTTCGTCATTTTTCGTCACCAGCATTTTTCGTCATTTTTCATCACCAGCATTTTTTCGTCACCAGCATTTTTTCGTCACCAGCATTTTTTGTCATTTTTCGTCACCAGCATTTTTCGTCATTTTTCGTCACCAGCATTTTTCGTCATTTTTCATCACCAGCATTTTTTCGTCAACAGCATTTTTTCGTCACCAGCATTTTTTGTCATTTTTCGTCACCAGCATTTTTCGTCATTTTTCGTCACCAGCATTTTTTCGTCACCAGCATTTTTCGTCATTTTTCGTCACCAGCATTTTTCGTCACCAGCATTTTTTCGTCACCAGCATTTTTCGTCATTTTTCGTCACCAGCATTTTTTCGTCACCAGCATTTTTCGACATTTTTCGTCACCAGCATTTTTCGTCACCAGCATTTTTTGTCATTTTTCGTCACCAGCATTTTTTCGTCACCAGCATTTTTTCGTCACCAGCATTTTTTCGTCACCAGCATTTTTCGTCATTTTTCGTCACCAGCATTTTTTTGTCACCAGCATTTTTCGACATTTTTCGTCACCAGCATTTTTTGTCATTTTTCGTCACCAGCATTTTTTCGTCACCAGCATTTTTCGTCATTTTTCGTCACCAGCATTTTTTGTCATTTTTCGTCACCAGCATTTTTTCGTCACCAGCATTTTTCGTCATTTTTCGTCACCAGCATTTTTCGTCACCAGCATTTTTCGTCACCAGCATTTTTTCGTCACCAGTATTTTTTGTCATCTTTCGTCACCAGCATTTTTCGTCATCAGCATTTTTCGTCATTTTTCGTCACCAGCATTTTTTCGTCACCAGCATTTTTTGTCATTTTTCGTCACCAGCATTTTTTGTCATTTTTCGTCACCAGCATTTTTTCGTCACCAGCATTTTTTCGTCACCAGCATTTTTTCGTCACCAGCATTTTTTGTCATTTTTCGTCACCAGCATTTTTCGTCATTTTTCGTCACCAGCATTTTTTCGTCACCAGCATTTTTCGTCACCAGCATTTTTCGTCATTTTTCGTCACCAGCATTTTTCGTCATTTTTCGTCACCAGCATTTTTTCGTCACCAGCATTTTTCGTCATTTTTCGTCACCAGCATTTTTCGTCATTTTTCGTCACCAGCATTTTTTCGTCACCAGCATTTTACGTCATTTTTCGTCACCAGCATTTTTCGTCACTTTTCGTCACCAGCATTTTTTCGTCACCAGCATTTTTTCGGGACCAGCATTTTTCGTCATTTTTCGTCACCAGCATTTTTTCGTCATTTTTCGTCACCAGCATTTTTTCGTCACCAGCATTTTTTGTCATTTTTCGTCACCAGCATTTTTCGTCACCAGCATTTTTCGTCATTTTTCGTCACCAGCATTTTTTCGTCACCAGCATCTTTTGTCATTTTTCGTCACCATCATTTTTTCGTCACCAGCATTTTTCGTCATTTTTCGTCACCAGCATTTTTCGTCATTTTTCATCACCAGCATTTTTTCGTCACCAGCATTTTTTCGTCACCAGCATTTTTTGTCATTTTTCGTCACCAGCATTTTTCGTCATTTTTCGTCACCAGCATTTTTTCGTCACCAGCATTTTTTCGGGACCAGCATTTTTCGTCATTTTTCGTCACCAGCATTTTTTCGTCACCAGCATTTTTTCGTCACCAGCATTTTTCGTCATTTTTCGTCACCAGCATTTTTCGTCATTTTTCGTCACCAGCATTTTTTCGTCACCAGCATTTTTTGTCATTTTTCGTCACCAGCATTTTTCGTCACCAGCATTTTTTCGTCACCAGCATTTTTCGTCATTTTTCGTCACCAGCATTTTTTCGTCACCAGCATTTTTCGTCATTTTTCGTCACCAGCATTTTTCGTCACCAGCATTTTTTGTCAATTTTCGTCACCAGCATTTTTTCGTCACCAGCATTTTTTCGTCACCAGCATTTTTTCGTCACCAGCATTTTTTGTCATTTTTCGTCACCAGCATTTTTTCGTCACCAGCATTTTTTCGTCACCGGCATTCTTTGTCATTTTTTGTCACCAGCATTTTTTCGTCACCAGCATTTTTTCGTCACCAGCATTTTTTCGTCACCAGCATTTTTTGTCATTTTTCGTCACCAGATTTTTTTTGTCACCAGCATTTTTCGTCATTTTTCGTCACCAGCATTTTTTGTCATTTTTCATCACCAGCATTTTTTCGTCACCAGCATTTTTCGTCACCAGCATTTTTCGTCACCAGCATTTCTTCGTCACCAGCATTTTTTCGTCACCAGTATTTTTTGTCATTTTTCGTCACCAGCATTTTTCGTCATTTTTCGTGACCAGCATTTTTCGTCATTTTTCGTCACCAGCATTTTTTCGTCACCAGCATTTTTTGTCATTTTTCGTCACCAGCATTTTTTCGTCACCAGCATTTTTTCGTCACCAGCATTTTTTGTCATTTTTCGTCACCAGCATTTTTTCGTCACCAGCATTTTTTCGTCACCAGCATTTTTTCGTCACCAGCATTTTTTGTCATTTTTCGTCACCAGCATTTTTCGTCATTTTTCGTCACCAGCATTTTTTCGTCACCAGCATTTTTTCGTCACCAGCATTTTTCGTCATTTTTCGTCACCAGCATTTTTTGTCATTTTTCGTCACCAGCATTTTTTCGTCACCAGCATTTTTTGTCATTTTTCGTCACCAGCATTTTTCGTCATTTTTCGTCACCAGCATTTTTCGTCACCAGCATTTTTTCGGCACCAGCATTTTTTCGGCACCAGCATTTTTCGTCATTTTTCGTCACCAGCATTTTTTCATCATTTTTCGTCACCAGCATTTTTTTGTCACCAGCATTTTTTCGTCACCAGCATTTTTTGTCATTTTTCGTCACCAGCATTTTTCGTCATTTTTCGTCACCAGCATTTTTTCGTCACCAGCATTTTTCGTCATTTTTCGTCACCAGCAATTTTCGTCACCAGCATTTCTTGTCATTTTTCGTCACCAGCATTTTGTCGTCACCAGCATTTTTTCATCACCAGCATTTTTTGTCATTTTTTTTTCGTTTCGGTAGTGTCACTACCGAAACGGAAAAAAATTTACCAAGTCCAGAGCTCGATGAATGTTAGGGACACAAAAAAAAGGCACTACCAATCAACTTTAAATTGCCAGAAACGTACTCCTAACAGGTTTTTGGGGGAACGATTTTTTTTTCGTTTCGGTAGTGTCACTACCGAAACGGAAAAAAATGTACTAAGTCCAGAGCTCGATGAATGTTAGGGACCCAAAAAAAAGTCACTACCAATCAACTTTAAATTGCCTGAAACGTACTCCTAACAGGTTTTTGGGGAAAAAAATGTACTAAGTCCAGAGCTCGATGAATGTTAGGGACCAAAAAAAAAGTCACTACCAATCAACTTTAAATTACCTGAAACGTACTTCTAACAGGTTTTTGGGGGATTTTTATTTATTTTTTCGTTTCGGTAGTGTCACTACCGAAACGGAAAAAATTTGACTAAGTCCAGAATTCGATGAATGTTAGGGACCAAAAAAAAAGTCACTACCAATCAACTTTAAATTACCTGAAACGTACTCCCAACAGGTTTTTGGGGGATTTTTTTTTTTCCGTTTCGGTAGTGTCACTACCGAAACGGAAAAAAATGTACTAAGTCCAGAGCTCGATGAATGTTAGGGACCCAAAAAAAAGTCACTACCAATCAACTTTAAATTGCCTGAAACGTACTCCTAACAGGTTTTTGGGGGATCTTTTTTTCTTTCGTTTCGGTAGTGTCACTACCGAAACGGAAAAAAATGTACTAAGTCCAGAGCTCGATGAATGTTAGGGACCAAAAAAAAAGTCACTACCAATCAACTTTAAATTACCTGAAACGTACTTCTAACAGGTTTTTGGGGGATTTTTATTTATTTTTTCGTTTCGGTAGTGTCACTACCGAAACGGAAAAAATTTGACTAAGTCCAGAATTCGATGAATGTTAGGGACCAAAAAAAAAGTCACTACCAATCAACTTTAAATTACCTGAAACGTACTCCCAACAGGTTTTTGGGGGATTTTTTTTTTTCCGTTTCGGTAGTGTCACTACCGAAACGGAAAAAAATGTACTAAGTCCAGAGCTCGATGAATGTTAGGGACCAAAAAAAAAGTCACTACCAATCAACTTTAAATTGCCTGAAACGTACTCCTAACAGGTTTTTGGGGGAACATTTTTTTTTCGTTTCGGTAGTGTCACAACCGAAACCAGCATTTTTTCGTCACCAGCATTTTTCGTAATTTTTCGTCACCAGCATTTTTTCGTCACCAGAATTTTTCGTCATTTTTCGTCACCAGCATTTTTCGTCATTTTTCGTCACCAGCATTTTTTCGTCACCAGCATTTTTCGTCATTTTACGTCACCAGCATTTTTTCGTCACCAGCATTTTTTGTCATTTTTCGTCACCAGCATTTTTTCGTCACCAGCATTTTTTTAAATTTTTTGTCACCAGCATTTTTTGGTCATTTTTCGTCACCAGCATTTTTTTCGTCACCAGCATTTTTCGTCACTTTTCGTCACCAGCATTTTTTCGTCACCAGCATTTTTTGTCATTTTTCGTCACCATCATTTTTTCGTCACCAGCATTTTTCGTCATTTTTCGTCACCAGTATTTTTCGTCATTTTTCATCACCAGCATTTTTTCGTCACCAGCATTTTTTCGTCACCAGCATTTTTTGTCATTTTTCGTCACCAGCATTTTTCGTCATTTTTCGTCACCAGCATTTTTTCGTCACCAGCATTTTTCGTCATTTTTCGTCACCAGCATTTTTCGTCACCAGCATTTTTTCGTCACCAGCATTTTTCGTCATTTTTCGTCACCAGCATTTTTTCGTCACCAGCATTTTTCGTCATTTTTCGTCACCAGCATTTTTCGTCACCAGCATTTTTTGTCATTTTTCGTCATCAGCATTTTCTGTCATTTTTCGTCACCAGCATTTTTTCGTCACCAGCATTTTTTGTCATTTTTCGTCACCAGCATTTTTTCGTCACCAGCATTTTTTGTCATTTTTCGTCACCAGCATTTTTTCGTCACCAGCATTTTTTCGTCACCAGCATTTTTTCGTCACCAGCATTTTTTGTCATTTTTCGTCACCAGCATTTTTTTGTCACCAGCATTTTTCGACATTTTTCGTCACCAGCATTTTTTGTCATTTTTTCGTCACCAGCATTTTTTCGTCACCAGCATTTTTCGCCATTTTTCGTCACCAGCATTTTTTGTCATTTTTCGTCACCAGCATTTTTTCGTCACCAGCATTTTTCGTCATTTTTCGTCACCAGCATTTTTCGTCACCAGCATCTTTTCGTCACCAGCATTTTTTCGTCACCAGTATTTTTTGTCATTTTTCGTCATCAGCATTTTTCGTCATTTTTCGTCACCAGCATTTTTCGTCATTTTTCGTCACCAGCATTTTTCGTCATTTTACGTCACCAGCATTTTTTCGTCACCAGCATTTTTTCGTCACCAGCATTTTTTGTCATTTTTTGTCACCAGCATTTTTTCGTCATTTTTCGTCACCAGCATTTTTTTCGTCACCAGCATTTTTCGTCATTTTTCGTCACCAGCATTTTTTCGTCACCAGCATTTTTCGTCATTTTTCGTCACCAGCATTTTTTCGTCACCAGCATTTTTCGTCATTTTACGTCACCAGCATTTTTTCATCACCAGCATTTTTTGTCATTTTTCGTCACCAGCATTTTTTCGTCACCAGCATTTTTTGTCATTTTTTGTCACCAGAATTTTTTCGTCATTTTTCGTCACCAGCATTTTTTTCGTCACCAGCATTTTTCGTCATTTTTCGTCACCAGCATTTTTTCGTCACCAGCATTTCTTGTCATTTTTTGTCACCAGCATTTTTTCGTCATTTTTCGTCACCAGCATTTTTTTCGTCACCAGCATTTTTCGTCATTTTTCGTCACCAGCATTTTTTCGTCACCAGCATATTTTGTCATTTTTCGTCACCATCATTTTTTCGTCACCAGCATTTTTTGTCATTTTTCGTCACCAGCATTTTTCGTCATTTTTCATCACCAGCATTTTTTCGTCACCAGCATTTTTCGTCATTTTTCGTCACCAGCATTTTTCGTCATTTTTCGTAACCAGCATTTTTTCGTCACCAGCATTTTTCGTCATTTTTCGTCACCAGCATTTTTCGTCATTTTTCGTCACCAGCATTTTTTCGTCACCAGCATTTTACGTCATTTTTCGTCACCAGCATTTTTCGTCACTTTTCGTCACCAGCATTTTTTCGTCACCAGCATTTTTTCGGGACCAGCATTTTTCGTCATTTTTCGTCACCAGCATTTTTTCGTCATTTTTCGTCACCAGCATTTTTTCGTCACCAGCATTTTTTGTCATTTTTCGTCACCAGCATTTTTCGTCATTTTTCGTCACCAGCATTTTTTCGTCACCAGCATTTTTCGTCATTTTTCGTCACCAGCATTTTTCGTCACCAGCATTTTTTGTCATTTTTCGTCACCAGCATTTTGTCGTCACAAGCATTTTTTCGTCACCAGCATTTTTTGTCATTTTTTTTTCGTTTCGGTAGTGTCACTACCGAAACGAAAAAAAAAAATTACTAAGTCCAGAGCTCGATGAATGTTAGGGACCAAAAAAAAAGTCAATACCAATCAACTTTAAATTGCCTGAAATGTACTCCTAACAGGTTTTTGGGGGAATTTTTTTTTTTTCGTTTCGGTACTGTCACTACCGAAACAGATTTTATTTTACTAAGTCCAGAGCTCGATGAATGTTAGGGACCAAAAAAAAAGTCACTACCAATCAACTTTAAATTGCCTGAAACGTACTCCTAACAGGTTTTTGGGGGAACATTTTTTTTTTCGTTTCGGTAGTGTCACTACCGAAACCAGCATTTTTTCGTCACCAGCATTTTTCGTCATTTTTCGTCACCAGCATTTTTTTCGTCACCAGCATTTTTCGTCATTTTTCGTCACCAGCATTTTTTCGTCACCAGCATCTTTTGTCATTTTTCGTCACCATCATTTTTTCGTCACCAGCATTTTTCGTCATTTTTCGTCACCAGCATTTTTCGTCATTTTTCATCACCAGCATTTTTTCGTCACCAGCATTTTTTCGTCACCAGCATTTTTTGTCATTTTTCGTCACCAGCATTTTTCGTCATTTTTCGTCACCAGCATTTTTCGTCATTTTTCATCACCAGCATTTTTTCGTCAACAGCATTTTTTCGTCACCAGCATTTTTTGTCATTTTTCGTCACCAGCATTTTTCGTCATTTTTCGTCACCAGCATTTTTTCGTCACCAGCATTTTTCGTCATTTTTCGTCACCAGCATTTTTCGTCACCAGCATTTTTTCGTCACCAGCATTTTTCGTCATTTTTCGTCACCAGCATTTTTTCGTCACCAGCATTTTTCGACATTTTTCGTCACCAGCATTTTTCGTCACCAGCATTTTTTGTCATTTTTCGTCACCAGCATTTTTTCGTCACCAGCATTTTTTCGTCACCAGCATTTTTTCGTCACCAGCATTTTTCGTCATTTTTCGTCACCAGCATTTTTTTGTCACCAGCATTTTTCGACATTTTTCGTCACCAGCATTTTTTGTCATTTTTCGTCACCAGCATTTTTTCGTCACCAGCATTTTTCGTCATTTTTCGTCACCAGCATTTTTTGTCATTTTTCGTCACCAGCATTTTTTCGTCACCAGCATTTTTCGTCATTTTTCGTCACCAGCATTTTTCGTCACCAGCATTTTTCGTCACCAGCATTTTTTCGTCACCAGTATTTTTTGTCATCTTTCGTCACCAGCATTTTTCGTCATCAGCATTTTTCGTCATTTTTCGTCACCAGCATTTTTTCGTCACCAGCATTTTTTGTCATTTTTCGTCACCAGCATTTTTTGTCATTTTTCGTCACCAGCATTTTTTCGTCACCAGCATTTTTTCGTCACCAGCATTTTTTCGTCACCAGCATTTTTTGTCATTTTTCGTCACCAGCATTTTTCGTCATTTTTCGTCACCAGCATTTTTTCGTCACCAGCATTTTTCGTCACCAGCATTTTTCGTCATTTTTCGTCACCAGCATTTTTCGTCATTTTTCGTCACCAGCATTTTTTCGTCACCAGCATTTTTCGTCATTTTTCGTCACCAGCATTTTTCGTCATTTTTCGTCACCAGCATTTTTTCGTCACCAGCATTTTACGTCATTTTTCGTCACCAGCATTTTTCGTCACTTTTCGTCACCAGCATTTTTTCGTCACCAGCATTTTTTCGGGACCAGCATTTTTCGTCATTTTTCGTCACCAGCATTTTTTCGTCATTTTTCGTCACCAGCATTTTTTCGTCACCAGCATTTTTTGTCATTTTTCGTCACCAGCATTTTTCGTCATTTTTCGTCACCAGCATTTTTTCGTCACCAGCATTTTTCGTCATTTTTCGTCACCAGCATTTTTCGTCACCAGCATTTTTTGTCATTTTTCGTCACCAGCATTTTGTCGTCACAAGCATTTTTTCGTCACCAGCATTTTTTGTCATTTTTTTTTCGTTTCGGTAGTGTCACTACCGAAACGAAAAAAAAGTCCAGAGCTCGATGAATGTTAGGGACCAAAAAAAAAGTCAATACCAATCAACTTTAAATTGCCTCAAATGTACTCCTAACAGGTTTTTGGGGGAATTTTTTTTTTTTCGTTTCGGTAGTGTCACTACCGAAACAGATTTTATTTTACTAAGTCCAGAGCTCGATGAATGTTAGGGACCAAAAAAAAAGTCACTACCAATCAACTTTAAATTGCCTGAAACGTACTCCTAACAGGTTTTTGGGGGAACATTTTTTTTTTCGTTTCGGTAGTGTCACTACCGAAACCAGCATTTTTTCGTCACCAGCATTTTTCGTCATTTTTCGTCACCAGCATTTTTTTCGTCACCAGCATTTTTCGTCATTTTTCGTCACCAGCATTTTTTCGTCACCAGCATCTTTTGTCATTTTTCGTCACCATCATTTTTTCGTCACCAGCATTTTTCGTCATTTTTCGTCACCAGCATTTTTCGTCATTTTTCATCACCAGCATTTTTTCGTCACCAGCATTTTTTCGTCACCAGCATTTTTTGTCATTTTTCGTCACCAGCATTTTTCGTCATTTTTCGTCACCAGCATTTTTTCGTCACCAGCATTTTTTCGGGACCAGCATTTTTCGTCATTTTTCGTCACCAGCATTTTTTCGTCACCAGCATTTTTTCGTCACCAGCATTTTTCGTCATTTTTCGTCACCAGCATTTTTCGTCATTTTTCGTCACCAGCATTTTTTCGTCACCAGCATTTTTTGTCATTTTTCGTCACCAGCATTTTTCGTCACCAGCATTTTTTCGTCACCAGCATTTTTCGTCATTTTTCGTCACCAGCATTTTTTCGTCACCAGCATTTTTCGTCATTTTTCGTCACCAGCATTTTTCGTCACCAGCATTTTTTGTCAATTTTCGTCACCAGCATTTTTTCGTCACCAGCATTTTTTCGTCACCAGCATTTTTTCGTCACCAGCATTTTTTGTCATTTTTCGTCACCAGCATTTTTTCGTCACCAGCATTTTTTCGTCACCGGCATTCTTTGTCATTTTTTGTCACCAGCATTTTTTCGTCACCAGCATTTTTTCGTCACCAGCATTTTTTCGTCACCAGCATTTTTTGTCATTTTTCGTCACCAGATTTTTTTTGTCACCAGCATTTTTCGTCATTTTTCGTCACCAGCATTTTTTGTCATTTTTCATCACCAGCATTTTTTCGTCACCAGCATTTTTCGTCACCAGCATTTTTCGTCACCAGCATTTCTTCGTCACCAGCATTTTTTCGTCACCAGTATTTTTTGTCATTTTTCGTCACCAGCATTTTTCGTCATTTTTCGTGACCAGCATTTTTCGTCATTTTTCGTCACCAGCATTTTTTCGTCACCAGCATTTTTTGTCATTTTTCGTCACCAGCATTTTTTCGTCACCAGCATTTTTTCGTCACCAGCATTTTTTGTCATTTTTCGTCACCAGCATTTTTTCGTCACCAGCATTTTTTCGTCACCAGCATTTTTTCGTCACCAGCATTTTTTGTCATTTTTCGTCACCAGCATTTTTCGTCATTTTTCGTCACCAGCATTTTTTCGTCACCAGCATTTTTTCGTCACCAGCATTTTTCGTCATTTTTCGTCACCAGCATTTTTTGTCATTTTTCGTCACCAGCATTTTTTCGTCACCAGCATTTTTTGTCATTTTTCGTCACCAGCATTTTTCGTCATTTTTCGTCACCAGCATTTTTCGTCACCAGCATTTTTTCGGCACCAGCATTTTTTCGGCACCAGCATTTTTCGTCATTTTTCGTCACCAGCATTTTTTCATCATTTTTCGTCACCAGCATTTTTTTGTCACCAGCATTTTTTCGTCACCAGCATTTTTTGTCATTTTTCGTCACCAGCATTTTTCGTCATTTTTCGTCACCAGCATTTTTTCGTCACCAGCATTTTTCGTCATTTTTCGTCACCAGCAATTTTCGTCACCAGCATTTCTTGTCATTTTTCGTCACCAGCATTTTGTCGTCACCAGCATTTTTTCATCACCAGCATTTTTTGTCATTTTTTTTTCGTTTCGGTAGTGTCACTACCGAAACGGAAAAAAATTTACCAAGTCCAGAGCTCGATGAATGTTAGGGACACAAAAAAAAGGCACTACCAATCAACTTTAAATTGCCAGAAACGTACTCCTAACAGGTTTTTGGGGGAACAATTTTTTTTTCGTTTCGGTAGTGTCACTACCGAAACGGAAAAAAATGTACTAAGTCCAGAGCTCGATGAATGTTAGGGACCCAAAAAAAAGTCACTACCAATCAACTTTAAATTGCCTGAAACGTACTCCTAACAGGTTTTTGGGGAAAAAAATGTACTAAGTCCAGAGCTCGATGAATGTTAGGGACCAAAAAAAAAGTCACTACCAATCAACTTTAAATTACCTGAAACGTACTTCTAACAGGTTTTTGGGGGATTTTTATTTATTTTTTCGTTTCGGTAGTGTCACTACCGAAACGGAAAAAATTTGACTAAGTCCAGAATTCGATGAATGTTAGGGACCAAAAAAAAAGTCACTACCAATCAACTTTAAATTACCTGAAACGTACTCCCAACAGGTTTTTGGGGGATTTTTTTTTTTCCGTTTCGGTAGTGTCACTACCGAAACGGAAAAAAATGTACTAAGTCCAGAGCTCGATGAATGTTAGGGACCCAAAAAAAAGTCACTACCAATCAACTTTAAATTGCCTGAAACGTACTCCTAACAGGTTTTTGGGGGATCTTTTTTTCTTTCGTTTCGGTAGTGTCACTACCGAAACGGAAAAAAATGTACTAAGTCCAGAGCTCGATGAATGTTAGGGACCAAAAAAAAAGTCACTACCAATCAACTTTAAATTACCTGAAACGTACTTCTAACAGGTTTTTGGGGGATTTTTATTTATTTTTTCGTTTCGGTAGTGTCACTACCGAAACGGAAAAAATTTGACTAAGTCCAGAATTCGATGAATGTTAGGGACCAAAAAAAAAGTCACTACCAATCAACTTTAAATTACCTGAAACGTACTCCCAACAGGTTTTTGGGGGATTTTTTTTTTTCCGTTTCGGTAGTGTCACTACCGAAACGGAAAAAAATGTACTAAGTCCAGAGCTCGATGAATGTTAGGGACCCAAAAAAAAGTCACTACCAATCAACTTTAAATTGCCTGAAACGTACTCCTAACAGGTTTTTGGGGAAAAAAATGTACTAAGTCCAGAGCTCGATGAATGTTAGGGACCAAAAAAAAAGTCACTACCAATCAACTTTAAATTACCTGAAACGTACTTCTAACAGGTTTTTGGGGGATTTTTATTTATTTTTTCGTTTCGGTAGTGTCACTACCGAAACGGAAAAAATTTGACTAAGTCCAGAATTCGATGAATGTTAGGGACCAAAAAAAAAGTCACTACCAATCAACTTTAAATTACCTGAAACGTACTCCCAACAGGTTTTTGGGGGATTTTTTTTTTTCCGTTTCGGTAGTGTCACTACCGAAACGGAAAAAAATGTACTAAGTCCAGAGCTCGATGAATGTTAGGGACCCAAAAAAAAGTCACTACCAATCAACTTTAAATTGCCTGAAACGTACTCCTAACAGGTTTTTGGGGGATCTTTTTTTCTTTCGTTTCGGTAGTGTCACTACCGAAACGGAAAAAAATGTACTAAGTCCAGAGCTCGATGAATGTTAGGGACCAAAAAAAAAGTCACTACCAATCAACTTTAAATTACCTGAAACGTACTTCTAACAGGTTTTTGGGGGATTTTTATTTATTTTTTCGTTTCGGTAGTGTCACTACCGAAACGGAAAAAATTTGACTAAGTCCAGAATTCGATGAATGTTAGGGACCAAAAAAAAAGTCACTACCAATCAACTTTAAATTGCCTGAAACGTACTCCTAACAGGTTTTTGGGGGAACATTTTTTTTTCGTTTCGGTAGTGTCACAACCGAAACCAGCATTTTTTCGTCACCAGCATTTTTCGTAATTTTTCGTCACCAGCATTTTTTCGTCACCAGAATTTTTCGTCATTTTTCGTCACCAGCATTTTTCGTCATTTTTCGTCACCAGCATTTTTTCGTCACCAGCATTTTTCGTCATTTTACGTCACCAGCATTTTTTCGTCACCAGCATTTTTTGTCATTTTTCGTCACCAGCATTTTTTCGTCACCAGCATTTTTTTAAATTTTTTGTCACCAGCATTTTTTGGTCATTTTTCGTCACCAGCATTTTTTTCGTCACCAGCATTTTTCGTCACTTTTCGTCACCAGCATTTTTTCGTCACCAGCATTTTTTGTCATTTTTCGTCACCATCATTTTTTCGTCACCAGCATTTTTCGTCATTTTTCGTCACCAGTATTTTTCGTCATTTTTCATCACCAGCATTTTTTCGTCACCAGCATTTTTTCGTCACCAGCATTTTTTGTCATTTTTCGTCACCAGCATTTTTCGTCATTTTTCGTCACCAGCATTTTTTCGTCACCAGCATTTTTCGTCATTTTTCGTCACCAGCATTTTTCGTCACCAGCATTTTTTCGTCACCAGCATTTTTCGTCATTTTTCGTCACCAGCATTTTTTCGTCACCAGCATTTTTCGTCATTTTTCGTCACCAGCATTTTTCGTCACCAGCATTTTTTGTCATTTTTCGTCATCAGCATTTTCTGTCATTTTTCGTCACCAGCATTTTTTCGTCACCAGCATTTTTTGTCATTTTTCGTCACCAGCATTTTTTCGTCACCAGCATTTTTTGTCATTTTTCGTCACCAGCATTTTTTCGTCACCAGCATTTTTTCGTCACCAGCATTTTTTCGTCACCAGCATTTTTTGTCATTTTTCGTCACCAGCATTTTTTTGTCACCAGCATTTTTCGACATTTTTCGTCACCAGCATTTTTTGTCATTTTTTCGTCACCAGCATTTTTTCGTCACCAGCATTTTTCGCCATTTTTCGTCACCAGCATTTTTTGTCATTTTTCGTCACCAGCATTTTTTCGTCACCAGCATTTTTCGTCATTTTTCGTCACCAGCATTTTTCGTCACCAGCATCTTTTCGTCACCAGCATTTTTTCGTCACCAGTATTTTTTGTCATTTTTCGTCATCAGCATTTTTCGTCATTTTTCGTCACCAGCATTTTTCGTCATTTTTCGTCACCAGCATTTTTCGTCATTTTACGTCACCAGCATTTTTTCGTCACCAGCATTTTTTCGTCACCAGCATTTTTTGTCATTTTTTGTCACCAGCATTTTTTCGTCATTTTTCGTCACCAGCATTTTTTTCGTCACCAGCATTTTTCGTCATTTTTCGTCACCAGCATTTTTTCGTCACCAGCATTTTTCGTCATTTTTCGTCACCAGCATTTTTTCGTCACCAGCATTTTTCGTCATTTTACGTCACCAGCATTTTTTCATCACCAGCATTTTTTGTCATTTTTCGTCACCAGCATTTTTTCGTCACCAGCATTTTTTGTCATTTTTTGTCACCAGAATTTTTTCGTCATTTTTCGTCACCAGCATTTTTTTCGTCACCAGCATTTTTCGTCATTTTTCGTCACCAGCATTTTTTCGTCACCAGCATTTCTTGTCATTTTTTGTCACCAGCATTTTTTCGTCATTTTTCGTCACCAGCATTTTTTTCGTCACCAGCATTTTTCGTCATTTTTCGTCACCAGCATTTTTTCGTCACCAGCATATTTTGTCATTTTTCGTCACCATCATTTTTTCGTCACCAGCATTTTTTGTCATTTTTCGTCACCAGCATTTTTCGTCATTTTTCATCACCAGCATTTTTTCGTCACCAGCATTTTTCGTCATTTTTCGTCACCAGCATTTTTCGTCATTTTTCGTAACCAGCATTTTTTCGTCACCAGCATTTTTCGTCATTTTTCGTCACCAGCATTTTTCGTCATTTTTCGTCACCAGCATTTTTTCGTCACCAGCATTTTACGTCATTTTTCGTCACCAGCATTTTTCGTCACTTTTCGTCACCAGCATTTTTTCGTCACCAGCATTTTTTCGGGACCAGCATTTTTCGTCATTTTTCGTCACCAGCATTTTTTCGTCATTTTTCGTCACCAGCATTTTTTCGTCACCAGCATTTTTTGTCATTTTTCGTCACCAGCATTTTTCGTCATTTTTCGTCACCAGCATTTTTTCGTCACCAGCATTTTTCGTCATTTTTCGTCACCAGCATTTTTCGTCACCAGCATTTTTTGTCATTTTTCGTCACCAGCATTTTGTCGTCACAAGCATTTTTTCGTCACCAGCATTTTTTGTCATTTTTTTTTCGTTTCGGTAGTGTCACTACCGAAACGAAAAAAAAAAATTACTAAGTCCAGAGCTCGATGAATGTTAGGGACCAAAAAAAAAGTCAATACCAATCAACTTTAAATTGCCTGAAATGTACTCCTAACAGGTTTTTGGGGGAATTTTTTTTTTTTCGTTTCGGTACTGTCACTACCGAAACAGATTTTATTTTACTAAGTCCAGAGCTCGATGAATGTTAGGGACCAAAAAAAAAGTCACTACCAATCAACTTTAAATTGCCTGAAACGTACTCCTAACAGGTTTTTGGGGGAACATTTTTTTTTTCGTTTCGGTAGTGTCACTACCGAAACCAGCATTTTTTCGTCACCAGCATTTTTCGTCATTTTTCGTCACCAGCATTTTTTTCGTCACCAGCATTTTTCGTCATTTTTCGTCACCAGCATTTTTTCGTCACCAGCATCTTTTGTCATTTTTCGTCACCATCATTTTTTCGTCACCAGCATTTTTCGTCATTTTTCGTCACCAGCATTTTTCGTCATTTTTCATCACCAGCATTTTTTCGTCACCAGCATTTTTTCGTCACCAGCATTTTTTGTCATTTTTCGTCACCAGCATTTTTCGTCATTTTTCGTCACCAGCATTTTTCGTCATTTTTCATCACCAGCATTTTTTCGTCAACAGCATTTTTTCGTCACCAGCATTTTTTGTCATTTTTCGTCACCAGCATTTTTCGTCATTTTTCGTCACCAGCATTTTTTCGTCACCAGCATTTTTCGTCATTTTTCGTCACCAGCATTTTTCGTCACCAGCATTTTTTCGTCACCAGCATTTTTCGTCATTTTTCGTCACCAGCATTTTTTCGTCACCAGCATTTTTCGACATTTTTCGTCACCAGCATTTTTCGTCACCAGCATTTTTTGTCATTTTTCGTCACCAGCATTTTTTCGTCACCAGCATTTTTTCGTCACCAGCATTTTTTCGTCACCAGCATTTTTCGTCATTTTTCGTCACCAGCATTTTTTTGTCACCAGCATTTTTCGACATTTTTCGTCACCAGCATTTTTTGTCATTTTTCGTCACCAGCATTTTTTCGTCACCAGCATTTTTCGTCATTTTTCGTCACCAGCATTTTTTGTCATTTTTCGTCACCAGCATTTTTTCGTCACCAGCATTTTTCGTCATTTTTCGTCACCAGCATTTTTCGTCACCAGCATTTTTCGTCACCAGCATTTTTTCGTCACCAGTATTTTTTGTCATCTTTCGTCACCAGCATTTTTCGTCATCAGCATTTTTCGTCATTTTTCGTCACCAGCATTTTTTCGTCACCAGCATTTTTTGTCATTTTTCGTCACCAGCATTTTTTGTCATTTTTCGTCACCAGCATTTTTTCGTCACCAGCATTTTTTCGTCACCAGCATTTTTTCGTCACCAGCATTTTTTGTCATTTTTCGTCACCAGCATTTTTCGTCATTTTTCGTCACCAGCATTTTTTCGTCACCAGCATTTTTCGTCACCAGCATTTTTCGTCATTTTTCGTCACCAGCATTTTTCGTCATTTTTCGTCACCAGCATTTTTTCGTCACCAGCATTTTTCGTCATTTTTCGTCACCAGCATTTTTCGTCATTTTTCGTCACCAGCATTTTTTCGTCACCAGCATTTTACGTCATTTTTCGTCACCAGCATTTTTCGTCACTTTTCGTCACCAGCATTTTTTCGTCACCAGCATTTTTTCGGGACCAGCATTTTTCGTCATTTTTCGTCACCAGCATTTTTTCGTCATTTTTCGTCACCAGCATTTTTTGTCATTTTTCGTCACCAGCATTTTTCGTCATTTTTCGTCACCAGCATTTTTTCGTCACCAGCATTTTTCGTCATTTTTCGTCACCAGCATTTTTCGTCACCAGCATTTTTTGTCATTTTTCGTCACCAGCATTTTGTCGTCACAAGCATTTTTTCGTCACCAGCATTTTTTGTCATTTTTTTTTCGTTTCGGTAGTGTCACTACCGAAACGAAAAAAAAGTCCAGAGCTCGATGAATGTTAGGGACCAAAAAAAAAGTCAATACCAATCAACTTTAAATTGCCTGAAATGTACTCCTAACAGGTTTTTGGGGGAATTTTTTTTTTTTCGTTTCGGTAGTGTCACTACCGAAACAGATTTTATTTTACTAAGTCCAGAGCTCGATGAATGTTAGGGACCAAAAAAAAAGTCACTACCAATCAACTTTAAATTGCCTGAAACGTACTCCTAACAGGTTTTTGGGGGAACATTTTTTTTTTCGTTTCGGTAGTGTCACTACCGAAACCAGCATTTTTTCGTCACCAGCATTTTTCGTCATTTTTCGTCACCAGCATTTTTTTCGTCACCAGCATTTTTCGTCATTTTTCGTCACCAGCATTTTTTCGTCACCAGCATCTTTTGTCATTTTTCGTCACCATCATTTTTTCGTCACCAGCATTTTTCGTCATTTTTCGTCACCAGCATTTTTCGTCATTTTTCATCACCAGCATTTTTTCGTCACCAGCATTTTTTCGTCACCAGCATTTTTTGTCATTTTTCGTCACCAGCATTTTTCGTCATTTTTCGTCACCAGCATTTTTTCGTCACCAGCATTTTTTCGGGACCAGCATTTTTCGTCATTTTTCGTCACCAGCATTTTTTCGTCACCAGCATTTTTTCGTCACCAGCATTTTTCGTCATTTTTCGTCACCAGCATTTTTCGTCATTTTTCGTCACCAGCATTTTTTCGTCACCAGCATTTTTTGTCATTTTTCGTCACCAGCATTTTTCGTCACCAGCATTTTTTCGTCACCAGCATTTTTCGTCATTTTTCGTCACCAGCATTTTTTCGTCACCAGCATTTTTCGTCATTTTTCGTCACCAGCATTTTTCGTCACCAGCATTTTTTGTCAATTTTCGTCACCAGCATTTTTTCGTCACCAGCATTTTTTCGTCACCAGCATTTTTTGTCATTTTTCGTCACCAGCATTTTTTCGTCACCAGCATTTTTTGTCATTTTTCGTCACCAGCATTTTTTCGTCACCAGCATTTTTTCGTCACCGGCATTTTTTGTCATTTTTTGTCACCAGCATTTTTTCGTCACCAGCATTTTTTCGTCACCAGCATTTTTTCGTCACCAGCATTTTTTGTCATTTTTCGTCACCAGAATTTTTTTGTCACCAGCATTTTTCGTCATTTTTCGTCACCAGCATTTTTTGTCATTTTTCATCACCAGCATTTTTTCGTCACCAGCATTTTTCGTCACCAGCATTTTTCGTCACCAGCATTTCTTCGTCACCAGCATTTTTTCGTCACCAGTATTTTTTATCATTTTTCGTCACCAGCATTTTTCGTCATTTTTCGTGACCAGCATTTTTCGTCATTTTTCGTCACCAGCATTTTTTCGTCACCAGCATTTTTTGTCATTTTTCGTCACCAGCATTTTTTCGTCACCAGCATTTTTTCGTCACCAGCATTTTTTGTCATTTTTCGTCACCAGCATTTTTTCGTCACCAGCATTTTTTCGTCACCAGCATTTTTTCGTCACCAGCATTTTTTGTCATTTTTCGTCACCAGCATTTTTCGTCATTTTTCGTCACCAGCATTTTTTCGTCACCAGCATTTTTTCGTCACCAGCATTTTTCGTCATTTTTCGTCACCAGCATTTTTTGTCATTTTTCGTCACCAGCATTTTTTCGTCACCAGCATTTTTTGTCATTTTTCGTCACCAGCATTTTTCGTCATTTTTCGTCACCAGCATTTTTCGTCACCAGCATTTTTTCGGCACCAGCATTTTTTCGGCACCAGCATTTTTCGTCATTTTTCGTCACCAGCATTTTTTCATCATTTTTCGTCACCAGCATTTTTTTGTCACCAGCATTTTTTCGTCACCAGCATTTTTTGTCATTTTTCGTCACCAGCATTTTTCGTCATTTTTCGTCACCAGCATTTTTTTGTCACCAGCATTTTTCGTCATTTTTCGTCACCAGCAATTTTCGTCACCAGCATTTCTTGTCATTTTTCGTCACCAGCATTTTGTCGTCACCAGCATTTTTTCATCACCAGCATTTTTTGTCATTTTTTTTTCGTTTCGGTAGTGTCACTACCGAAACGGAAAAAATTTGACTAAGTCCAGAATTCGATGAATGTTAGGGACCAAAAAAAAAGTCACTACCAATCAACTTTAAATTACCTGAAACGTACTCCCAACAGGTTTTTGGGGGATTTTTTTTTTTCCGTTTCGGTAGTGTCACTACCGAAACGGAAAAAAATGTACTAAGTCCAGAGCTCGATGAATGTTAGGGACCAAAAAAAAAGTCACTACCAATCAACTTTAAATTGCCTGAAACGTACTCCTAACAGGTTTTTGGGGGATTTTTTTTTTTTTTTCGTTTCGGTAGTGTCACTACCGAAACGGAAAAAAATTTACTAAGTCCAGAGCTCGATGAATGTTAGGGACCCAAAAAAAAGTCACTACCAATCAACTTTAAATTGCCTGAAACGTACTCCTAACAGGTTTTTGGGGGATCTTTTTTTCTTTCGTTTCGGTAGTGTCACTACCGAAACGGAAAAAAATGTACTAAGTCCAGAGCTCGATGAATGTTAGGGACCCCAAAAAAAGTCACTACCAATCAACTTTAAATTGCCTGAAACGTACTCCTAACAGGTTTTTGGGGAAAAAAATGTACTAAGTCCAGAGCTCGATGAATGTTAGGGACCAAAAAAAAAGTCACTACCAATCAACTTTAAATTACCTGAAACGTACTTCTAACAGGTTTTTGGGGGATTTTTATTTATTTTTTCGTTTCGGTAGTGTCACTACCGAAACGGAAAAAATTTGACTAAGTCCAGAATTCGATGAATGTTAGGGACCAAAAAAAAAGTCACTACCAATCAACTTTAAATTACCTGAAACGTACTCCCAACAGGTTTTTGGGGGATTTTTTTTTTTCCGTTTCGGTAGTGTCACTACCGAAACGGAAAAAAATGTACTAAGTCCAGAGCTCGATGAATGTTAGGGACCAAAAAAAAAGTCACTACCAATCAACTTTAAATTGCCTGAAACGTACTCCTAACAGGTTTTTGGGGGATTTTTTTTTTTTTTCGTTTCGGTAGTGTCACTACCGAAACGGAAAAAAATTTACTAAGTCCAGAGCTCGATGAATGTTAGGGACCCAAAAAAAAGTCACTACCAATCAACTTTAAATTGCCTGAAACGTACTCCTAACAGGTTTTTGGGGGATCTTTTTTTCTTTCGTTTCGGTAGTGTCACTACCGAAACGGAAAAACATTTACTAAGTCCAGTGCTCGATGAATGTTAGGGACCAGGAACATGCATTCCTCCATCGTTAATATATACAGTTGGCCACGCCGGAACTCAAACGCTATTGGTTGAGACCAGACACGTGACCAGCGAACCGGAAAACACCCCCAAAAATGCTATTGGTTGGGTAGCTTGTCAATCAAGAGCGGGGGCGGGGAATGAATGCTATTGGTTGTGTAGGTTGTCAATCAAATCATCCCGCCCCTCCTGGAGCATAGCCTACTTTATCGTCAATTTTAGAATAAATGGGACCATAATTTAGCAAAACGCATATCATGATGATTGAAAGGAGACTTTAAACTAGCGACTGGAAGCATATAGAATTTATGACAATTTTTATTACGGTAAGAAAATCTAGTCTAAAGTTTGTCAAAAACCCATTCACTTGCGCTAAAATAAATTCTTTCTGACACTTCAGGTCGGCGCAGGGTAAAACAGCGCCACTCTGGCCATTCATAAGCTTCCGTGTTGGCCTCATCGTAAATATCCAAGCCTTGCCCCTTGCTCTGGACTTAGTAAATTTTTTTCCGTTTCGGTAGTAACACTACCGAAACGAGAAAAAAAAAATCCCCCAAAAACCTGTTAGGAGTACGTTTCAGGCAATTTAAAGTTGATTGGTAGTGACTTTTTTTTTGGTCCCTAACATTCATCGAGCTCTGGACTTAGTCAATTTTTTTCCGTTTCGGTAGTGACACTACCGAAACGAAAAAAAAATAAATCCCCCAAAAACCTGTTAGGAGTACGTTTCAGGCAATTTAAAGTTGATTGGTAGTGACTTTTTTTTTGGTCCTTGACATTCATCGAGCTCTGGACTTGGTACATTTTTTTCCGTTTCGGTAGAGACACTACCGAAACGAAAAAAAAATTGTTCCCCCAAAAACCTGTTAGGAGTACGTTTCAGGCAATTTAAAGTTGATTGGTTGTGACTTTTTTTTTGGTCCCTAACATTCATCGAGCTCTGGACTTAGTATTTTTTTTCCCGTTTCGGTAGTGACACTACCGAAACGGAAAAAAAAAAAATCCCCCAAAAACCTGTTAGGAGTACGTTTCAGGCAATTTAAAGTTGATTGGTAGTGACTTTTTTTTTGGTCCCTAACATTCATCGAGCTCTGGACTAAGTCATTTTTTTTCCGTTTCGGTAGTGACACTACCGAAACGAAAAAAAAATTGTTCCCCCAAAAACCTGTTAGGAGTACGTTTCAGGCAATTTAAAGTTGATTGGCAGTGACTTTTTTTTTGGTCCCTAACATTCATCGAGCTCTGGACTTAGTCATTTTTTTTCCGTTTCGGTAGTGACACTACCGAAACGAAAAAAAATGTGTTCCCCCAAAAACCTGTTAGGAGTACGTTTCAAGCAATTTAAAGTTGATTGGTAGTGACTTTTTTTTTGGTCCCTAACATTCATCGAGCTCTGGACTTAGTATTTTTTTTCCCGTTTCGGTAGTGACACTACCGAAACAGAAAAAAAAAAAATCCCCCAAAAACCTGTTAGGAGTACGTTTCAGGCAATTTAAAGTTGATTGGTAGTGACTTTTTTTTTGGTCCCTAACATTCATCGAGCTCTGGACTAAGTAATTTTTTTTCCGTTTCGGTAGTGACACTACCGAAACGAAAAAAAAATTGTTCCCCCAAAAACCTGTTAGGAGTACGTTTCAGGCAATTTAAAGTTGATTGGCAGTGACTTTTTTTTTGGTCCCTAACATTCATCGAGCTCTGGACTTAGTAATTTTTTTTCCGTTTCGGTAGTGACACTACCGAAACGAAAAAAAATGTGTTCCCCCAAAAACCTGTTAGGAGTACGTTTCAAGCAATTTAAAGTTGATTGGTAGTGACTTTTTTTTGGTCCCTAACATTCATCGAGCTCTGGACTTAGTACATTTTTTTCCGTTTCGGTAGTGACACTACCGAAACGAAAAAAAAAATGTTCCCCGAAAAACCTGTTAGGAGTACGTTTCAGGCAATTTAAAGTTGATTGGTAGTGACTTTTTTTTTGGTCCCTAACATTCATCGAGCTCTGGACTTAATAAAAAAAAATCCGTTTCGGTAGTGACACTACCGAAACGAAAAAAAAAATATTTCCCCCAAAAACCTGTTAGGAGTACGTTTCAGGCAATTTAAAGTTGATTGGTAGTGACTTTTTTTTTGGTCCTTAACATTCATCGAGCTCTGGACTTAGTAATTTTTTTTCCGTTTCGGTAGTGACACTACCGAAACGAAAAAAAAATGTTTTCCCCCAAAAACCTGTTACTGTAGGTAGCCCTCATAGAGCTGGCCCTGGCTCCCTGAATTACCATTCAGGAGGCAAGCCACACAAGTCTAAGGTAGCCCTCTCACGGGCCAGACCCACCGTTCTGGGTCCCGGGGGCGGGGGTGGTCGATCTAGTTCCCTGCCTACCACAGCAGGTCCGTGATCGGAGGGAGAGGCCATGGCTTGGCGTAGAGGAGAGGAGTCATCTCTGATCTCCACACACCCCAAGCCGCGCCACCAACAGCACAGACAGACCGTGGAGTCTGACTCTCTCCACAGTCGGGCGGAGTAGCTCCAGCGGTGGGAACGCGTACAGCAGTTCCCCCGGCCAACTGTGTGCCAACACGTCTAGGTCCAGCGAGAGGTCTGTCGCCTTCATGGCCAGTATCATGGTCAGTATCATGGTCAGTATGATGTCAGTATCATGGTCAGTATCATGGACAGTATCATGGTCAGTATCATGTCAGTATCATGGTCAGTATCATGTCAGTATCATGGTCAGTATCATGGTCAGTATCATGGTCAGTATCATGTCAGTATCATGGTCAGTATCATAGTCAGTATCATGGTCAGTATCATGGTCAGTATGATGTCAGTATCATGGTCAGTATCATAGTCAGTATCATGGTCAGTATCATGGTCAGTATCATGTCAGTATCATGGTCAGTATCATGGTCAGTATTATGGTCAGTATCATTTTCAGTCAATGATCACAATTCTGCAAAAAACAAAAATCAAAATAGCATCCTAAGGCACACAGCATCCTCCTGTATACGCTCTTTATTTTCTCAACCATCACTGCAGCTCACACTGCTGGAGGCAGGCAGACTATTTGCTAGCCCCAGAGGGTCATTTTGGTTAATGCACACTTTAGTCATCATGGGCTTTTAACTAGTTTTTAATCAGCAGTATTAGTGTGCTGGATGACTGTGCAGGCATATGACTCCTTGACCACAGGAGAGTACCCATCAATGTCATATCAATTATCATGGCCCAGGGTTGGTGCGTGAAAAGCCAGGACTGTGGGAGGGAGCAGTCCCCAGAGTATTGGCTAATTTATACTTTGTAAACTGGACTTATGCCATCTCCCCAGCTACAGCACTCTAAGAATGCTGTAACCAATGAATATTGCATAGGTCTGTCCAAAACTAGAAACACTGTTCTTTTTCCTCTTAAAGAGTGGTAACCATGACACGCCTGTGCAATAAGTATTTCTGCAGCAGTCTTCATAAAATTAAGTACACATCTATTGAACATTCCTCATTATCTCACTTGAATACAGTGTAAATGATTAATCACCTTTCCATTTCTGTCTTGTTTGGAAGGCAACAAAGGAGCTGCCTTGCATCTATGTACCATACATTTACAGCCTAGCAGCTCTGTAATTTTCACTTACAGTATGTCTGGTCTATCTGTAATTGGCAATTAATTATGCCAGCATCTCAGCCTAAGCTTTTAATTACTGTTAATGAGTGCGAAGGAGCCCCAACGTCTGCGTCCTCTCCAGAAGTAGGCCTACTTACTGTGGCTGGGGGTGGACACTAACCAGCAAGTGGCACTACGTCTGAGAGACTCAGACTCATGCATTATAGCATCACATTATCATGAATATGCATAGGGATGCAGGGCCTCATGAGCTCTTCTTCACTTTTCAAAGCGATAAACCTGATTATACCACGACACAGAGTGTTGTCCGTTCCTTTTGGATCCCATCTCCCAGACAACGTATGGAAGATATATGTGAGAACCAGATACTTAACCTTTTAGAGTTTAGATGGAGTGCAAATATATTTCTTGGCCGTTTCAAATCCTGAACCTTCAGTTTTATGCCATATCGCCTGTGGCACAAAGACATGGACCTTGTGGAGTGTAGATAGAGTGCTAAAATGTTCCATCGCAGTTTTTGAACGCTAAACCTTCGGTCGGTTCAGACTGTTTATAAACCCCTGTCACATCGCTTGTGCTACAGTGGCATTGAAGATACACATGAGAACATTATCAACCTTATCAGATGCACTTGCAGAGTGCATCTTACAAAAGCTGTTTTTGAACCAAGCACCTTCACAGTCTCTGCTCGTCAAGGTCTGTATCTTACAGTACCTCTGTACCACCATGGTTCCTGCAAAATTGGTTCTCTTGCATGTTCTTCAGCGTAGAACATGTTTAGTCTTTCGCTAGTCACAACAAGAATGGGAAGAGTTAAAGAAACTGAAATAGGATCACTTAGTGTTAATAGGGTGCCAGCAGGATTTGTTCTGGGTCTGAGCTTATTGTGGAAAATTCTACTGCAGTTTACACATTACTACAATGTGGCATAAATGGAAGGTGAAGAAGACCACATTTATTTATTAGGAATTGATCAGCAGGTTATGTAAATAATATGATTCAATGCAGAAGATCTGCAGATTACTGTACAGTTTAATGAAAAACCCATTCAGCCTCAAAACAGCCCCTAATACTGTATTGTAGGTCAGCCTGATCGCCAGAGAATTAGTATACATTGCACGGATTTGTGCACGTCATTCCGTGCATAGTCGCCTAGAAACCCCCAAATTCCGTGCATATGTACGGGGAGTCCCACGGTGGGCGTAACCAGTCGCAACCCGGAAAAACCAGGAAGTAGAGCAGTCCCCACAACAAAATTTACGATTCTGTGCCTATCGGTACGTAACTCAAACGCCGCTGAGTAGGCTCAAGGGAATGTCGCAATGTTCAGGACGGCAACTCGCTCGCTTTAGCTCGCTCGGTGGTCCTTCACACGACGACAATTCCCTTGAGACTGCGCGGCTCCTAAATGGTTTAGTCACAATGGGGGAGATGCGAGGCGGCTATGCACGGAATTTGTGGTTTTCCAGTAGGCTAGTCTATGCACGGATTTTGAGAAACGTTGAAAAACGTTCAATGAGAACGTTTCCTCTGGCGATCGGGTTGTGTAGGTATAAAGGAATCTCTTATGATTGGGACAAGTGAGGCAGCAGACATTAACTTTCTATACAGTTCCTCATCTTCTGTGCTTTATTCTTCTGGGAAAGTGATGTGAAGAAAAAAAGAAAGAAAGAAAGAAAGAAAGAGTAATCTTTGCTAGTGTTTCCAGTTCTGCATGTTATGTAATACAAAGCAAAAAAGTGCAATGATTGTATACGTCACATTAAAAGTTAACTGTAATATTCTATGTGCAGGTCGGTGCATAGTATGTGTGTATACTGTACATGTGTGCTTGTTTATGGGGGAGAAAGTAGTAGGCTACTGCTCCACTGGCAGCAGGATACTGAACACCTTCTCTTTTCCTTTTCTTTAAAAAAGAAAAATACATAATTTGGGCTATTTATGCCTTTATTATGGATAGGACAATAGGCTGACAGGAAATTGGGAGAGAGATGGGGAGTAACACGCAGCAAAGGCCGTCAGGGCTCGAACCCGCAACGCGCTGTCAGACTAACTTGTAGCCTAGGTGCCTGGACCGCTACTGCTACGCCAGCGGTGCAGGCTAACTCAACACCTTTTGCATAATATCACTTTATCGTTGTGGCCTCAGCCATCCATTTATACATTTAGGTGAATATCTCCTGATATTAAGACATGTACTGATACTGGAAAAGGCATCATTTATTGAGCACCAATGTTATTCAAGGAACAACTTATGTAATACTTTGTACCATATTACATTCATGAGATAGCGCCGATAAGAATAAACCCTGGCCTGTATGTCTGAATTATACAGCCTCTTACTGTAGATGCTGGGATTGACCACAGAGGGGCAGTATAATAACATGCCATTTGTTTTTAGATTCTTAAAAGCAACTCAGTATTAAGGACTTTATCCTACTGACTCATAATTGAAATTGAATAATGTTTGTGGCACATTGTTCTCGGGACGCTGGAGCTAGTTTTTCTCTCTACTGGCAGAGTGAATAAAACTGGAATGAAGTACCATGTTATGTCTGACAAACCAGCAGTGAAGCTGCAGGTAGCTGTGATAAAATGTGTTTGATTAATCAATGTCATCATGGTCATAAAAGGAACCCTGGCCTGCGCTGTCAAATGTCATGCTGTGGGATGCCATGATTGTTCAAAAAGAAATGTCAGGTAAAGAAAGTGTCTTGATGCCTAACTGTTACATTGGTTATTTTGCAATACTGAAATGCAGAAGAGATTCTAATTTCAAAGTACCATAAATGTTATATATACACAATCAAAAACAATCTGCTTGCACAAAGACATTACATTACAAGAATAAAACAACAAACTAAGAAAAAAGAAAAGTGCAGTGAATCTCCGACATCATCGTCAGTGTGGTACTCCATTGCCACCTGGGCAAGACAGTGGATCGGAGGTCAATCTTTGATTATGAATTTGCAAAATGTGAAACATATTTGCACAAAATATATTCACAATATGTGAAAAATATTCGATTGACTTCCTTGACCTACTGCCAACATCCACAATAATTGTTTTGCCTCCCCTTGCCTTCAGCCTGGTGGAGATAAAACAAATAAAACAATGAAGGGATATAACAGTTTGTTTTATTTTATTTCATTTTCCAGAAAGACACATCAATCAATTGTTGCACCATTAGAGGATGGAAACCTTTCACAAACATTTTTCTGTCAGTATTGTTGTTTGAAAATACAAATATAAAATCATACTTTCCACAATTCAGATGTGAGAGACCCCCATCCATTGTAAGGTATATTTTACAACAGGGCTTGAGCAAGCCATACAAGACCTGAAAGAGGCTTTCAGCTGTCGGACAGTTTTCTTGCCATAAAAAGTTGGTTAACGTAACACAAAAAAAATGTGCTAGGAATGGACAATCCCAACAAGTCCCAGACAACAGTACGGAAACTTCTGTGCCATGACTATATAGACCTATTTTTCTTTTCCTTTCTTTTTTTTTGCTATGTCATAAATACAGTCACCGTTCTAAACTCATTAACGACGACAAACAATTGTCTATGGTAGCCTATGTACATTTAGTCATGAACACAGGTAAATAACATGGTGATGATTAGAACAATACAATTTACTCAAAAAAAAACGATCAATTGAACATTTCAATTGTAATAGATTTGTGAACAGGAACATGGACAAAGTGATTTTACTGGTTGGCCAATGTTCAGGTACAGAATGATTAGTGCCTGTATCAACAAAAAAACTCCTTTGTGTTTAAATGCTCAAAAACATTCTATGGTCTTTAGAATTCGTTTTTTTAATTATAAATGGAGCATAATTTCATGGAGATAATTTCACATTGCATCAGATCGTACATCTTGTGTAGCCTGATTGCCAGCTTTGGATATACTTTCTTTTCTTTCATATTCATCAGTCCAAGAACATTGAAATAACATGACATACTTATGGTATGTTTTAGGGTGACATTTTCCTTCATGGCTGGGATTAATTGTTTGGCCATTGCCTAGCACTTGCCTTGAGCTTAAAGTTTCAATGGATAGTTTTAATTGATGTATACACCAAATGTTGACAACTTCCAGTTTGATTTTATTTTTTCTCTTTTGATTATTTTCTTAAACCAACACCCTGCCCCAAATGGATGAGCTGGTAAGATGGGTATTGGGTAACATTCATCAGCTGCAAACTGCTATCATTACAAACCAATAGTACAACAAAAGAGCCATGCTACCTTAAAGTCCAAGCTATAGTGAGAAAAAAAATATGGGAGTAAAATACTAGAGTATCTGAGGGGGGAAGAGCCAGTTCAAGTCCTTTGCTTAATGAAGAAAAAGAGCCTCAAGGCTTCGTAATAGTGAAAATAGACTATTTTGGATTTCAGATTTATATACCATTATTTCTCTTTCAGATTAAATTACTGTAGATATGCCAGATCAATTTCAGCATTAACAAGAAAAAGTGCTCTCTCCGCCAGGTCAGGTAGGCTATTGTGGGGCAGCAATGTTCGGAATTCGCCAATCAGGATGGAATATGAAAAATCGGATGGAACCATCTTGATCACTTGACTATAGAGATAATGGGTACCGATTTGCATGATGTTTGAATTTGTAGGAGTAATATAAAAAAGGAGTGTTGCAAAATCGGACTCCTGGTGGCGCTATAATAGGGCAATGTTAAAAGGGTAGCATTTGTTCTTTAACGTAGTGCGAATGTGCGTGCAAAGTGTCACCGCAATCGGACGCTGCATTCATGATTTGTGGCATTTTGTTCAAAAGCCAATCAGGATGGAATATGGAAAATTGGACAAATCCGTGTTGATCACATGACTATAGAGATACTGTGTACTGATTTGCGTGATGTTTGGATGAAATCTGTAGGAGTAATGTCAAAAAAAAGCGGCCTCCTGGTGGCGCTATAACAGGCCCATTTGAAACATTTGGGGCAGAGGTTCTGCTCTGGCATCCAGGGAGTGTGTGTGCACAGTTTCGCTGCGATCAAGCCAACGGTGCCAGAGATTAGCTGTACACAAAATGACAGAATGACGGACGCACGCACGCACGCACGCACGCACGCACGCACGCACGCACGCACACACACGGACTGACGGACAGGGGGTAAAACATACTCTCACCATGCCTTTCGGCCTGGCGGAGACAATAAACTCCATACTGTTTGTCTATATACTGTATGTCTATATACTGTATGTCAGAGAGATATATGTACTGTAAGAAGAACCTTGTAAGCAGACATTAATACATATTATATCGACTACAGTAAATAAATCAAGTGTCCCCCATGAGAAAGTGTATTTGAAAAGACTTTCTTTTTGCACTGTGCTACAATTAACTGAAGCAAACAACTCATATATTAATGTTTTTGTACATCTTATCTAATCTAAGCAAAAATAATGATATGTTATTATTTGTTAAAATTGGATTGCTAATGGCATTTCTGTCTTTTAATCTTTAAATAAACCACTGTTTATAACAAAGCTAACTTATGTATTTATCACAATCCATTAATTGTACAGTGTTTGAATTAAGTGAAAAGTGAAGAAGTGAAATGGACATTTCTCAGGATCTATGAGGAAATGATACAGGCAGACATGATAAATAATGTTCAGTTGAAATGTAACCTCCTTCCCATAATGTTTTTCTCTGTCTTTAGTGAATATTTTCAACAAGTGGCCCTGCATTTGGGGCAATGACAATTTGATTGGCAAATCTTAGCAGTACTCAGGTTGCACTCGTGAGATCATTTACATGTTAGTTTGTCTCACCACAAATTAGTGGCAGTTTTTATACCTTCCTTTTGAAAAAGCTATCAGGAAAGAAACTTTGTAATATACATTTTATTCATAAATGCTAGGTGATAACTACTTCCTTACTATTTATAAGCATATTTCAAGTAGGCTGTCCAACTGTCGGTGTATATGATTTAAGTCTATTTCAGTTAAGGGTGCAACAGTTAATGAACTAATTGATAAAAATATCAAAAAATGGGGATTTTGTTTTTAAAATAAAATGATAGTTTTTCTAAAATAGATAAAGTAGCAGATCCACAAGCTCAGAAAGCGTAGAAAATAAAGCGTGTAGATCAGCTATTTCAAGGGTGGAAGTGGTTAATCAGACTAATCAATTTAGTCTATTATTTTTAAAAAACATGCTGATTATTCGATGCATCGAATTGAGAGAATAATAGCTAAGAAGATAATTGATAGTTGCAGCCCTAATTTCAGCTGGAAACAAGTGTAAAAGTGAACTATGATGAAAGGAAGGTTGGAATGGCACACATCTCAGGCCACACTCTAAAGATGCACTTGCACAACTGCCTTGTAAAGGGTTAATGTATGCTTCAGTGACAAAGTGTTGTGTGACGTCGCCGGTGTCGCTTGACAGAAATAACATATTTTCATCTGAGAAAGGTGTCAACACACTTCAGCCAAGGCTGTGATTTAGAACAGTGATTCTCAAACTTTTAACTCTCATGTCTGTAACTCAGACCTGTAAGGGTCCCTTTGGAATCCCCTCAAGCCCTGAGGGTCTCTGGACCCCACTTTGAGAACCACAGATTTTTGATCTCCGATTCACAGCCTTGTCCACTCCTAGCCATCTCCATTAAATGGGCTATGATTTCTGCTTCATCAGGTTTTTAAATCTTATAGTAATGCCTGTCCATGTGTGATAATGATTCATATAACTGGTAACACACTAGGACAAATATTAAAAAGTATTCATAAAAAGTTATTTGACAGAAAGAAGAGAGAGAGAGAGAGAGAGAGAGAGAGAGAGAGAGAGAGAGAGAGAGAGAGAGAGAGAGAGTAAAAATAGCTGTGTCAGAGGCATCTGGGATATTTCCAAAGCATACAAACATTAAAAGGTATTACAGATTATTTTAAACACTATGTTTTTTTTAAAAATATGATCATTACTACTGTGTCATCACTACTGTGTCATCATTGGTATGTTAGAACTATTTACTCTTTAAAAAATAAGACTTTTCTTTCACATAAACTCCTTTTCATAATTGTAGCTTGTGTCCCTCTTAGAAAGTAGTCAAATTAATTTTGCATATCTAGCATTAGCATTTAAGGTAGAATGGCATACCCCTTTTAAAACATTCAAGGTGGGGATCCAAATTGTGCCTTGTGTACAATTCCATCTTACAGCATGTTTCTTTATTGTTCATCCAAGAAAGCTTTGGTTAGCTGAAACCACATGAGATTGTTAAATCAAAACTAACAAAACAAAACAAACAGTGAATACATTGGATACCAAAACAACAGTTTGCGTTTATCAGAATAATGTGGAGAAAGTGTGATCTCCATCGGTCCTAAATCCACTAATTACTACAGGTGTAATATCAATACTAATTAGATCTTGTTATGATATATCCGCTACTGGTAATTACAAGAAGAGAGCAAGAGCGATAAAGGGATAGATCTGTTGAAAGGACAGGTAGAACAAGGAGAATAGACCACTGCACTGGTAGCAAAGACAGCACTCTGTTACAAGGTAACTGCTCTGTCTTTTTCTTCTTCTTTCAAACACACTATTGAAATAAATGGATGATCAACAAGATAGTTTAGGCTGTTTGGTGACAGGGAAGGGAAGGAGAGAAATCAGTGGATGCACAGTACATTTTAATAGTATATTACAGTTAGTAACCACAAAGTATCAATAAAACTTTCTGATTAAAATTTAAATCAGCAAAGATGCACCTCTTTTGTTTTTAATAGTTTTATATATTTTTTTCTCTCTTTACATTTCATTATTACAAGTTTTTTTTTTTTCTCTTTAAATTATTACTTGATCACAACTCCATCATTTACTTTAAAAGCATCCAGCATTTTTCTTTACCTGGTTGTTTGGAACAAAAGAGCTATGAGACAAACAAATAAAAATAAAAAGTTAAAAAAGTTAAACAACAAATACATTTGCAGCAGGAGTACATATTCATTCCATCTTCAGAAATCGCACTGCACTTTGGAGCATTTATTATTAAATGTTTGTAACTCACATGTATCATTTAGCCTACAGATTAGTGCAGCAACTGAGACTAACCACTTAAACCCTTTATAGGATATTTCCTTTGACCAGAGTCCCCCAGGGGTCTATTCTTGGGCCCCTACTCCCCCCCCCCCCCAATACACCAAATGTCTTCAAATCTCTAGATGTGCTATTTTCACAGAATGTTCCCTACTGTTACATGTCCAAAAAAGGGACGCTAGGGTTCAAGTGGTTAACAGAAAAAATAACTTACTCAGTGTCTTTTATCCACCTTGTAAAAATATTTTTGACATACACAGGAAATATGGGTCCATCATATGATGAAACACAAAGGCATTGCCTTACCACAATGTACTGTATATATGTATATAATGTATGTTTAGCCCACAACTTTGAAGTATAAGTCTAGTCTATAACCAAAAATCCTTCATTTAAATACTCAGCTAAGGACCTATTTTTTTCTCCCTTTAAAAAATTCAACATATACATGTGCAAATAGGAAACGTCCTGTACTTTACTGCTCACAGTGCAAAGATTACCCATTTTACTTTCTGATGTCTCCTTTACATTTCCCATTAGAATAAATTAAACCTGCCAATGATTCCACAATAGAAGTGACAGGGCTGAGGTATGGTATCAAAATGTTTACCTTCCTAATTCAATCAAAAATAACTAGCTGATCCACAGAAGAAGCATTACATAACAGCCTGAACACAGAGGTCAGATATTGTGTTCCAAACTAAGTAAAGCCATATTTACACTTTGGAAAAACGAGTGTCACGCAACAATGCTGTATTTTCAACTAAAAAAAGTAGAAAAAAAAGTAGTTGAAATATGTCATTTTCAAATGCAGCGTGACAAGTTTTCGCCAAAGCATAAATTATCCCTATGGAACGAGCAGGGTGAAACAAACATTAACATACAGCAAACCAGTTAAGTTCTCTCGAGTATAAAAGAGCCAGTATCGACAGAACTCTCCTGCCTGGATCATGTTCTGAGCCTAACATCTAAGTACAGTGTGCTTTGGATTAAATCATCTTTCTCTTTGAAACAAAAATTATAGCGATATCTTAATTAACAGTTAGACAAAGGATACATTAACAATCATTTATTTCTTAAAAACCGCGCTTACTTACTCACCGTACGCTGGTAGGACATTTGTAAAATTATTCAGCTTGAGTATTTACAGAGCAAACATGTTCCGTTTGTCACTAGGGTGGTCACGGTCTTCCAGCAAAAAAGTGTAATAATCGTTTAGCGCTTTTTTTCTATTCACACGCTATTACATTTTCTTCAACACACCATCACAAAAATATGCTATTCTCTTATTGAGTTGATTATATGCAGTGACTGGAATAATATGTACAGCTACATTTATTTTTCTCAAGTTTCAATTCACAATGTAATTATATGAAATCTTATATATATATATATATATATATATATATATATATATATATATATATATATATACTTTTTCTAAACAGCAAAAACAACACTTATAAAAAAGGACCATAAAAATATTGGAGTCCTCTTTGTATTGCCCAAAAATAGGAAATTATGGTTAACAAGGAGACGTCACAAAAATTAAAACAGCGATTAAGATTTATTACTTAGATACCCTTAATTTCCATTAAAATGTAATATGTTTCCATGTCAGCAATTTGAATGTATTTTTGACACGTATGTCTCCAATCTTTTTTCCTTTTCTTAATAAAGAGGTGACTTGCAAGTATGTTTACCCCCCCCCCCACCCCCGGGAAAAATCAAATACATTTCCACTTGCATACTACAAAGGTAAATTAAAATGACACAAAATGAAGGGTAAATCTAAAACGACGTCTTAAAAAATTAATCGAAAAGCTAAAAAAAGTAGGACATAAGTGAATTAAATTGATATGAAACATTAAACCAAACCAAGTTAAGTTATCAAAGGTTCGGAATATAGTACAGCAGTTCTTTGTAGTCTTTTTTTCCCTTTTCTTTCTGAGATGACAAACTTTCCCCATTTCTTTCTTCACATAGTTCCATTTCCATTCTTTTTTCTTGGGTGATGCTGTAGTGCTTGATGTTGGTTGACATCACCTGTACACAAAGCCAATTAGATACTCCGGGCCTGTCTGTAGCATTTGGCCACCAGATGGACTCTGCTGGCGATAAAGAAAGAAATTATCCTTAGAATTATAAACTCTTACTTTCACACATGACCATAAAAAGCCTTGACACAAACTTTAATTTTACAAATCACAGAAGAAAGGCAATGTGACTGTCAAATACAATTTGTGGATGACTAGAGGGCCTCAGACGAAACATTTTACTTTGAATATGAGGAACATGATGATGTGGCTGTAGTGTTCTCATCATTTTTGGTATGTTTTTGAAGAATAAATAGCGAACCTGTCACAGCAAAGGACACTAATGAAAAGTGTTTATTTAATGTACTTAGTAGTATTTGTCATGCTTTTATGTGAGGACCACAATGGAAATAAGTCCTGGACTTTGTTGTGTTCTATCGTCGATGGTTTTAACCAATACGCTTGTCATTTTGTACGGTTAACACCTTCTAATAAATCAAATAAAAATAATAATAATTAACCACTTAAACCCTCTATACTTAGTCAAATAATACTTAGTTTATCAAGTATTAGTAAACTAATACTGTGCTCTGCACATGGTCCGCTCGTTTGTGCCCTCTACACCACATTTAATTGTCAAATATATCTACAATACGTCGCAAAACGCCACATTGTGAGCTTCTAGTTCTGCTATTTTGGCCAATGTTTCCAATTGTTTAAACAAGGGTTAATAAAGGTCAAGTAACTGTCTATGGTGAATGCTGTAGCATAAGGCATTATTCTGTCTCTTTTCAATTTCATTAGTTAGTCAGTATATAGTCTGAAAATTAAATTTTGACAGAAAGAAAAGTGAATGAAAATGAAAAATTCTTATCAGTATATGTTTACTGATTACCAAATGAGTCTGAACAGTGCGTTCGAAACGTCGCTCAGCCCACTGAGGTGGTACCAAAATAAATATGCAAATATTTATATAAATATATATATAAATATAAATATACAGTGTGCAAACCTTTATTATTTGTTTATGTTTTGTAGTTTGAAGTTCAGCATCTGCCTTTAACATACACAACAATGGAATGTGCGCCTCTTTTGATCCTCACAGTTTATCAAATGAGCCTTTCATTACTAACTATGGTTTAATACAGTATACAGTACATCAGATTAGGTAATGCTGTGGGGTTCCTTGGGGGTCTCAACACCCCAAACACATCAAAAGGCATCTTAGCATGGTTCAATAAGAAATGCTAGACTGTTCTTAACCGCCAGTAGTGAGTAAAGGTCTAAATCCCATAGAAAACCTTTGGCAGGCTCTTAAAACAGAAGTAGGTAGAACACATCCTTCAAACAAATTTGAGCTAAGGAGCTGAGAAGTGAAGAAAACTCCAATATAGGTGCAACAGAGAGCAACGAGTTCACTTATACCTACAGGTAACCTTCTGACCAGGTATAGTACAATGGCTATAACTAGGTACAGTACAATGGGTACTAATAATATGGGTCCTTGTGATTTTATTATATTTTAGACTTTTTAGCAGAATGCTACATATAGGTTTCAAAGTACTAAAAAATAAAACATAAATCAAGCCAATACACATGTGAAGACCAACCAATCTTTTCTTGAGTTTAAATAACTAATAAAACTAATATATAAAATAATCCAGCTCATATCATACCACAAGCCTGAATCACAATCACTAAGACATATTTGTATTTTATGGAAATCCCTCCCTCCCTCCTATGTGTGGAATTTAAATTTAAATTCCTGCTTCATGGACACAACTCTAAATCACAGCATGTGTGGTGAAGTTGGCATCCTGGAAAAAAATCAGCAACCTCAAGGTAAAAAACAAAAGTGTAATTTCCAATATTGAATTTGTGACACTACAAGACATTAAATAAATGGGTTTCACTGATGCACTGAGGATGGAACTTGTCCTACATACAATGTGGGGAAAGTGTCAGCAGTAAAAGGTAACAGACACTGATTCAGTGCAATATGTCCATTGCATACATTTGGTATTTAGAAATAATACAGCATAATCTACAACTTTACATCTTGCTAATGCAAGGAGCTTTTATATCTGAATTTAATGTTCAAAATATTAACTAAAAAATATAGCCTGTAGTGTTGTTGTTGTTTTTCTTTTAAACATTTTATTATTTATATTTTCTTCCAAGTTTAGTCATTGCCAATTCCCCATGTGTACTGCAGTCCCTGTTGCTGCCAACCCTGTTGCTGAGGGAGTGCTACCACATGCTGGGGAGGGAGTTCTACCACATGCTTCGTTCGATACACATGGACCATCACCAACTATTTGTTTTGATCTGATAGAGGGGAGTTTCACTGGGAGAGCTTAACGTGTGTGGAGGTTCACACTATCTCAGACACATTCCTATTTCACTGAACAGGTGCCCTGATCAACCAGGAGGGGTCACTAATGCAGCAACAAGGACACCAATTGTGCCTGTTGGGGTTCGTTGTTTTATCTGTAGTGTTTGAGCATGACAGAAGCCAAATCCGTTCAGAAGTCAAAGCCCTCCTTATAAAACAAGTATTTTATGTTTTAAAGCCCTCATAAAAATAATGATGACAGTTGTTATGGCAGAAGTACATGGCTGTCTTTTTTCCCATCGTTATTTGTGATATTGCCAGCGAATATCCACACATCCAGATGGTAATGATAACTAAGCGTGCCATTGACTTCTGAAGAGGTAAACTTCTTGTCATACACACAAGTATGTACTACAGTAGCTATCTCATTTATAGGAAATACTGAAAAGTGTGTGATTGAAATACACAGTAGATGTAATACCTCTGATAAGATGGCGACCGGCTATCTGTTCAGTGGTATCCATTTGTAAAAGCTGTTGCAATCAACTGGCCCTAAAAGTGTACAGCAAGGGGCTTTGTCAGTATGCATTTCAAGAAAATAATACAAGTCATCACATCAAATTTGTTCTGCTAGCATGAATGGGCATTATTGATGCTACTGTTCACTTTGATAATGTTCAAGATGTGTATATTTTCATTCTTACCCTTTGAAACTTTAATAATTGACAACATCTACTGTAGGTGTCGCTCTCTCTCCAACTTTGTGTCAATATTGTGATATTGTTACTTGATTTATTGACATTAAAGGAGCAATATCTATTGGGTATGAATTCCATAATCATTAAGGGTAAATATCCAATCAATATAATAGCTAAAGTAAAATACCTGCACACTGGATAACAATGTTCCGACATTACTACGTCCTCATCAGACATCCAGGATGCCTACTGAAGCACAGCACAGAAAATACTTTTGTATTGTCTGCACTTGGCCAAGCACCTGGTACTGTACATTTATTTGATTGTTTTGTGCATACACTATGTTCTGTGAGAAATATCCAGTCATCCTATTTCCTACAGGGTGTCAAAGTCACTCAAAGTCATGTTAATTTTATGTGAGATAGTGTTTCCTTTAAGAACAATACGCATTCATGCTAACACAAACACAATCTAATGAAAACCTAATGTGTTTAAAGGATATAATCATAAACACTGTCATTCATCCCATTTCCCCCCCTTATGATCGATGTAGTTTTGTCATTGTGTGGACCAGAGGGTTGTCCACAAAAAAAAGAAAAAAGAAAATAAGTGACAGATTAATGATGGATAGCTTAAGGAAATCATTTGTCATTTCATTTGATTAATTTCAAGGCACGAAGGAACAGAAGTCCAGTTCATTACTGTTTTGTGACATTATATCCTGACAGTTATTTTATGTGCAGAACTTACAGTGAGTATATGCAGTATTGTAAGTGTGCTCTTTTTTATTACAATTAAAAAAATTATAATAATATGAAATCAAGAGAACGCTATTCTCTCTATGTACATGTAAGGCCATTTCACAACAGCACAACTATGGTTACACAAGGTCTTAAAGAATATAAAAAAGAAATGTATATAGAATATTTAGTATTTACTATTATAAACTAAGTGATATCATGGTTTTCTACCATATTTATACAAAATTATATATAATCAAACAGAATTAAATACGATAGTTATTTTAACACTGTAAGTTTCGCAAAAATACTAATTAAATGCTGAGATGATTTGTGACAATGGCTTTAAAAATGCTTGTTCAATCAAAATGCTATTCAGTAAGACAATAGCTATAGCTATTCAGAAACAACTTCCAAAACGCGAACCATTAAACATAAGCCTCTGTGAGGTAACGTTTTTTATTTGGTTGCCATCCATCATTTGTTCTTTCATTATAACGTTCCTGCTCAATAGCAGGCCATTTGCGCATCATATTCAGGTCATTTATGGACAAACTAAATTATATTCCCAGGAACTGATATATCTAGTTCCGCTGAGTCACTGTCAGAGCAGACTCTAAACAAAGTGATGTAACTGCCCATAATGGAAATGCCAATGATATGAAATCATGACCTAAAACAGTGATTCCCAACCTGTGAGCCGGACCCCACTGGTAGGCCATAAGGATATTGCAAGTGGGCCCCCAAATAACTGGATTTTAAGATTTTATTGTTAATATAACATGAATATTAAAACATATCGTAAAAACAAAAGCCAAGCCGGAACATAATCAATTGATTGATCATTAAAATAAACACGCTCTCAAAATGCACGCGGCGTGGGCCGGGAATTCTGTCAAGATTGTCAAATGGGCCTTGATCCAGATAATGTTGGGAACCACTGCCCTAAAAAGTAAGCCAGATTGGTTAAGAGGAAAAAGAGGTTACTTTCTTTAGGACTTTAGGACAGTGCATGTCATACTGGGGGCAGTCTTATATAGATTGTAACAAAACGTATTTGATGAATCCCGAAGCTTCTTAGCAGCCACATTGACTGGGTACATTTTTTGCTGTCACATTTATTTAATTATTAGTAATCTATTAACAGCTGTCAAACTGGCTCTGAGATTTTCTCTCTCCAACTGTAATCCCCCCCATTGTTTTGTGACTAATGCACTCCCAGTCCAAAAATGTGCTGCACTCCTCGCCTCAACATACTATGACCTCGTCTCCAAGGACAAGAGTCTTGTGGCTCATTTATTTTGTCTTACGACTGTGTCACTTGCCGAAAACAACTAGAGAAAAAGAAAAGAAAAAAAAAGCTAGTATAAATGGGGCATAAGAGTGACAAGATGGGGTCCAAGCATTAACACAGCTGCTTCTTTCCCCGGTATACATAATTAGTGGTCCTGTAGGTGTCACTGTTGAGACTGTGTAGGACACTGATCTGAGCTAATCCACTAGAAAAAATGACATTATAGTTGCTCATGGCAGTTTTCTATAGATACAGTGAAATACAAAACCAAATCATCTTAGTACTTTTAAATAGCGACACTAAGTAGTACATGTTGCCTTCTAGTCAAAGATACACCGACTACAATAGTAAGGATGGAACCCTAACAGGAAAGGAGAGGTAACTGAGGCCAATAGGAGTACAGAGGTAATGCATACTCACTGTGATGCTGGGACCAAAGCCAGACCCAGGCTGAGGGCTAGCAGCTGTTATGTAGTTGCCCACTGCAGAGTCCTGGCTGCCAGGTCCATACAGGTCAGCCACAGGACCAGGACTGTTGGGACCATGGAAGCCTCCGGGTCTTGATGGGTTGGTGCCTACACACAGAACACAGCAGGATACACAGCAGGTCAGAAACACACAGAAGTCATTGCAGGAACCATGCATGCAGTGCTGTCACAACTTTTTATGACCACAGTCTAAAAACACGTGATTGGATTCACATTTTGAGTTTCAAGAACTTGCTTTGTGGCATTCACATACATTGTTAAAGGAGTGCTTCTCAAATGTTCAAGCTTATCTTCGTATACTTGGTCCTCACCTCACTAATGCTCATTATGGGTGCGTTCGGAAATTGCGCACCGGAGCGCACTCGCCTATTAGTTTGTATTGGCCAGTGCGCTCAGTGCTGTATTTCCGAACGCACCCAATAAAATGGCACCATTTGTGTCTTCGCACTCTGTGTCTGGGCTGTGGACAGTTCAGACACCTGCCTGCCAGTGGCGTCATAGGTAGGCAGGTTTGGACATTTCAGCATATGAAAAAAGGAGTAGGATATGCACATTCCCACAGTTTCTTTAAACACAGTGCTGGACCCAAAAAATTATCAAATGAAGAAAAGGCTGCTCTCTTCATCAAGAACCTGATGAAGCCCTGCATGGGCGAAATGTTGTTGTTTGGTTAAAATAATAAAGAAAAGACGGGAGAGCAGCCTATCGTGTGCGGACATTGCCTTTTTCTTCATTTACTCTATTTCAGCATAATAACTTTTTAGGAAGAGAAATAAAAGGCTGTAGTTTCTATTAGATTGGAATCTCCATTGATGATGTCATTGGTAGGCAGGTTTCTGAACTGTCCACAGCTCACCAATGAGACACAGAGCAAGTAGATGGAAATAGTGCCATCTTAATGAGCATTAGGGAGGACCAATTATTATGAAGATACGTTTGAAAACGGGTGAAGTGCTCCTTTAAGGGACAGTTCATTAAGCCAAATTTCATATTTAATTTGTAACAAGAAAATGGACCAAAATTCTGTGCAGAGTTGGAATGAATCCAGCTTGACATGCTTAAGATGAACTGCATACTGTACTACATGCAGAACATGACAAAACTTTCGTCTTTTACATATATTTAAAGTATACCACAATACAGTACATTTAATTCATTTAGATTTGTCAACCTAATAATCTATGTCAATTTAATGCAGCAGTTTGAAAATACATGATTTGTGTTTCATGTAGTTTGTCTCAGCAAGCCTTTGCTGTCTATACTGTATGTCTACAGGGGAATGTTTAGGCCAAAAAAAAATGGACATAGGGAGCAAAGAGGAATAAAGGGATACTAAAACCAATACCGGAGTTCATCAAAAAGGTCCAACATCTGAGAGAAATATTGTATCTGACCAGCCTCCTTTGCCTTGCACAACAGTAACAGTGACTCAGACTAAAACAAAGTCTTTTAAAGAACCACATGTCTAGCAAAGGGCAATAACACTGTCAATAAAAATATAAACAAGATGAGATAGGGAGAAAAAGGCAATGGTCTCTTAACAGCAAGACAGCACTTCAGCGTCTGCTGTTAGACCGTACATAATCTTTATTCACAAACTGTGAAAAGTAACCACACAACCACTGCATTCAAAAGAAAGCCCCTCATGACCAGGGCTGACGCAGTGTGTCGCATGAGAGGGACTCCTCGCAATGCAAACAATACAATGCTTTTAAACATGCAACACCTGTTGAAGCATGCAATTGAACACAACATAACCAAACACATACACATACAGTACCTAGGATAACATAATTGACAATCTTTACACATCACTGTTCAAAGTACTCTCAGAACTAATCTTGGTGTTGTTAGATATGCTGGCCCCATGAGGGGCACCTACAAACATACTGTGGATATAACCGGCATGCATTATAGTCTCTAACAGTGTCTAACTGCTCTTTAACTGCAGGGGATTTTCCATAGCGGGCCACTAGCATTCTTATCTGTGCTACACAGCCCTCTTTCTTATTAAGTAATTGAGGCAATTGTCAGTGGAAAAGGAAATTCTCATTTCTTATAATCGTCTGCATTTTTAGTGTGTGGCTCCATGTGAAACTTGATTTATATTATTTATTTATTTTCTTCTTGGGGGGGGGGGGGGGGGGGGGGGGTGATGTACTGGTTGAGCCATTAACTTGAGCACCAAAACAAATTGCACTGATTAAGTCTGACTTGTTTGCTTTAGCAGGGCTCATGGTAATACAACAGACCACTGTTTTGATTACACAGTGTTTAATTACTGTGTTCTTGTTCTTGTTGCCTTATATCCGCATTTTGTAGTGGCATTTGTTTAAATACAGGATGGGTAAACTGATTCTGTAACAACATGCATTTATTAGTCTTTCATGAGCTCAGTTTCTCACGTTAGTGCCAGTGTGAAGTCTGAACCTTTCCCAATAAGTTTGTTGAACGAAGAAGCAGCTATTATGAATTGGGCACAATACACAAATGGGAACACACAGTTCTGAGAAGGCTTATCCTTAGCAAGCTGTTGTATATTGTTGAATTAGAACAGTGGTTCTCAACTTTTTCAGGCTGTGACCCTCCAAAAGAATCATATTTGCACTGGGGACCCCCCGCCCACCCTGACAAGCACTTGGAATTGTAGGCATTACATTTAGTTTGACTCGGTTCCACAGATAAATATTGTGAAAATAGCAGATCTACAAGCTCACGATATGTATATTATGTATGTATATATATAATTTGGAATTTGGCCAACGTTTCACCAATTTTTATAGTATAGTTTGTTGATTACTTTTGATGCAATAATGCTCTTTATTTTATTCACATCTTTTTTTTTAGGTATTAAAAAAACTTAAATTGTCACTTTACTGTCATGTGGGGACCCCCCTGAGGGTCCCGACCCACAGGTCGTAAACAGTTACAGTGGAGACACTTAACAACTGGCACTATGGGATGATGAAGTAAATGTCTATTAATCCTTTCTATTAATGGTGCCATAGATGAGGACATCACACTGGTTTCAGTGCACTGCCATGTATTAACATGGGAAGTTATAGAATGTGTGTACACCAGTCATCTTCCTTTCGGGGCTTGTAACTTGGAGGTGGGGGTTGGGGGCTACAACCTGTGTATTTATCTCCTCTCCTCCCCCCCCCCCCCATCCCCACAAACACACACTCTTATGGCACCCCTGCCTCCTGTGAGTAGCCTATTAGGGAATACTCACAACGACCCCTTCATCCCTATAAGCGAGGGCAGCAGATCTTTTTTGTAGAGCAAGTCCAGAAAAAAAAAAAAACGTTCTATACTGGTATACTGGAAAAGATCTGTGTAGTGGCGGTGACACACCTCGTTCACCTGCTTACACCATCAGAATCTACCTCAAATAGGAGCTAGATCCTATCAGGAAGAGTTCTCATACTCACGTTTGGACATGCACGCACGCACACGCGCACGCACGCACGCACGCACGCACGCACGCACACACACACACACACACACACACACACACACACACACACACACACACACACACACACACACACACACACACACACACACACACACACACACACACACACACACGATAAAACCCTATCCAGCTATAATTTTGTCTGGATATACCGTATATTTATACTGACAGATTTATCTGAGATGAAATATGATGATTAATTACTGTACTTACAAACTGCCTGCCAGATGCTGGTCTACATGTCTGTCTGAACCAGATGCTGGTCTATATGTCTGTCTGAACCAGATGCTGGTCTACATGTCTGTCTGAACCAGATGCTGGTCTATATGTCTGTCTGAACCAGATGCTGGTCTATATGTCTGTCTGAACCAGATGCTGGTCTACATGTCTGTCTGAACCAGATGCTGGTCTATATGTCTGTCTGAACCAGATGCTGGTCTACATGTCTGTCTGAACCAGATGCTGGTCTATATGTCTGTCTGAACCAGATGCTGGTCTATATGTCTGTCTGAACCAGATGCTGGTCTACATGTCTGTCTGAACCAGATGCTGGTCTACATGTCTGTCTGAACCAGATGCTGGTCTACATGTCTGTCTGAACCAGATGCTGGTCTACATGTCTGTCTGAACCAGATGCTGGTCTAAATGTCTGTCTGAACCAGATGCTGGTCTACATGTCTGTCTGAACCAGATGCTGGTCTACATGTCTGTCTGAACCAGATGCTGGTCTAAATGTCTGTCTGAACCAGATGCTGGTCTAAATGTCTGTCTGAACCAGATGCTGGTCTAAATGTCTGTCTGAACCAGATGCTGGTCTATATGTCTGTCTGAACCAGATGCTGGTCTAAATGTCTGTCTGAACCAGATGCTGGTCTAAATGTCTGTCTGAACCAGATGCTGGTCTAAATGTCTGTCTGAACCAGATGCTGGTCTATATGTCTGTCTGAACCAGATGCTGGTCTAAATGTCTGTCTGAACCAGATGCTGGTCTACATGTCTGTCTGAACCAGATGCTGGTCTACATGTCTGTCTGAACCAGATGCTGGTCTATATGTCTGTCTGAACCAGATGCTGGTCTACATGTCTGTCTGAACCAGATGCTGGTCTACATGTCTGTCTGAACCAGATGCTGGTCTATATGTCTGTCTGAACCAGATGCTGGTCTATATGTCTGTCTGAACCAGATGCTGGTCTATATGTCTCTGTCTGAACCAGATGCTGGTCTATATGTCTCTGTCTGAACCAGATGCTGGTCTACATGTCTGTCTGAACCAGATGCTGGTCTATATGTCTGTCTGAACCAGATGCTGGTCTATATGTCTGTCTGAACCAGATGCTGGTCTACATGTCTGTCTGAACCAGATGCTGGTCTATATGTACAGTATCTGTCTGAACCAGATGCTTGCTGGTTTACATGTCTGTCTGAACCATGCTGGTCTATATGTCTGTCTGAACCAGGTGCTGATCTATATGTCTGTCTGAACCAGATGCTGGTCTATATGTCTGTCTGAACCAGATGCTGGTCTATATGTCTGTCTGAACCAGATGCTGGTCTATATGTCTGTCTGAACCAGATGCTGGTCTATTATGTCTCTGTCTAAACAACACCATTCAGGTTCCATGACAGGCATTTCCACTCAACAAGATCTTCTTCACAGTCACTGTAAGCAACGAGATGCAGGGACATTAGGGACGTGCCATGCCACTGAAAACATGATCATGAGCAAAAAACACTGTGGTTACAGGGATTGAATGAATGTTGCTCATTTTGAAAAATTACTTTATAATCTAAAAAGATTAGAAATATTTGTATTGAATGAAGTGCACATTTAATTCAGAGAGCAGAATGTTGTACTTGGCTTTAGAAAGCAACTGGAAGCTGAAAATATTGTTTGAATTATACATATCAATGTTGTGATATGTAATACAGTCAACTGATTTACCGATTGCGTAAATACTAATTTTGCATAAATATTAATTTGCATATTGATAATAGAAATCATGTCTACCTTAAAGGCTTTGACTAAAAAAAACACTCCTCTTTGCTCAATTGTTCGCTGATTGAATTATTCAATCAGACTCTGGACTGACTGACTGACTGTTTTACTGACACATTCATTCACTCATTCACTCACTCCTTTCCTGCAGTCAGAATCAAGGAAGAAGGATTTAAATGAACAGTCTTAAACTGAGAAATGACAGGCCAGTGCAGTCCCCCTGTTCAGGGGTCATATTGTAACTCATGCAAAAGGAGGGATACATTCTGTATGAAAATGCCCCAAAAGTGCAAGCTGGGGCTCGAACTGAACATAAATAAATAAAGTAAAAATTTAGGACAAATAAGGAAAAAACATGCAATGCATGTTGACACAAAGTCTTAATGCAAATATTCCTTTAGCGGTGCAAACATCTTTTCATGTTTGTGGTCTTCCATCCATAAACGTAAGAGAACACGTAAAAAAAACTAAAAAGAAAGGGGGGAAAAATGCAATGAATCAAGCTGAAAAGTCCAATACGTGGAGAGAGATGCACATTATACAAACCTGGGCTCTTAAACTGATCCGGGCTCTGTAGGTGCTGGAGGGGGGAGTTGCAGGCGGAGTTGGCATGCTCACTGTGCAGCATCTGAGCAGCCTGGGGCCCCAGGGAGCCATAGTCCGCAAAGGAGCAGGGCCCCCCCCGCTGGTCACTGGGAGTGGAGTAAAACCCATAATCGGGGAGGCCTGGGAGATACAGTATAGGGTGGGGAGGGGGGAGGGGAAGGGACGCCATCATTGGGGAAATCAACTTGTTCATGACTTGCGGTCAATGTCGGGATTGTTGCGCGTGGCACGGTCGGTGTGGCACACCATGTTTTTAGATGTATGTCACTTTGTCCTGTTGGTCTTCCCTGCCCTCTCTCCCCCAGCAGCCCCTGCCATGTGGCCAGGCCCTCCTGGCATGTGGTCAGTGTGCCTATGTACATGTATATCGTCGGTGTCGGGCAGAAAACCTGTAAATTATTGCCCTACTTCACCGTACAAGAGTCGCCTCGAAAGTGAAATAGCAGATCTACAAGCTCATAACGCATCGCGATGCGATGCTGAAAAATAATGGTTTTGGACATGCAACAAGGTTTCTGCCTGACGGCAACGATATGTTCACTGGATCTAAAATCGTCATGAGATCACCAACTCTTTCTGGAGCAAAGGGTTGGTGTGGGATAGCTTTGTCTCCGACTATGTCATAAGTACCACATCACAATCGGAGACAATACCGCCTCAGTTTTGTAATATTTCTGTCCGTACCTCGATCCAACCTGCATTCCCCCACAGCTTCCCTGCAATCTTCCACGACACAGATGAAAGAATCACTGAAGCACAGCTCAATACAATACAATACAACAACGCTCACTGGACACACCTGAAGGAAGCTTCTGTCATTTAACGGAGGGGGAAACACAATGCATGCCAATCAATAATTAATTTCAAGCCTCTGATTCTGGACAAATAGCAGTAGATATTGGAGGTGTATGTGGCATTTTTTCTAGGTGAGATAACAAAGAAACATCAGTGTTTATTGACGACGGGCATATGGCATGGCTCTAAGCACTCCAGCAGTCCTCTTCAAAATGATCGCCTCTTTTCACACAGATGGTGGATTACCAACAGTTTAAAGAACGTCATTCAGGAAAGCGACAACATTTATTGCTTATCCTCTTAATCTCTGACAAGCAGCCACATAAAATGTGCAATTAAAAGAACTTGTTGCCTGTTGCACACCTTTATACTGGAGTTCATCTACTCAGGAGAGGCTTATTTTGGCGACACTGACTTTTCCATGGCAGATTACTAATGCTGTGCTTCTATTTTATTGGGGTCTTGGGGCGAACAGACATTCAAAGCCATTCCACCTGTGAAAGGAAGGGCCCAACATGTTTCCCTGCCAATGCTTTTTAGCACTGTGATGTCATTACTCGTGGGCCACCATATCGTCACTGACGGGCAGAAACCTTGTATCTCCATATTTCATCTTTTTATGTATTTTTTCCTTCATGAATGAATGCCCTATTTTATGCCTCGTCGTATGACTTGTGCTGATTACAAGACAGCCTCTCTACCCACTCAGTTACGGCCACTCCCAAAATGCTCAAAATAATGATGCCAGGTTAAAAAGTGGTTAAGTCTGTCTGTGTGTTTTATAAATGTTTAACCAATGAAAAGTATTAACAAGAGCTTGTGACTATAGAATACCTACATTGCATCCATTGGAACACAGGTTATTTGTTCCGTTTCCTGAAAAGTAATGTTTTGGACAAGGTTTCTGCCCGACAGCAACAATACCTACTCATCAATTATGAGCATGAAAAATGTCGGGCCTCTCATAATTTGCACACGTATACCTAACATAATGCCTGAGATACTGAGCAAAGCCCAAGAAATAACCATTCTGTGTACTCCTAAGTAACACACACAATAAAATCAACTCTGAAAAGCACATGGAAAGGAATTATTTTTCTCCACAATTTAGTAATTATGCCAATTCCACTTGAATAATGAACTACAGTATACCAGTGGTTCTCAAAGAGGGGTCCAGGGGGCCCGGGGGTGCTTGCGGAGAAGTGTACAAATGGAACCAAATGGACCATTACGGCTCCATTTGGTTCCATTTGTACACTCTCCACAATCTAAACTGAGGACTTCACAGTGTAGATTGAGGACCCAGAGATAAAAAATGTATCAAACTCGGGGTCCTTGAAATTTGAATGTTTGAGAACCCCTGAACTACACTACATGGTACAGCTCTTCACGGGTCCCCCGATTCCGAAAATACCCGAGAGGACCCTAGACCCGTACGGGTCCGGAACCGTATTTTACAAAAATCACTCAGACCCGGGTCGGTTCCGGGTTCTTCATCTCGGACCTCGGGTCAGATTACAGCACCGCAGTACAAAGTTGAGCAGCGCAGGCCAACGTCAATTCAGTGAGAGCGGAAAGTGCACAGACCAGTCCATGACTCAGAGCGCATCAAACCATACCAATGGAATCAAAATGTGCAGGTGGAGTGTGCGATCATGTATTCCGTTATCTATGAACACAGGATCGTGTAAAAATGTGTCCGCCTAGTTCATTTTGTAGTCTACACTCTCCCAGAGTTAAATGCACGCTGAGGATTTTATTGGGCAGTAGCACTGTGCGGGCCGACCCGTAGCCCGCAGGTCCCGCGGGTTGAACCGTGGGGCGGGCAGACGGCTTATAGATTACGACGCAATTATGTGGGGTGGGCGAAGCGGGTCAACCCACGGAAGAAAAAAACCCCACCGAAACACACCTTCTCTCTCTCGCACGCACACCCTCTCTCTCTCTCTCTCCCTCCCTCTGTCCCCCTCTCTCTCTCTCTATGGAAAGCAATTGAATGGATTGCTTGTGTGTTGTTGTTTTTTTGGGTGGGTTGCGGGACGGGCTGGGTCGTTGACTCGTTGATTTATATTCAATTTTGCGGGACGGGTTGGGGCGGGTTGGGCTCCCGTGTGGGGTGGGCAGGGCGGGTTATGAAAAATCACTACTGGGCAGACAGTGCAATGTTCTGCTATCACAGATAATAGCCTACTAGCAGCGTTGAGTCTCATAGCCTACCTTTATAATATCCAACATTCTGGGTCGGGTTTGTACGGGTCTCGGAACTAATCGGATCTCGGAACAAATTTCACGGGTCCATTTAGGGACCGGGTCCGTAAAAAAAATACTAAAACTGAACGGCTCGGAATCGGACCAATTTGTCATAGGTCCGACCGGGTTCGGTATAGTTGTTTGAAAAACATCTCGGAACGGCTCACAATCTGACCAAATTTCACGGTCCATTAGGAATCGGGTCTGTTTTTTTGGCCCGTGAAGAGCTCTACTACATGGTTCCTGTAGATTCTAAAGGCCAGAGTTGATGTGGGTACGGTGTAGACCGCAGTGATTCCCAAATAGGGTCACTGTCCCGTGTTTATGAGAATAAATATTCAGTTTTCTTTTTTACAATTCTGAAAGATTTTCAGAATTTTCAGTGTCCTGGTGGAAAAGTGACGCATGTGTTACTCTCTATTAAAACGTTCAACCGGTAGGAGTCAATAGTGCACTGACAAACAACATCCTCCCTTGCCGGCTTCCCACCTGCGAACACGGCCGATAGGCTCTATGCACGCAGCCAAATTGGCAAGATCTTGGGCCACTTCTTACTTCCTTCACAGGTGTTACCAATGATACTAATTAAGGCTCTGTTCCATTTAGTTTAGCAGAGCGTGTCAAGTAGGCCAACATGCAAAATTTCAGCACCCTGACCCTGTTTGACCAGAATGGAACATCCAGGAACATCGGTATGCAACTTTTAGTCAAATTTGTGAATTTGTGAATGCTTCTGCAGCCTGCATATAGCGACATCTGCTGGGCCATTAATGGGAACTGCAGGCTTAAAATAATGACTTCCTGGGCTTCAAATCCAGCGGAGCTTCCTTGCCGCACCTCACAGGGCTCAAGTGCAATCAGAATCTAAATATCATTATTATTATGTTAAACAATTTTTGTTGTACTAAATCTATAAATGAAATAGAGATCGATAGAGAACTGATCCAGATCCAGATCCTTGGTTCTTGTCTTCGGGTTTTGACTTTGTGTTAAGCTTATTTCAGTCTCGGTCATGACATTGAGATCAGTCAATTAAATTACCAAAACATCTGTGTCACTATGTGGGGTAGTCCTGGAGGCATGGTTTGTGGCAGAAGTCGGTTGGGAAAAAATAACAGGCAATTAAAAAAGAGCGTTAAACCCACAGTTAGCTAGCTATAACCCACTAATCCTGCTTGGTGACATACTATAGGCCCCATGAGGTTACAATCTCTTCAAATGATACAAAGTGATGTTATGTTGATACATAAAGTCTAGTAACTCATACACACACAATCCTCAATGAGTACTCGTTGATCGCTAACTCGATCAGTCTGACTCTGTGCCCACTACCCAGTTCCATATAGGAAATAAGCAATAGCTTTAACTTGTATTTTAATATACAGTAGAAAACCAAAGACAAGGCCCAACAAGATACAGAAATAAGAGGTGAATGGTGGCAATGCCTTTTATATCCAAATGAAGAACACCTGTGGATACAATACTAACTTGGTAAAACATGTGCAGAGCATTATGTAACATTTGATGGGAGACAATTGAGTAATGCATAGCCATTAAGTAATGCATGGCGTAAATGTATGAATCTGAAACGTACAGACCTGTCTTAAATAGTCTGCACCACATACACATTTTGCTCTTAAATTTGTTATCAAAATGTTGCCGGCAAACCTCCAAAAACCACCAGGAATTATACCACATGCTGACTGACAGGCACAGGAGAGGAGAGGAACTGGGCATTGTTCACTGGATATAGTATAGGCAGCATGGACAGGAGTAAAGCTCACTCATATGTACATGCATGCATGCACACCCCTGGAGAGCCATTGATTCTCATCAGTACTCATCTGATCTGTTATGCAGACCGAGCCTGTGCCCACAGCTGCATGCGTATCGCTGATCATAGATCAGATCACCGCGCATCCTACCGTCGCCCCGTTATTAACCCGTTCAAACCGGGAACACATCTGTGTAACCCACTTTATCCATTATTTTATACTTTGGCTATAAAAATAAATAGCAGATATACAAGCTCATAGCGCGGCACCGAGTGTAAATCTTGAACATTTTGTGCAAATATTTGAATATGTATTTTTAAAGGGAACAATTGTAACTCAAACCTTTCCTTCTGGGGGTCCCTGGAACAACATATTTTGAGATGGGGGGGGGGGGGTCTGTGGCCAAATACATATAATTTTGGGGGGTCCTTGACATGAAAAAGTTTGAGAACCACTGATATAGAAAATTGAGGATTTAGAAGACATTTGTAGAACCCACAGAAGCTATATATATATATATATATATATATGAGCTTGCATATGTGCTATTTTTTTTATCGCCAAATAAATCTTAAAAAGAGACTCTTTCCCGGTCTTAATGGGTTAATATTCAGACAATCTAACCAGCACAATGGACCCTTCTCTGGACCTTCTTTTTTTCCCCCACCGGACACTAATTGGGTGTAATTACTCATCTACAAAACAAATGAGCACGTTGAGGTTGCCTAGGAGACCAGCTGATGGGGCCCAGCAGTGCATATCAGTCACCAGGCTTCATTTATACTGATAATTATCCCCTCTCGCTTCCTACTCAAACCCTTTTCCTCCCTCCATCTCCAGCAGTGGTGGACAGAAACTAAAGTACATTTACTTGAGTACTGTACAATACTTTAGTAACGTTTTTTGAGTATCTGTATCTGAGTGTCCCGATACTTGAGTATTTGTATTTTCGGATACATGACTTTCACTCCACTACATTTCAAAGACAAATATTGAACTTTTTTACTCCACTACAAACAGAAGGGAAAAAGGTACATTATGAATGAACCCATTAAGCTCTATTTAAAAAATTGTGAAAATAACAGATCTACATGCTCACGACGCATCACGATGCGATGCGTTGTGAGCTTGTAGATCTGCTATTTTCCCTATTATTGATTTCATTACTCCAATGCATTGATTTAAAAAAAATTCAATGCACTTTGTAATTTGTATTTAAAAGCATGTTGAAAAGTACTCCAGTCTTTAACTCAAGTACAATTTTGATGGAGCAACTTTCACTTTCACACAGTAATATTATAGTACTTTGAGACAAGTACTGGAGTTGAGAACTATGTCCACCACTAGTGGTACTTCTCCCCTCCCTACTCAAAGCCTTTTTCTTCCCTCCATCTCCAGCGAGCAAAGGCTTGAGTTGTGGGTTTGCTGCTAAGTGCCGGAAAGGGGCGGGTCTCGCCATCACTTACTGCCGCCATCGAGGTGGCTCTCTTTAACCACTTAAACCCTCTGGACTGTAACTCAGTAACTTAGTAACTAGACTTGAGTTGGCTCTGCGCTTTTTTCCATCTACATCAAATCTCTCTCACAACGCGAGAGCTGTTGTGAGCTTGTAGATCGGCTATTTTTGGCAAACGCGTTCCTCCCAAAATATGAACGCTGGGGTTCAAATAGGTAAGGTAAATTACCCTGTTCTTGTGGTAAGGAAATCACTGTAAACTGCTTTTTTCAACATGTACTAAAATATTACCCAGCATTTTGCCCCTTGAGAGTGAAGGTGTTTAGATGTCGGTTTTACAGTTAACATTAATCATTTAAACTGAGACTCCCAATTTATAAACTCATAAACATGCACAATATCACAAATTAACATACTCTATGCCCACCAGTTGCACATTTTTGTATATCATGTTCCTCTCTGAATATGCTTTGAAATACAAAAGCCACCACAATTAGCCGCTCCATGCTCACCAATGTCATTTAGAAAATAAATAATAAATAAATGAAAGCAGAAAAAAACTAGCATTGTTGCCTAGCGTAGCTTTCACTTTGCATTTGAAATTATCTTTTCTGAATGAATGGCTGACTAATTAACAGCACCCTTTTCAGAGTGCACAGACATTTCAAAATAATACATATTTAATGTCGTGCCATTTTGTGTTCAGAGAGGCTTAGCTAATGAATTTTAACAGTTGATTTCTTCTTGAATTGGCTAGCCCACCCACACAGGCCTCAGATGTTTTACTATTCACCTTTTCCCTTGTTCAGTGATTTCCGACGTACATATTGGTGGAGACCTACAATCATCTCTTGGGGGAAGTTCTACTTTATTGATCCCCATGGGCCATGGGTCCTCCGAATTTGACCCATCCTAACTATTGGAGAGCAACCCAGGGTCAGCCCAGAGTCAATTATAATGCCTAGGCCTGGCCTTTGTCGTTGATGCATTTTTACAATTAGCATTTTGTGATTTGTTTTGTCTTCATACTGAATGTCCTGTCTGTCTATAACTTTGTGTGGATTGCTGCTGCTGCTGCTGCTGTCTGACCAGGTCCCTCTTGAGAATGAGACAACAGGTCTCAGTGAGAGTACCTGTTTAAAAAATGTTAAACAAGAAAGAAAATGACTTGAAGTCATATTCTACCAGGTGCTGTGTGTGTGTGTGTGTGTGTGTGTGTGTGTGTGTGTGTGTGTGTGTGTGTGTGTGTGTGTGTGTTTGTTTTCATAGACCTGATTACTTGTTTTTCGGAATGCTTATTTCTCTCGCCAAACCTGGCAACATAATTTGCGACGCAAAACGCTAATAATGCTTTTTATATAAGTGGTGGCAACATTTTTAGACACCACACAGGTCTTCCCAACAATAGCGAAGATTGAAGTCAGTGGGAACATGGCCAAATAATAACTTAATAGCCAAACTAGGTCTAATGAAGCACGCTAGCATTTAGGCTAACTGTGTTAGCCTGAGGCTGCAGTACAACTTGCACTGTCTGCTCTGCAACTGTTGCAGTGTGAATGAGGGGAGCGGAGAGCGGAGGGCTGTTACTGTGGGGGGCGGGCCGTCTCCCCATTCGTGTGGCCATTGGCTTCAAGGAGTGAAGGACAGCCAGGACAGCCAATGACGCAAATGTGTCGAAAATATGTCTAATGCAAATCTGTAATATGTCGACCTCTGCTCTGACGATTCTTAGACTCAGGCGCTCTTCGAGCACCTGGTAAAAACAAACAACAACATAATTGTCATGAATAAATAGATACATGAGAGCATAGTCCCAATTTCCTGTAAGTGTGGAAGAAAGCTAACCAATGGGAGGTGAGTGCAGAAAAGAGGCACATGTCCTGTATTTTGTATCCTATATTCCTAACACCTCATGGGTGGGGGCATTGGAGATGAGCTTGGACGTTAACAGGACACTGCATCTTGTATGTTTATCCTTTTCCCCCAACCTTCTGTAAAGAGTGAGCTATGAGTGCCCCTCTATAGACGAATCCACAGACGCGCTGCCTGTAGCTGCCTGTAGGCGGCCATTGCTGCGGTGTCGCGGTGTAGGAGCGTTGACACCGCAGCTATGGCTGCCTACAGGCAGCGCGTCTGTGGATTCGTCTATAGGGCAGCAAAAGGGCCACTCAGAAACCTGAGTGAGATCATCTGCTATCCACATCTGTAACATTCTGCCACATCTGTAACAGGCTGCCACATCTGTAACAGGTTGACATTGCTCTGTGTGACAGTGAAAGGGACACTTTGCCCTCCCTAATGTGCCCAATGACTGTTAAATGAAGCAATGAAACAGGACTGATTGTAAAAGGCTAGATGAATCTCACTATGTGTGCACCTGTGTACTGTTGTGTCCCTCTCTTGTTATGTATATTGTATGTACTGTATGTTCTTTGTATGTATTTGGTGGCTGTAGCAGGGGTGGAAGCCCAAGGCAAATTTACCTTGTGGACAATAAAGTTTACCTTGACCTTGACCAATCCCTCCCCAGGGGATATCGTGCCTTTGCTGCTACGGCCCCTAATTGTCTCTGGATTAGCCTGCCCTTCACCATTAGAAGTGCCCAGTCTATTGAGGCTTTTAATTCTCTAAGACTCACTTCTTTTCAATGGCTTTTGGTCATACTTGAGGTTATTGTATCTATTTCATAAAAAAAAGAAGAAAAAAAGAATGCTATGTGGGTGCTCATGCATAATGTTTATGTTGACACTTTGATTTTAATGTGTACAGCACTTTTAAAATGTTCAACCGTTTAAAATGTGCTCTATAAATAAAGCCTGGACTTAAGGGAAATCCATAGTAGGAATGTGTACAGTACATTTCTGGCCTCACTGCCAAGCACTGCAGAGCTGCTTCTGGGACAACTGGACATGAGTGTTTAGGAGCTGTCAGATTAATTGATTGCCTTGTACACACAGGCAATCCTTTATCAAATCTAATAGTAGAGAGGCGTGGTATAAAATATATACGGTATACACACATACAGATACAGTAAAGTATATGGGAGCTCTCACACAACCCCTCTCCCTCCATCCCTCTCTCTCCCTCCCTCCATCACTCTCTCTCTCTCTCTGTCACACTGATTGAAATCTGCTCTGACGTCACACACAACGCCTAACAACCGCAATTTTAAGCCAACCGTTGCGTAACATTTGGTATCTGGGCACACAGATACACACTACCGCAGACAACTTTAAATTCATAGAGAAGATGTACAGCACACTACAGTATATGCAAACGGAAAACAAAGTTGTGGTGGCGCACACAGATGCAATCACAGCCTTTTATCAGTGCAAACAAAAGACTGATGCTTCAATGCTGCTGTGTCATCACCAGAGTAATGATTTCTATTTGCAGATTTTGCACCAATAGGACATGATTATATACATACACATATATATATATATATATATATATATATATATATATATATATATATATATATATATATATATATATATATATATATATATATATATATATATATATATATATATATATCCTTAATGAAGCTGGATAGTAAAAACATATATATATATATATATATATATATATATATATATATATATATACATACACATATAAAGAATATACTTATGTAAATGTAGGAAAACACTGTGGAAATGTGGGGGAAAAGCAAAAAAGCAAGCAGACCAGGGAGTCGTCCATCAGAATGCTCTGAGGCGGTTAGCAAAAGACTGGGTGGGCCGGAGGGGGAGTGCTGGTTTGGTTTAACTTTTTAACAGAAAAAATAATGGTTTAACATGCATGACTTTTTAAATCTCTTGAAAAAAAGGCAGGCACACGCAGGCAGGCAGCGAGGCGAGTAGCCACTAGGCGAACGAGTGCCCCATCCGCGTTGGCAAGCCGTGGTGGACAGAATATGTTATCACCCATTTATAAATTGCACATACTGTATGCAAAACATTGAGACATAATGAGCAGAGCACTCCCCCTTCCCTGACATGACCAGATTCCTACCAAGATAGTTGGGTAAATGTATTTAAACATGATTCGGAACAAGAGAGATCTGTTTAACATGAAGTAAACACTTCTCTTGTCAGCGAAAAGGAAAACACAGTGACCATTAACCGTGAGACCTACAGTAGGATAGCAGCATGTACCGGTCTTTTGGTTAATTGTATTTCCTGTTTTACTTCATTTGCTGTAATGTAAAGTTAGTTTTCCTTTGCTGTGTGTTTCATCAGTGAACAACAGAACAGGATAACGTGAGGAAGGGCCGGACTAGAACAGCAGAGGGTTGAGCCTACCTCATTTGAGCATTTAATAGAGAGAAATAAAGGACAAGGAGAGAAAGAGAGAGCGAGAGAGCCATAGAGAGATAGAGACAGAAGAACAAGATGAGATAAGAAATAAGAGGAGCAAATTGTGACGGAGTAACCAGAGACATTAAATGCAACACTGAACAAAACAGAAAGGAAAATAAGAAGAACAAAGGAAAGCTGAAAATGGAATCCTGAGCCCTAATGAAACCAGCAGATAATTATTAGATGTGAATGCTGGACTCTAATTTTACATTAGAAAAAGCCATCCCTGACAACAACCATCTTGATCTCAATGTACATCCCACACACAATAAAACCATACCACGTGCCTCCAGGCCCATGAGGTCACTGATTACAGCTTTAAAACCTCCATCGGTATGTCTTCATAGTGTGTTCGTATTAGTTCCCAAGCTAATTGAACTGTATAACAGCCTCCACTTACTGTGTGCATCTCTTTTGTCCTGACAATAATGCTTAAGTTCCTGCTTAAGTTCCTGTGTGCTATGTTCAATGCCACAGTTGGTTTGGGGAAATTGTTTGTTTTGAAGATGCAAAATCAAGCCGGCTGATGAAAGAAAAAGAGCATCTGATTACCTTCCAGTGCTCCCTCTGTTAAGCTGATTGCTGTTCAAAGGAGAATGTTGCTTTCTTATCTGTGTGTACTGTAAGTGTGTGTGTGTGTGTGTGTGCGTGCGTGCGTGCGTGCGTGCGTGCGTGCGTGCGTGCGTGCGTGCGTGCGTGCGTGCGTGCGTGCGTGCGTGCATAAGTAAACTGTGTCTATAGTGTAGGTGTCCTTGTGCTTATGTTCTTGTAACTGTGTGTGTATTCAGTGTGAGTATATTGCAACCATGGCATACAATAGTACGCATGAGTGTGTAGATTTCTACAGACTTTGCAAGTATCACTGGGAGAGGGGATTTAGCTAAAGTCTAACACGCTAGTTACTTATGCTAGATGGCATGCTGTAAGAACCAGAAAGATCATAGTAACGCATAAGCAACTGTGAGATCCTGAGCTGCGCTCAAATGTTACTTGCACGTGTGTACAGTACATAGACAAGTGGAACAGACAAGTGTTGATGTATATGTGTATGCCTTCTGATTGACTTGCACTTTTGACATTGCTGCTAAATTACAAAATTATAAATTATAATACCTTCTGCTCTTGCATATTTTCACACTGCTGCTAAAATAGATTGTAGGCTATCTGTCTTAAGAGGTTTATCATACTGCCGTCCTAACTGTACTTTACTATATTTCTATCTCATCCACTATTACAAATTATTTTATTTTATATTATCTTCATTATTATTATTATTATTATTATTATCATCTTGTTATATTGTATTACAGTAGCACAGTCTCTGTGGAATATGTCCGCCAAACATTTCGCTGCTTGTACCTGTATGAGTAAGCGGCAAATAAATCCCTCTTGATTCTTGACAGCTACACTACTCTAACAAATGTACTCTTGCCTGATTAAGCCTGATTATGACAGACAGCCGTCTCTAAAGCCTGTCTGCTGTCATTGGAGTTGTTAATCACTGTTATTGAATGATCTACAGTTGTAAGGGTAGAGAAAGCCAGTTCTGTTAATGAAGCTGGATAGTAAATCAATGATGAGTACAAGAGAGGGGAAACTTCAAGAAAAAAAGAAACGTCACCAGTGTTTGGTGGGAAATCATTGCTATGGGCTCCTCATCGAATATGTGTAGATAGAATTTCTTTATGTATGCGGTTATGCTTCCACTTATTCCACTAATTAAACGCTGCTGTGTTAAATGACATGGAAGTGGGTGTTTGCTGAATTGGCATACTTGGATGATACACTGTTGTGTGTCTGATGTAAAATATGTTCTGTACTTATTTCCCACTTTAAAACCAGATCTGTGGTATGAAGAAGTATTAGTTATTTGAGCTAGAACATTAAGACTGAAGCAACAGGATAGTGAACCACTAAATAGAACAGAACACTGCAGAAGTACCTGAATTGACCATATGCAGTAAATGGAAAAATCGATCAAATCTAAACTGGACTGCTACTGGAGAGTACAGTATGCTTGTGAGTGTTTAGGTGAGAAATAGATACGAATGATTGATAGATAATCCAGAGTGTTAATTTAACTCTAAAAGTGAATTTTACAGGGTAGGTTAAATGAACACTGAGGATGTGACCGTGCATTTGTGTAACTTGGAGGACAGGCCTATGTGTCAGAGCAAAAGCAGAGCAGCACAAGAGTTGGCCAGAGAGCGGCAGCCACACAGAACGTGAGCAGAGCGTTTACCTGGCCCTGCGTTCTGTGGGTACGCCACGTAGCCGCCTCTTCCACGGGCCCCCCTACCTGAGCCACGCGCTGCTGCTACTGCTGCCGCCGCCACTGGTCCATATGCTGTCGCTGGGAAGCCTACACACACACACACACACACACACACACACACACACACACACACACACACACACACACACACACACACACACACACACACACACACACACACACACACACACACACACACACACACACACACACACACACACACACACACACACACACACACACACACATTGCCAAATGTCACTTTGATGCACATAAGATGGATACAATCCACAGACACAGGAGAATGCTAATTCTCACACACCCCGATGACGGAAGTGCAAAATGGCCAGAATGTGAATATAGTCAATGGAAGTACTGCGCTACCAGCTAAGACCCAGACATTAGGCATTCATGTCGGTGCTGACTATTTCAAGTTTACATTTTTGAAAACACCATTGCATAACAGTCTGAATTATGGTCTTTCTTACAAATTAAAGAGGACCACTCTAAAGTTCTGTCCCTATCTGTCCTGCTCTAAGACAATCAGGCTATTCTGTTCTTACAGAAACCTACCGTACTACCGACCCACCCACCCATACACCCACCGTCATAAACAAATGCAAAGCACACACAAATTATATGAGAAATTAAGTGGGTGATTTCTTTCCCTATAGATTACATTGCTTTTCTTAGCACTTTCGAAGAAGAATCCATACGGCAGAGGGCCAGGCAAGACCCTAATATCCTTTGGTTTTTGGTAGATTATTTCTAATCCCTGGCCTGTACTGTACATTATACCCATTTACTCCCTTTCATTCATTATTTTTTATCGTCATTATTATTATTTTATTTTTGAAGCGTAGATGTATACAATTGATCTGTCTTGTGTTGCTGCTACGACAACAGAATTTCCCTGCGGGATCAATAAGCTTTTTCAACTGTATTCATGTACCTTATCGTATACTGTATTTGCTTTTCGACTACAAGAACTAAGCCAACTGTACTATGCTGTGTAACGTATTTCATGGGTTCTGGGTTTGTTTCCATATACTGTACGGCGGCTCGGTTTCAGATAAGGTTCTCAGAACCTAATTTGAGCCCCGCTCAGGAGGTAGTTCTGGGAAGCCAGAGCTCAGAACTCAAAAACACAACATTGCGTCGCAACGCGACACGTTGTGTGCTTGTAGATCAGCATTCTCTTTTATGTTATATGAGTTTTCTTGAAACTTCCAAAGAAAATGTGGAATGTGGATGTATAATAAAGAGATCGAGATTACGTGGATTTCCATTTTTTTTTGTTTTGTTGTTCAAATTAAAGAAGGCCCTGAAAAGTATAAAAGTACAAATTCCATTTATTTGCACCTTGCTATTTTCACAAATATCAGCACAACAATCAGTCCATACTGTCATGTTTGTCTAATCAAAAGGTGTTGATTGGTGTTGACGAGTGTTCCTCGTCTCCACAAGGAACACTTTGTTGGCCAATGGCCATAAAACGTTAATTCCCTCCACATCCCTCTTTCTAATTGATGACACATTTATTTTGGCATTTTACAGTAACCCTGTAGATCATTCAGAAGTGGTCCAGAACCCTCCTGAGGGAAGCAGGGAGTCATTTTTGAAAGCTAAGGAAGTGAGAGGATCACCAAGGTGTGACCTATTTTCTGAGCCAGCCTCATACCGCTGTTCCACTAGGAAAGGTTCACACAATGACTGATGGGAGGGAAGGAGGGAGGGAGGGAGGGAGGGAGGGGTAGAGGCGAGAGGGCCAGGTCAGATGAGCTGCAGCCAAAGAGGAAAAACACAATCAGCCCCGTGAGAAGTAGGTAATTCACAACTCTGTGGACACAGCGTGAGCATGGGACTGAATGGTGTGTGCGACGTTTCCATTGTGCTGAGACTGTCAGGTGGAGGGCAAAAGACAACAACAAAACGAAACAAACAAAGTGCTCCGAGGACCTGGAGAGGCATATTGATGGGGGGATAAGAGACTTTACAGATGATGAGCAGATGACCAAAGTCATCCCTATTTATCCGCCTGTTCGTCGCGAAGCTGCATCCTTCACCAGCTCATCTGATATCACTCCCCCGTCCCTCTTCTTAATGTTTTCACAGGAACACAGATCAGCTCTGATGCAGCGCTAATGACTGGCATGCTCCTTTGTCTTTCCGCTTACACTGTTCCCGTTGTTGCCGTGCAAAACAGTCTTTCACACAACTCTCTCTCTCCTTTCGTACTAAGTGTTGAATCTTTTCCTTCTGTGCCATTGTCACAACACCCCTAGCAGACCCACTGGCTTGGAAGTTAGCAGCGGGCAAAATTGTGGCGAGAGATTAACTTTGCAGGATTAGGTGGGTTAATTAATAGATGGCTGCTGCTCATTGTTTTGAGTGCAGGCTGTATGAAGCCACCCATGAGAAGCGCTGCAGCATTAAATCAATTTCATGGCCCTTTTATTACTGAGGAGATAAAGCCAATATTTAGCTTTCAATTCTTCACAATTATTGGGGCCCCTGCTTTGCCACTTGAGTGGCTGCGCTTGGTTGGGGACAAGGACGCAGCTGTTTATGGGCTGTGCAGGCCTGGGGGCCTTGGTGACCACTCTGGGGAACTGTCGTAAGCTCTCTCTCACTCTCTCTCTCACTCTCTCTCTCTCTCTCTCTCTCTCTCTCTCTCTCTCTCTCTCTGTCTGTCTCTCTCTCTCTCTCCCCACTGCCCTGGAGCACAGAATTCATCTTTTCGCCAGGAACAGACAGAAGAGAAAAGGTTAGATTTCCACTCAAAACACTATGGCACACGCTAGACCTTTCATCTTTTCTCAGAGGAAAAACAGACAATCCTTTGCATAATGTCTTCTCTGCACAAATTCTGAATGTGATTCATATTTAATAATAACTACTAGATCCTTGAATTTCAACAGAAGAAGAGATCTCCAGTCTCACCGGCACTCTATTCTTCCAGTTTAAAACTGTGGCTCAGTCGATTCTACAGTAGGCTGCTCTACAGTATAATAACCTTGCTGACCTTTAAACATTTCTCTTTTGAACCTACCAACTCCAACTCACTTTTCTCAACACTACTGTATCCTCTCACATCAGAACAATGGGATTTAGGTTCGAAATCGATGAATTTCTATTTAACTAACAATGTTCATGTCTTTCCCTCAAACTCACAGAATCTGGGTTTCTGGTCCCAGGAAAGGTCACATTGTAATGTTGACACCATACCCCCTCAGTAAAGTCAATGTCATGTTTGCATCGCTATAACAGTTTGATTGACAAGCATAATTTGTATTAATGTCAAGTGCAACATTACCAACATCAATGCAGACTAATCTCTATCTCTCAGTCATCTCACTGACTAGCACTCAGTGCTAGTCAGTGTTCATTTTGATTTAGTTTTAGTCATATTTTAGTCATCTAAAGTGTTTTAGTTGACTAAATATCATAAGATTTTAGTCAACTAAATCTATAGTTGATTTAGTCGACTAAAATGTATTTTGGCGGGTCGGGATGGCGTCGTAATGCTTGATTTATACTTAGCTGTATGCCGAAAATAGCCGATCTATAAGCTCACAAGCCACAACTCGTCCTGCTGCGATACGTTGTGAGCTTGTAGATCGGCTATTTTCGGTGTGCGACACCTGCACACAGCCAAGCATTAAATGACTTAGTTCTACTGAATGTCTTCTCCACTAGTCCCTCCCTAACATTTTCGTCTATTTTTTATTTGTTGACGAAATTGTCAATATACTGTATGTAGTCATAGTTTCAGTCATCATCATTTCGTCATAGTTTTAGTAGACAGAATTAACACTGGTACAAGTATAGGATGAGCTCAAATTGTAGACTAAAACATTTTAAGGGACAGCTGGTATTGATGGAGCAGTAAATCATGTATCAAGGCAAAAACAAAGACACCTGTAAGATGGATAATGTGACTTTCTGTAGGAGCCATTTATGATGGTGGCATATTATTTGTTATTTTGTAGTATTACTATTGGATAATTGGTGGTAGGCTTTAGATGGATGGCACAGGAGTGTATGTTACAGTATGATTGAAAAAACAGTCAGATTGAAAAAGGAGTGCTTGTTTTCTTTGAGTTCACCTCCTCGCTCCCCCGCCGCGGGGCGGGGCCCCGCCTGTCAAAGAAATAAATGATGTCTCGGAGGTACCGAGACTAGGGGGGGCGATGATTTACGATTCTGTGCCTATCGGGACATAACTCGGACGGTGAGTCGACTGAAGGTGACTTCGGACGCATGGCGACTCGCTCGCCTAAGCTCGCTCGGTGGTGCCTCTCGTGGCTCAAGTCACCTCCGTCGGTGATCGAGTGCACCTTTTTCAATCTGACTGGTTTTCCAATCGTACTGTGACACATACGTATATATAGGGTGGGTCACAGGTGCAGTAATTAGGAAGGACACAGGTAGTGGGGAGCCAAACAGTTCTTACCAGACAGAGACAGAGCAACAGAAACAGTACCACAGAAGCAACAGAGAATCACAGCTACAAAAAACACACTGTAATTATGACTGGTATGTTGTTCATTTATATGTCAACTGCACTTCAATAAAGAAAACAAAACGCCAATGGACTGGTTTTTGTGTCTACTCTGCATAGGATCACTCCCTTACTCTATCTGTGAAGTAATGTGCAATAGACATTGGAAAGTGGAAATATTGCCATCACATTTTCCATTGCTTTTTTTCGCCACCCAAAATAATTTGGCCATCAGACCCTACTCAACTTGAGGGACAACTTACTTATTTCCACAATTCAACAATGAGTGTCTATTTACTGAAATCAGATCACCATTTGGGAATGAGATAGAGAGGAGATGCATGGTTTTGATATTTCCGACAGACATATTGAATATTTATTTTACAGTTCAATCAAATATATCTATCACACGGCAGGATTCAATATACTACTTGGCCCTAAATGAAAGGTCTCTGGCAGGGGAAGGTATCTGCCAAGGCATCTGCGAACTTGTCAACTTCCCAGCTCAGCACTCGTGAGCATTCCAGTGGTTTTGGTTGGAACAACATGGATGCCCACAGAAGACTGTTGTTTGTTTCGATGCTTGGTGAACAACACAAGTACCTTCATAGACTTAAACGGATCACAATTGTCTGTGATATGTGCCTGTAACCCTCAATTTAAAATGTATGTTTCAAACACACAGCCTGTTCTATAAAGTTTTAAAACAAGTTTTGTGCTCTACCATACGCCACAATGTTATTATCTTCGCCAGACTGGAAAGTCCGCAAACATTTCTGCCAGCTGGGCTGCACATGCTCTGAGGACACAGCCTGGAATGCTGTCAAGGCCGGCGGCTTTACGGATGTTCACCCTTAGGAAGGGTCAGCCTCCAAGATGGTTAGAGGAGCTGGCCTCCACAGGTAGTGCAGGCTCTGGCCGGTTGGAGCTATCATTCTCAAAACGGGCCAAAGAGTTGTTCGTTCAACTAGCCAGGGAGGGAGGTAGTGGGGCTCTCTACGCATCTGGTAGTCCCTCTGAAGTCTGTAATTGTTTATAGTCCTTGCCAAATGCTCCTCGTGTCGCCGCTCTCAAACTGGTCCTCTAGTTTAGCAGTGCACTCATTCTTGGCCCTCCTGGTGGTACTCAAGCACCGCACAGGTAATGCCTGGTTTTCCCGGATGTGAAGGAAGCATTCTGTGCATGAAGAGCGGCACAAACCTCTCTGTTAATCCACGGTTTCTGTTTGGGGTAAATCCAAAGTGTCTTTTTTGGAACATCATTAATGCACTTGCTGATGAAACCTGTGACTGTGTCTGAGAACTTGCGTTGACTGTTCTAAGAGGTGTGGCGAAACATCTCTCAGTCCACGTCATCAAAACTGTCTTGTAGCATAGATTCTGTGCGTTCAAACTTGAATATCCACCGACAAAATTCACTTCAAAGAGTAGGCCCACTAGAATTCTCCATCCAGCAATTACAGTATCAAGCACTCATGACCCTCTCCTTTCACGAGCACTAAGGGCCGCAGCGTTTTGTTTCTGTTCAATAAGCTCAACTAACTTTGCTCTGTGTGTGGTTGACCTGAGGTTAGAGCTGGATTTCCTTCAATATGCTGCCTCTTAGCCTTTTACAGGAGACTGCTTCTCTGTTATTGCTTGTTGAAATGACCATATCTACAGTACGTGTGTGTGTGTGTGTGTGTGTGTGTGTGTGTGTGTGTGTGTGTGTGCGTGCGTGCGTGCGTGCGTGCGTGCGTGCGTGCGTGCGTGCGTGCGTGTGTGCGCGTCCATGCGTGCTGTTATGGAAAAAATATTGTCCATTTGGAAGATGAATGCATATCTTAGAAGTTTATTAACAGCAGAACAGCAACAAGCAACAGCTTCTCTCAGTCTAGCAGGCTTGGCCTGCATCTCTCAAATCCTCTCCCATCTCTCCTAGCTAAAATCTAAAATGACACAGATGCGTTCCCGGATTGAATAGGTTAAGGTTATTTATCACTTATACCCAACAAGCAGGACCACGGGTAACCATGACCATAACAATGAGCTGTCTCTGGCCAAACTCCCTGGCCATACCTCTCTCTTCCAAGCCAGACCCAGTGGGGACCCATGACAAACAATAGGTGTGACATGGTCTTTTACATTATAGCTTGATCAAAGGGTTGATTGGATCAAGACAGGCCTTCAGGCCAAAGTGCCGTTGCTCACACCTTCAGCCAGACGCGACCAGAAAGAACAGCATGGAACAATACAAGCAATATACTACACCGGTGGTACTCAATCAATGGTCCGGGAACCACCAGTGGTCATTGAGGGGGTTCCAGGGGGTCCCCAGCAAAAGGTGTTAATACATGTTCACCCCTTTATCCATATTGTATACGTTGGCTATTCAAAAATAGCAGATATACAAGCTTGTGACGCGCTGTGAGCTTGTACATCTGCTATTTTTGAACATTTTCAAAAATTCTTGAAAGTGTTGTGGGTCCCTGGCATAAAACATTTTCAGATGGGGGCCAAAATGTCTATCAATTTAGGGGTCCTTGGCATGAAAAAGGTTGAAAACCACTGTACTACACAGATTAACGACTTCATATCTCCCACAACATTACGTGCATGTGTGTGCGTGCGTGCATGTGTGTGTGAGTGTATTGCTCCTTTGTTTGTGGGAGCCCCGCTTTTGTGTCTGCTCATTAACCTGAACTGCGCTGCTTTTTGTTCGGACCAAAGGGAAGGTGGTTTCAGCGTGGGATGAAACTACACTTCTGCAGTCAATCCTTCGCCACTGAGACTTCATGGTCTCTGATTTCAAAGAGGGAAAGTCATTTGCAGAAGGAGCGAGAGAGCGAACCCAAAAAGGCTTGGCTTTGTGGTGGTAATTGCACTCATTTTGTACGCACTTCGAAGTGCTATGATGAAGTCAGGGAACAACGTGTGTTCTTCTAACATGCACCGGAATATAAAGTACATCCGTCTCATGGACCATATTATGTCAATTTGACAGGTCGAACCATCATTTCAATTACTGCATACAGAGGCTTGCACTGTAAAATCCAGAGAAAAGGATGTATGAATGTTTTATTAAAAAAGATTACTCTGATTCAGATTTACACAGATGTATTAAAATAATTGTTGTCAAAATAAGTGTTAAATAGCTCTATATTCTGATAGCAATCATTGCTATAGAGTGATTATTCAGTAATAGTGATCTCCCTGTCTCTCCAGCTCTTAAGTAAACAGAACATGCATTTTCAAGTCGGGCTACCAATTGTATCCAATCAGGAGAGATAACTCACATAGGATACAGACTAAAAAAGTGAAATTGAGAACATTTATGACACAAAGAAGTGAGCAGGAGAAATTGGAACTTACAGTGTACAGTGTAGAATGAGATTCAGAATTGCTTTGTTTTAAGTTGTTTTTGGGGGTATCTATCACTGTACATTTGTACATAAGTCTTAGGTGAAATGTGTCCTCTGCATTTAATCCATTTAGAGAAGTGGGCGCTATTAGTACAGCACCCAGGAAGCAGTTAGGGGTTAAGTGTCTGGGTCCGACACTTTGACAGAGTGGGCGGACTGGGGGGACCTTCTGATTACCAGTTGACCTATCTACCCACTCAGCTACAGCCATCCATCACATATTATGTAAATATATCTGCCTTTTCATGCAAGCAGCTGGCTTGCAGTAAAACTAGAGTTCAGCACATGACAGACAAGGCCAGGTGTACCAATAACAAGAGGGTGTAGAAACATGGAAAGGAAGGCAAAGAGGGACACAAAGAAAAGATGCACAAATAAGGATAAGAGAAAGAGTGAGACCGGTAAAAAGAAGGAATAGGGATGCAACGATGCATTTCCGAGACAGTTAATTATTGATTCAAATATGTGACAATTCAAATAGTTTGATTGAAAAATTAATCCCGATGCACTTTTCAAGTGCATGGCCTAGTTTTGAATTCATTTGTTCACTCAACGCATTCTTTTTTGGCATGTGTTAAATGGTAAATGGTGCATTTATAAAGCACCTTTCTCCAAAGCGCTTTACAATGTGCATTACATTCACCCATTCACACACACATACTATACTATATTTATACACCAAAGCCATGCAAGCCACCAACCTGCTCAGTTACCGGTTCAGTGTGTTGCTCAAGGATCCTTGAGCAACACACTAACCGAGGGGGGAGCCGGGGATCAAACCGGGAACCTTTCCGATTATTCCCAACCACTGCCGCATTTTGCGGAGTATAAATTAGGCCTTAGCAGTTATGAAGGCAGCACACTTTGTGTACAGAAAGAAATGCTCCTATTTGTATACATTAACCATACAATACAGTATTTTCTCATTTTTTTGTCTGAGAAATAATAATGAATGAAATACTAATATTTTGGTAAAGAAAAAGAAAAGAAATAGAAAGTTTGTAAGAAACTCATATCATGAACCTCCTTATCAGACACTCTCCACTCTATGGACCATATTCACAGCCATTTTACTCATTTATTTCAAACCTGCCCCAGAGTATGAAGTAGAAGCAAAATGGCCAAAGTGTGAATATGGTCAATGATGAGTAAAAGACAGCATGGCATGGGCAATACTGTAGCATCAGAGTCTGACATTAGCAGAGTACTGAGGGGTTCCTGTGAGATCCTGTTGAATTGGTTGTTGTGAGGTCTGCCAGCAGCCATATTAACCCATTCAATCCAGGAACACGTCTGTCATTTTAGATTTCGCTATCAAAAAATAGCAGATACTCATAGCGTGGCACTGAGTGCCGCGTTACGAGCTTGTAGATCTGCATTTTTTTTGAAAAATCTTGAAAATGTGTGCAAATCTTTGAATATATATATATATGTTTTTAAAGCGAACATTTTGAACTCAAATTGAACCACTGATATAGAAACATAAGTATTTTCTTTCTCCAAAAACTGATATAGAAAATGTTCACTTAAAAAAATACATATTCAAAGATTTGCACAAGATTTTTCAAAAATAGCAGATCTAGAAGCTTGTATATCTGCTATTTTTGAATATCCAAAGTAAAAAATAATGGTTATAGCTAAAATCTTAAATGACACAGATGCGTTCCCGGATTGAATGGGTTAATTAGACTGGACCGCCTTAGCCTCATTTCATTAGAGTCCAAGTAAACAGCCTAATTTTGTATGCATTTTAATGTCCCTATCCCTGCATTAAGGATGGTAGTGCAGAGTGTGGAATGATACTTTTTGACATTTAATAAGAAACTGTGTGAGTTAGGTTGCCCTCCTAAATATAAGTGTGTGTGTGCATGCGTGCGTGCGTGTGTGTGAGAGAGAGATAGTGAGCGTGCATGCTGATAATCACACTTGTGGAGGAGGGGGAAACATCTTTCAGATGGCCATTCTGAATTGAACTATTACCACGTTTTCTGAAGACATATCCATCCTAAAATATTATTGCTGTCTACTTGAAGCGGGTAGCAATTTTTATTTTATTTTAGCAACAGTAGCTCTAAGTATCAGGTAGGATAGATGTGGTGGTGATGGACTTCTGCAACACGAGCCATTGCTAAATGCACATATATTTGTAGTTTAGAAATGTACAGATAGCATATATAGTATACATTATACTGTATGTTGGTTTGTTGCACATTGAGTGCCAATGACGTGTTTCGCGTGTTTTACCGCAATGGCGCAACGTGCCAATGACGTGTTTGACGTGTTTTTTTCCCCAACATAAAAAAAAAAAATGGAACATTTGGAAAAAAAAAAATCAGAACCCAAGATATCATTATCTGAAGATTTGCTGCTCCATTCACTCCTTGTTTAACTTATTACTGAAAAAGGCTGTGTCTTGGCTCCTGAGCACTTTTTTTTACTATGAATTTTTGGCCCTTGTTATTTTCAACATCAGACAATTAATGTCAACAAGGTCGCGATGACCTCGTTGACATTTGTGAAACCACACGGTGCAACCCTCAGTGATTAGCAACCACCCTAGGAAATTCTGTGACTACTTGAAAATCTAAGATAAATTTAAAAATCTCTGGCTTGTGGGTCGGGACCTGGGGGTCCCGACCCACAAGTTGAGAACCACTGCACATGGGGAGAAAGGTGTTTGAAAGGAATAAGAGAGCCATTAGCACAGACCACAGCAGGGAGGGATGGAATTAAGACAAAGTGGAGTTTGGGTAAAGCACTGGTTCTCAACGTGGAGTCCGGGGACCCCCAAAGGGCCTTGAGGGGGTTCCAGGCGGTCCCTAGCTAAACAGCAGAGTTGGATATTACAGTGTAGATTGGGGTCCCAGAAAATAAGGGTTGTATGCCTCCTCTAACCAGTAGTCGTTTTACATCCATGTCTGTCCAGACTCATATAATTGTACTTGTTTTAACTGTACTGATGCTGATAAATTATGTGTAATTTCATTTTTTGTTATTTCTTTGTGTTTTCTCCAAACTTGTAATCTCGGCACCACTGGAAAAGAGGGTCTCAACCATCACTGTTTCCCAAGAATTACATTAAGGTTTATTGATTGATATAGTATGTACAGTGATGATCATGATAATGAGCTTTATTTATATAGCACTTTTCATACATCGAAATGCAGCTTAAAGTGCTGTAGAATACAGCAAAAAAAAGAAAGAAAAGGGAATGAAGATTTTGAAGTAATTTAATGAGCATGCTTTGTGAGGTCACAGTGACCTTGACATTTCACCTTTGAACACCTACTTCTAATAAGTTCATCTTTGAGTCCAAGTGGATGTTTTGTGCCAAATGTTATTTGCAAAGATATTTCTTCATGGACAGACGGCCAACCTAAAAACATAATGCCTGTGGCTACGGCTGTCCGGAGGAATAAAAATGGGCATCTGTAGTTAAATGCATATCAAACTGGGGTCCTTGAAATTAAAAAGGTTGAGAATTACTGCACTATGGGAGAAAAGTGTCTGAATATAATAAGAGAGCCATTAGCAAAGACCACAGCAGGGAGGAATGGAATGAATGTGATGAGGCACTTGGGTAAAGGATGATACTTGCAATGACTGACATTTTAAAACAGTGGGTGGCATCAAAACAGTAGTGATCAGATCCAGGGTATAGACTCTCTAATAATGTTTTTATGCAAATGATTATTATTCATCTTTTCCATCTGTAACATTATTGCTGATGTACATATATATTTGCCACAAATACTTTCAATGTTTGGCTCGTCCGTTTATGCTCATCAGTCCAAACGATGGAAATGTAAAACGGTTGTTTCTGTCCCACTCCCTGCTGAATTTGATGGAGGATTCATGAATTCAAGTGCTCTGATTAATAAATGTATTCTTTGATTTTGAAACAGTAGCTTTATGTTGTTATTTAGGCTTTCTGGGGCTATTGCACGGTTAAATGAATGAATCTTATTTCACCTAAGTCAGTCACTTCTTCCTGGTCTGGTGGGATTAAAACTCAATTTCTAACCACCACCGACAATTTTCTGATATGCCTATCCATGTAACTTTAGTAGTCAGTGTACTTTTACTGTGTTGCATTATTAGCTGTGCGTATTGTTTGCAGTCAGTGCATAGAATTTCTGTCATGAACATAATAACATTGTCCTCCATGGTCGTTAAAACAAGTATAATAAATTAGTCAAATATCAGCCCTTCCAATCCTCAGCCTCACCCTGCCTAGAACTTCTGGACAACCGCTGATCCGACCGAATTCTCACTCGGTAAATGACTCCCTTTGAGTCCTCGGCAATACGCTTGCCGTGTTTGAAGTAGACCGGTTGTTGCAAGTCGGGAACGATGCAAGTTGGGAATGCATGCCCCACCTAGTTATGCAACTTCTTCTTCAAAATGGAGAATTCTGAAGAAGACCTCATGTCGAAACATTAATAAAACATTAATTAATAAAAAATGTACAGTGTGCGTACTTTATTATTTCTTAGAAAAGTGACATTACTCCTGGTGCAGATCTACTTTCTAGGGTGCTTTTGTGAGGCACATTGAGTTTACCAATGTGCCATACAAATACTGTGCACATGACTATCATGTTCAGATGTGATCCCATCAACACACCAATAACTGACAGTGAGTCAGTGAGCCTGGTGAGAGGTGCTATTTTCTCACACGGAGGCTCCATCCAGCCCAGTGCCTCTGATCCATGTCAAATAGCCTGCAGTGACTTCCTCTGACAACAGGTCACATGACTCAGTGCATGATGCGTACAGTTCCGCCTGCCGACATCAGAGCAGAGCACTCACTTCTGTTAGTGAGAACATATGGCCTTACAAGCTTTGTGTGTGCATGTGAGTGATGTGGTGTATATGTAAAAAGAGAGAGAGTGTGAGAGTGTGTGTGAGAGAGAGAGAGAGAGAGAGAGAGAGAGAGAGAGAGAGAGAGAGAGAGAGAGAGAGAGAGAGAGAGAGAGAGAGAGAGAGAGTGTGTGTGTGTGAGAGAGAGAGAGAGAGAGAGAGTGCAATAAAAATGTTCCTTCTGTCAGTACTCATTTATTGTGTATGTGTGTGCACATTGCATTCGTGAATGAATGCACTTTTGAGCATGTTTATGCAATCATGATACTCCTCGTCACTGTCAGGCCCTAATTTAAGAAATGGAGGACCCTGTCAGCCACAGGCTCACTGAGCTAATGAAGGGCCTTGACCGTTTAAAATAATAACTGAGTCAGCGTGGCATCAGGAGCCCCAGCCGTTCTGACCTGTATCGACATTGTAACTCTTACTCGCTATGGCCTGTTGTACAACGTGACGGTGCTCAAACCAGCATGTAGGGTTCTAATTCATCGGAGGTTCGATCAGCCTTCAAACCTTTCCTAAAACAGCTGACTTCTCTGTTCAGTCCAACTCTCCTACCCCATCTGTCTGTTTGTCTAACCACCAAAGCCACACTATAGTTTTAAAGCTCAAAAAATACTCAAAGGCGTGGAATCGCTAACACTCTCGCTGAGCCGAGCCGAGTGTTATTTAAATAGAAGGAGAAAGTAATTCCCTCCTTATTTCAGCCTTTTGAAATATAATCCTCTGTGCTGTTGATATGATGGAGCGTGCTGTTGGTGTATGGATGTGAAGATATGGAGGAAGCCTACCCTTCTTATCTGCCAACAGACAGATCTGACACCTCCGATGTGACCAGAGAATGTTCTTGCGAAGGAAACGGTATAACCTGCTAACAGGCCGATCAAAATGATTGTGAGGAAAATGATTTTGAACACATCTGTGTGTGTGTGTGTGTGTGTGTGTGTGTGTGTGTGTGTGTGTGTGTGTGTGTGTGTGTGTGTGTGTGTGTGTGTGTGTGTGTGTGTATGTATGTGGGTGTGACCTCTTGTGAAGAACCATCTTTTAGCGAATATTTAGTTATGAAACACTGTCCACGTGTTCTAAAACCTTGGAATCCGTAGTGTGTATATAGACTGTAGTTTCATGTGCCGTGAAATTAAAACCCCTCCCCAGTAGTTTTAGCATTTTTCTTTTTCAAGTTTTTTTTCCCTCCATCATTCTCCCCTATGTAGTTATTCTGTCAGTCCCCTTGTATTATAGTCCTTTGTGGCTTTAGACCCCCCACTGGTTGGTCTTAAGGAGGCAAGTCCACTATAACATAACACATGCAGAGGTACACACACTTTTGTTCTCAGCTCAGCTTCCCCCTGAACAGGCATCCTGAACAACCTGTAGGAGTCGCTAGTACAGTTGCAGAGACCCTAACCCTAACACCTGGCTTCCCACCCTCAACCACGGCCATTGTTTGTTATCTCTCCCTGATCACTCCTTTTTTCCATCCTTTCCTTCAAGTGACTTTCCCTAAAGTCATTAAGCCTAGGAGCATTCTCTCTCTCTCTCTCTCTCTCTCTCTGTGTCTCACACACACACACACACACACACACACACACACACACACACACACACACACACACACACACACACACACACACACACACACACACACACACACACACACACACACACACACACACACACACACACACACACGCCACTTTCTTTCCTTAACATAACGTAGGGACATTTTCACTGAGAGCATAATGACAGCCTAGTAGCACTCCTAATGGAACCATAATGGTGCTTTCAAACGGGCATGGCTCAGTAGGAGCCTAAAACCACACAGACAATCAAAGTGGATGGAGGAACAAGGCAGGGTATGTTCACCTGTGGAGTCGCACCACCTGCACCCATTTCTCTTCTCTCAGTAGCGTTATAATGTGTACTACTATATGTCTATATATGCAATTAGGTATACATGTATGAATAAATAAATAATAAGTGGAAACTGACAATTTTGCTGTAGAAGGGGCGGCAACATTGACTATTTCCTAATATATAGCTTAGTCACGCATGGCATGGCATGGCTACTCATTCTGCACTACTCATTCTAGCCCTCCAGAGTATACGGAAACGGTCTGTGTGCGTGCATGTACTCTGTGTTGTGCAAATTATCGGATACAGTAGGCAGGCTCTTGACCGGATCTGAGCACAAAGCATTAGATAGAAACCCGGCTTTTACACAGGTAGGGACGTTCGAAGTTGAATAGTGTTAAATAGCTCTATATTCTGATAGTACTCATTGCTATAGCGTTTGTTCAGTAAAAGGAGTCTCCCATGTCTCTCCAGCTCTTTATTAAACAGAAAATGCATTTTCAGGCTTAAAATGTGTCACCTACCTGAAAATGTATTATTCTGTTTACTAAAGAGCTGGAGAGACCCCTGTGACAGAACATACGCTCTGTAGCAATGATTACTATCAGAATATATTACTTTAACCTTAAAAAAAAAAAAAAAAAAAAAAATCATTCAACCATCATTAAGGAACATGGACATCTCCATCACAGACCTGATACGTCCAATGTAATAATGTAAGTTTAGTTTACCTCTACCCCTGGATACATTGGGCACGTAACGGATACTGTCCATTCAGGGAGCGGCTGCCGCGACCGTACACTAGTCATCATAATGGCAAAAATAAATTACAAAATTACAAAACCAAGGTTCGAGGGTTTGTTCAAAAAATTCCACCAAACGTTCGAACCATAATAAATGGCTTCGGGATCAGCCCTAATGGGGGTACAGTATACTGACTGAGGCCATCCATCATCATTATAATATCATTAGACTGTACATAACAGCCAGGCATCTCTCACACACACGGTTTGATCTTTAACGTGCTGGCAAGATTTGAGCATCCCTTCTCATCTCCGCGACACTACTATATACTGTACCATCTAATGAATGAAACACTTGAAAAATTCAGGTTTTCAGACTGCCTGAAAGGGTAATCAAGGCCCACGAAAACTGTAACAGTGATTTAATCTGTCATTTTGAATTATTATTATTATATATATTTTTTATATACGGTGATCAAGATTTGATTTCACAACATCTGTCTCTCCTCCCTCTCCATGTGTGCATCCAGACGATCCATAATAATCAAAATTATGATCACAATGCTGGCATGACCATGAACACATTTGGTTTCAATGATGAATAATTTAAATGAATACAATGCAATACAATTCTAATGCAAGGCTTGGGTGTTCACTTCTGCCAATTAATGCATCGTGACATGATGGAAGTATAGAAGTAAGTCCACTGTGTCACAATTGCTGCAATGTCACCAAGAAATAATGAGATTGTATATCTGATATTTTTGAATAGCCAATGCAAAAATCTAAAATGACACAAGATGCTTTCCCAGGTTTAACGGGTTAATTAAATTCCCAGCCACTGGCCTGCTAGTATGACCACAGATTATGAAACCCATATGCAATTTTAGCTTCAGTACCTAAATCTGTGCAGTTACAACACACAAAATGTTTGCAGATAATTTGCAGTGACATTCTAATCATTTTCAACCTCAAAGAGTTATCTAACAAACATCTACAACAGCCAAAACAGCTTGTGATTGTGTTCTGTGGATTAAATTCTGGCTATTTAAAAAAAAGTCACTGGAAGTCACTGGAAATGTGTGAAATGATGTATTTGCCAGAAACAGCTTGAATTTGACAACTAGTATAATTTATTTCCTGCCTTCTCTCTCTATTAACTGTTACTATTATTACACCTCAAGATTATCGAGAGCCGTTTCACACAAATTAATTCTAATTACTGACTGTTATTCGAATAGCAATAAATACAAATTGACTGCGGACATGGCAGTCTGCTGAAAAACAGTAGTAATAATCGCAAATTACATTAATCCTTAGTGACTGCAGTGAGTGATTACCAGAGTTCCCCCAGTAATATTAATCTTGTGGAGCATTTGTTGGAGCAAATAAAGAACAGTACAGAATCAGAATGTAAATGATGATGAAACTGCAATAACTACAACTACAGTACATTCAGGTTTTAAAGTGGAAGGAACAAAGGATATATATTTGAACCAACAACTGCACAGCGGAGGAAACACTGAGTGAACATGGCAACTGCTTGTCATGTTTGCACTTTGCAGATAATTTGCAATGACATTCTAATAATTTTCAACCTCAAAGAGTTATCTAACAAACATCTAGCCAAAACAGCTTGTAATTGTGTTCTGTGGATTCAATTCTGGGTATTTAAAAAAAGTCACTGGAAGTCACTGGAAATGTGTGAAATTATGTACAATTTGCCAGAAACAGCTTGAATTTGACAACTAGTATAATTTATTTCCTGCCTTCTCTCTCTATTAACTGTTACTATTATTACACCTCAAGATTATCGAACTAAACTGACAAATAAATTCTATTTATTTGTCAGTTTAGTTTATTCTATGGTATTTTCAAACACAACTGTCCAAACCATCGATCTATAAATAAAAAAAGGCTGAAAGAAAGTATGGCTGCCCATCCATTTCAATTAACCTTACTCAAACAGCGCATACGCAGATAGAAGACCACCTCCTTCTGGGTCTTGGGCCCGTCATAGTACGGCCATATATGAGGCTGCTGTATCAAGTTCGATACACACAGCTGTCACCGTCTCAGTATGTTTAAACACGCACTGAATTTGAAAGTAGTGCATATTGATAACAACATTTTAAACTAGCGGTTTTACATGTGAAATCAATCAAGGTTGAGCAACTAAATAGCCTATTTCTTGCCCAAAATGTATATCGTTTACAGACAAGCTGTCAAAGACGGGCACCAAGCATCCGTTTCTCTCTTCCCTGCCTGTGAGCTCTCCTGATGCGGACAACCGCTGGATCACAACGATAACAACTTAACAACTTGTATAGCCCAGTATTGCTGATATACGTGTATATAATAGGTGTGCATTTAAGAAATTACATAAACAACTCCACAATGAATATGGCAAAGAAGACAATGTAAATTTAACATTTAGGACGTTATAGTAGGCTACTGTACTGTATGTGACATAAAGAATATGACAGGAAAAGTCACTAAATCCACAACAAGTTGGTCAATGAAAAAAAGGTCGTTTTTTTTATTCATACTGTGGGCCAGTAGCTCCCTTTAGTTGGGTCCCCATCTAAATGACTGATAGTTAATCTTCACCATTATTACATGTACAAGTAAATACAACTAGAGAACATACAGTACAAGAATGTCTATACTTGAAAATGGATGACAAACTAGATACTGTACGCTGAAGTCGATAGAACAGAATTAATTGAGACAATCAGGTAAGAAGCTATTTATCAAATTGAGTTATTTTATAGTGTTATATCATGAAGCTATTGTACTTCACTCCAAATGATTACATTAGTCTCGTCTCTTTACAGCATAATTTCAGAGCACGCATCATTTCAGAGCATTATGTTTTAATGTAGATCACAATACAAATAAGCAGCCTAGGATATGACAAAATCGGAATTATTTTGTGTATTACTTAAGACTGTATGACTGGGGTTGTAATCAAAGGGCTGTGTCATCATCAGAAACCATTTTTGTACTCTCTGGTGTATAGGGTCTTTTGCTTGTAAGGGATTACCTTACTGGCGCATGTATCTCTTCTAAGAGAAATTGTATCATGAGTGAAACAGCTCCGGACTCCGATTCAGCGGTTCAATTGTCTCCTCTTCTGTCGTCTATTTGTCTCCCTTTTGTGTTGCGCGGGCCTACGACGGATGGGCGGGCTGAGGGTGGTGCTATCCAATGATGCACTATCCAATGGAAATTGCCTGGGAGGCAACGGGGTGTGGCCAAGTTCACCAAGTCATTGGAAATAAATATGTAGCTATGTGACACACATACAATGAGTTCTGAGAGACCTAATAAAGAAGTCTCCATGATTTAAAATGTTATAATATAAAAAGTATTTTTTGCACATTGTGCAGACTTACAGGTATCTTCATAACAGTATTAGAGAGCTGTGCTTTCCTTTGGGTGTTTATGGGGCAAAAAACATTTTTGGGCCCCAGCCTGCAGTACTAGAGTTGGCCACTTGGTAACTTTTTCTGCAGCCAGCTCTTGGTCCAAACAGTTTCCCCCACATCCCCCAATTTTTGTAATCGCCACCTCACTCCTCACTCGATCCCTTCCAGTTATTTATGAGAGCTTTTAATTAACTATTTCAGACTACTGGTGTACAATGGGGAGAAAGCCTTTGATCTTAATGGAGACTGCCCTCCACATCTCAGCCAAGAACTGCCACTAATCAATACTTGGCCGAAGGTTATTTCATTTGAAGAGGGAGTTTGATTCATACATTAAAAATTCCAATTACCCTGTCAGGAGTTGAGCGAGCCCAGAGGAGACTATTTTAATCATACAGCTTTATCACACTCTCTAAACTGAGTTTAGCACACACTGCATTGTGTGCTACACCACGGGGAAGGTGATGTGCCTTTAATTTGTCATAAACATTTTTAAAAATCCATGTTTGTTCAGTGTGTGTGTGTGTGTGTGTGTGTGTGTGTGTGTGTGTGTGTGTGTGTGTGTGTGTGTGTGTGTGTGTGTGTGTGTGTGTGTGTGTGTGTAGCGGTCATGTTTTCCCTTTCCAAATACTTTTCTCACTTTTTCTTGTAGTTGGACAAACTTTTTAGTGCTGAAATCAAAGTCTTGTGGGCTACTCGTGAAGTCATCTGACAAACGTCTATAAAAGTAACATGAGCGTGATCCGTGGGTTGTCATCCCTGAGCAGTGGGACTGACTGATAGATCTGGCACATCTCAGCACAGTGCTTCAACAAAGCACAGCCCTAAGGCCCATACTGCAGACATGTAAACCTGCTCACCTTCACACTGCACTATCACACAAGCACCCAGAACTGTGAATCAATGCTTTCATCATGCGCAACAACAGCTTTCAGTCACTTGCCCTTGTATGAAAGACACTGTCCTGGGAAAGGAATTCAAATCTCCAGACACAAAGTGCAGCTTATTTGTTGGCTCCCTCACAGGTGGATTTGCATACATTGGGCGAACGCAGACCGAGGACCTGGAAATCCTCCCTCCATTCTAGACATTTGGTCATGCTGTTCAAATGTGGTCTAAAAAGGACTAAGCTATTTATTCCACCGCATGCCAGCTTTCTACAGCTGTTTTAAATACACATGTAACACACATAAATCTGTGGTTATCGTGTGACTGCGCAGCAATAGCCAGAGTGTTCATTTAAATGAGCGTATAAAACTGGTATTTGTGAGAGTAAGTGTGAGTGAAAGTGAGTGCATTAAAGTCTGTAACAGAAGTGGTCAGACATTTAAAGACAGTTATTTGACTCACCGGGGAACTGGTAGCTGTAGCTTGGGGCAAATCCAGTGTATCCTCTTCCATATGTTGCCACAATGTTAGGATAACCTTAGTGGAGAAACACAATGGATGGTCATTAGAAAAGCTGAATTTACACCATTGCCTTTGTTGCCTGCTATGTAAACTAATAGGCTACAGACCAGTACATACTGTAAGTCATGTACGTGACTGAATGGGTGGATATATATATATACTATAAGTAACAAGCAGAATATCAGCTTGCAAGTTAATGCCAGGATTATTGCGCTGACGTGTTGCTTTGCTACACGTCAGCTATGTTAACCGCTGCCCGCCCTCCACAGACACCCTAACAACTTCATATAGTAGATAATAAGTGTGATAAATCAAGGGTTCTCAAACCTTTTCATTTCAAGGACCCGCAGTTTGGTGTGCATGATTAGGCTACGGACCCCCATAACTCTGAAGGCGGGGTTCCGTTCGTACACTCTCAGAGTTACAGATCTGTAAAGGTTCATTTAGTTCCTAATTATCAACGATTTAGCTGAGGACGCCCTGGAACTCTCGAGGACCCCTGGGGGTCCCCCAGACCCCACTTTGAGAACCACTGCTATAAATAATAAATAAATGATAGGGGCCTCCATGTGGCGTGGAGATAAAACAAGCCACCTGGAGGTCACTTCAGGACGTCGGCAAGGCGCTCTATTGAACACAATTGTCAGTGTTCCCGGGCAGGAAGCCAGTAGGGGATTGTGTTCTTGTCCCTGCACTATAGCGACTCTTACTGGTTGGCCGGCGCGCCTGTTCACTGGATAAGGGAGCCGGGGAACATAACGTGAACTTCCATGTGTGTTGAAACTACCAGAGTGTATTGGAGGAGGCATGTGACTGTCTACGTCGCTCCAGGCCAACAGTGTGGGGGATGCAGTGACAGGGACCACAGTATACATGGGAGGAAATTGACATATGTATACATATATGCACGCACGCACGCACGCACGCACGCACGCACGCACGCACGCACACACACACACACACACACACACACACACACACACACACACACACACACACACACACACACACACACACACACACACACACACACACACACAGATATTAGGGGTGTAGCGATGCACATATTCGCATTGAACCGGTCAATGCGAGGCTTTCGGTTAGGCATGCATTACGAACCGAACAATGCGCTCTTTTTGATCAACTTCAAACAATGCGCTCTGTGGTCATCAAGGCAGTCAAAACTATGTCAGGCAGCATGCTGTCTGCCCCTCCCAGCGCACCCCCAGAAATAAACGCTACTACAGTCACGCTGAGAGTCATGGTACACTAATGTCATGGAGAGACCAGAAACAGAACATCAGCAGGTCTTGTGTTCCCTGTGAGTTATGAGGGAGATGGCAAGATAGTGGTAGATAAAAAAGACAACGGTATGTCGCATGCATCTGCTACACGAGAGTAGCTTACGTCAGTCGAGTTCACCACAGTGTGTAAAACAAGGAGCGACACACACACTACAAACCTTCCCTGCAGCATTTAGCCAGCCATGTCCGCCTGATTCCAACAGGGCAAAATAAATCACCACTGTGTTTGGTACATTTATTGCCACAGACATGAGACACAGTTCTGTATTGCAAAATGCAGGCTTTATGAACTTTATGAGCTTAATGTAATTGAGCCCTGTTACACTGTTCCTTCATGAGCCCATTAAAAACAGAATAGTTTATTTTGTTTGGGTCAGGTATAGCTCCATTATTGTTCAAAGTAAAACAAAGATCAAATAATTTCTTACTTTTCACATAATATGTGTGTGTGTGTGTGTGTGTGTGTGTGTGTGTGTGTGTGTGTGTGTGTGTGTGTGTGTGTGTGTGTGTGTGTGTGTGTGTGTGTGTGTGTGTGTTTGTGTGTGTATATATAGTGTGTACAAGTCATGTACGCACACACGTGCAAGTGAGTTACGAGGAATACAATGAAATATATCAAAATGTCAACAATAAAAACAGGTCTAGTGAATTAGATCATGAAGATGTGATTTACTTTAAAAACAAAAGCATTACACTGAGCCACCTGGCGAGGCTTTCGCAACGAATGCTGACACAAATTGCTTTAATGATTACGGCATAAAATATTCTTGGGTCTGTTTACGCCGTGAAATTTCATATTGTTGCTGCATGTTGCATAATAGGCAAAATTACCCTATTTATCAAGTCAGTAGTTGCGAGCGCAACACACCAGGAGAGAGTGCATGCACCACCACACACACACACACACACACACACACACACACACACACACACACACACACACACACACACACACACACACACACACACACACACACACACACACACACACACACACACACACACACACACACACCTGCAGCCTCAGGTCCCTGTGGTTGACTAGGTCTGACTAATACAGTAGGTGTGCTATTGCTGTGTGGGCAGAGTGGTGCACTGTGGGCCGTGGCGGCCATTGTGTCCTCAGACCAAAGTTAAGGGCAGCACATTTATTGTTCATCTGCTGTCAGACTGCGTATTACATCCACAGGCCAGTTAATTATCTGCACAGTTCTCCCACTGAAACAGCTGTGGCCGATATACTGAGAGACAGTGTGTGAGCTACACAGTGGGACACACAGGCATAACAAAGTATTTGAAAAGAGGGGAGAAAGGGAGGGAGTGACTGAATGAATGAATGAATGAATGAATGAATGAATGGATGGATGGATGGATGGATGGATGGATGGATGGATGGATGGATGGATGGATGGATGGATGGGTGAATGGGAGGGTCAAAAACCTGACTTATGTGGATCTTGGGATCTGCATGGCTCCAGTGTGGATCTTGGAGTTCATGTGGCCAGCCTGTGATGTCAGTCATCTATGACGACAGTCATTTTTGTAAAAAACATTTTTTGGGGGGATTGTTATGCCTTTATTTAGAGAGGGATAGGGAAAGTAGGGTGACAGGAAATGGGGAGAGAGATGGGGGGGTGACACGCAGCAAAGGTCGTCGAGAACGGGAGTCGAACCCGCGACCCAGGCCGACGACAGTCATCTATGACATATCCATGACGTATAACTCAAAATCTGGGCAAGATTTCAGCACGATCAGAGCCCCCCCAATTAGTATGGACAATAATATATTTGAAAATAAATAAATACATAAATAAATAAATAGTGGGAGGTACAATATATCTGTGGCCTACTAGCATTTTGCACAAGAAATGTGGCGCTGATCGGTCCAGCGGTTTCCGAGATTAGCTCCGGACACACAGAAAGACAGACAGACAGACAGACCCTCCTCTAGACAGCTCACCTTTGAGGGGCCAGGCAAATAAAAATAGAGTGAGTCAGCGATTGTGTAGTCAAGCACCCTCAGAGTTCAATCTCTAATTAGTGCATTAGAATAGGACTTTTTTCAGCCTTCATGTATTAATCAAGCCCTTAACGACCTTCATCCAAAGACTGAGAAAAACATTTTAATAAAGGGGAAATCCTTCAGGTCAAGACACTATTTTTAGTTTATAAGCGACACCTTGGTAACAGAAAAGGATAATTAGGATAGCGTCTAGCCTGATAAACTGGTTGCCATGATTTTCCTATCTGAATGTCTGCATTGTTAATTTCCGAGCGCATTCGCCCGCAGACATTACAAATTAATGGTGCTCTGTGGCAGAGATGAAACACAACTACTGGAGAGATTTGTCAGTTCCAAGTTGTACAATTACTGTAACCATGAAAAGATATCAACCACACTACTGTACATTCACAAGCATGAGTTGTATTAATGCTGTTTTGAGCTACTTCCAGTATCATTTAATGACAGATCATTTAATGATAGCTGCTTTGAAGTCCACAGATACACCTCACTATAATAATGGTGTTTGCCCCTGCTACAATATATGCCTCGGAGCCTTTGCCAGGTGCAATTTGAAAGGTTGACACGGGTAATACATACCCAGTGCTTGCTGCCAATGAAAAAGCTCAATTTATTCCCGAACCCAAAATATGTAAAAATGCTTCTCCCAGGAGTTTTGTCCCCTCTCTTCCACACTGACACAGGATGAGGTAAAGAGGTACACACAGACCGAAACACCACACGGTGAGGTAAAGAGGTACACACAGACTGAAAACACCACACGGTGAGGTAAAGAGGTACATTCAGACTGAAAACACCACACGGTGAGGTAAAGAGGTACATTCAGACTGAAAACACCACACGGTGAGGTAAAGAGGTACACACAGACTGAAACACCACACGGCGAGGTAAAGAGGTACATTCAGACTGAAACACCACACGGTGAGGTAAAGAGGTAGCCTGGTAAACCCTCCCTCCGGAAATCTCATTTCCATTCTATTTCTGTAAGGAGTCTGGTCTGAAACGCCTTTCTGCAATAATCGCTGTGGGCTGGAGTTGGGCGGGAGTAATACCGTTGACTGACAACCCCTTCAACCAATGATCGTTTTCCCCTTCAGCCAATGAGCAGTTCATATTGACGAGCTCCAGACTATGTGACGCAACGGGACTTTTGGGACGGCCATGCCGAAAATAGGTTGCCTTATTGGGATACATGCGTGTCACTCCCCGCCCCTGCCGGTTCTCTAAATTTATATTTTTAAATAGGCTCTGTCATGATTAATTGACCACATATATGAAGTTAAACAACTAAATTCTATCCAAACGATATCTTATAAGTAAATTCCGTGCCTCAAAAAAGAAGTTTGAAAGCGTTATAAAACTGAAAGTAAGAAGTGAAGGCACTCGGACAAACAACAATGGCTGCCGTTCGTCTTTTGTCGGCGGCTCTCAGGCTGCACTCGGGTTCATTCGGGCTCACTCGAACTCGCCACCTGATTGGCCAACTGTCGCTGTCAATCACAGAACAATGAGCGACGACGCTGATAGGCTCGTCGGCTCGGCGAGCAGAGCGATTATTGGAGAAAGGCGTTTCAGACCAGACTCCTTACAGAAATAGAATGGAAATGAGATTTCCGGAGGGAGGGTTTACCAGGCTAGTAAAGAGGTACATTCAGAATGAAACACCACACGGTGAGGTAAAGAGGTACATTCAGACTGAAACACCACACGGTGAGGTAAAGAGGTACATTCAGACTGAAACACTACACGGTGAGGTAAAGAGGTACATTCAGACTGAAACACCACACGGTGAGGTAAAGAGGTACATTCAGACTGAAAACACCACACGGTGAGGTAAAGAGGTACATTCAGACCGAAACACCACACGGTGAGGTAAAGAGGTACATTCAGAATGAAACACCACACGGTGAGGTAAAGAGGTACACACAGACTGAAACACCACACGGCGAGGTAAAGAGGTACATTCAGACTGAAACACTACACGGTGAGGTAATTTACCTCACCGTGTGGTGTTTCAGTCTGACTGTACCTCTTTACCGTAAAGAGGTACATTCAAACTGAAACACCACACGGTGAGGTAAAGAAGTATACCCTAGAGCCCTGCATTGGGACTGGGATCCCGTGGGAAGCCCATGGAAATCTTGAAGTTGCTGCAAGTGGGAATGTCCGGTCAAAAAAACAACAACATGCGTCCTGCACCTGATGTGGCGCACTTGAAGCATGCAACAGTGTGGGTGGAGCACTGTTGCAGAATGTAGTACAACAGCATGGAGTCCACAGACAAGTTTGAAAAGAGGATCGAAGCTGGCGATTATTGCAATACAAAAGTGAAGCCAGGAGGCAGGTCTGACATTTGGATGCATTTCTCTATTGCTACTGACTAAAAATTTTAAAAAAAACTGGAAGAGGAGAACAAAACATTGTTACCGATTCAAACTCTGCATGTGCATCTACTTAATAACTAACTACCTTGTGGTGAACAGTAAGCCCACTGTGTCGCTGTCCATGGTGCTGTAATGATCCTCTCTCTCTCTCTCTCTCTCTGTCTTTGTGTCCCAATGGAGATATCGCACAAAATCATATTGTAGCCATCACAAATTCCCTGTTGTTGGCTTACATATAGTATATTGCAAGAAGATGCAACAGTGGGATCATGACATATCTGAGCGATAGACCACCAGATGTTATATAACATCAGAGGATGTTCTGTATATGAAGTGATATACTCATGTATTTTTTTCCTTATCCATCATGTCACTGGGACCACTAGATGTATAGTAAAAGTAGAGGATCACTGAATCATAGCAACTTCATGTCTCTAACAAGCATTCTCAGAGTCAGACAAAATATGTACCTAATGTGCATGTGCACATACACACACACACACACACACACACACACACACACACACACACACACACACACACACACACACACACACACACACACACACACACACACACTCTGGAGTCAGAAATCATACAGTAACATTAGTGTGTGTGCACATACAGTATACACTTTACAATCCTTAGTGTTAATTTAACACCTCTGTTGAATGGTTAGCTGTTTCCCTGTCACGTCTATAAGGCAGCAAAGCCAGCAACCATTTAGTCTGCAACACTGTAATGCAATGACTGCCTTTCAAGAAAATATTTAGGGTAAAATGTACCTTACCCAAGAACGCAAAAAAAGGGGTTTTCAAAGAAGTACCGCTTAACTCCCAAAAGGTGTGGACTGCAGACTTGCAAAGAAAATAATTCCAAGGCACTCCGTTTTTGGTGAAAAAATAGGATGTATTTTGTGAAAAAATAGGATGTATTTTGAGCAAGGCAACTAATTATGACCAACGCGTATCGACCTATTGCGGCTGTCAGCTAAGGCTTACCGAGGTAAACAAAACACTAATACTGTATATGGTCCGTAAAAAAATATTTTAATTATTATTTCACATCATATTAATTATGTTTGGGGAGAAGCAATAGTTTTATTCCACACATTTTTTTAAAGCTCTGTGGATGCATTGTTTTCTTTATTATTTGTTTTCATAAAAATGTTAAATGTTACCTAACCCTATATAACTTTTAAATGAACACTGAAGATTATATTGTGCACATTTTTACTTTCTATCCGTGAGTGAGAGGATGGAGGAAAATGGGATTAGACAATAACAAAAACAAACAGAGAAGAGAAGAGGAAAAGACAGATGAGATGAGCATAGACGGGAGGAGAAGAACCATTTCAGTAAATAAAGGCTGCCAGTGTATCTGGCCCGTTGCCTCTTAACCCTCGCATTTGCCTCATTAATATGCATGCTAATGTACCTATTTTATGGCTCAACAGTTCTGATTCACTTTAAAATCAATTATCCATCTGCTACACCCATACCTCGCCCAGGCTCAAATGCGTATTAATTTCAGCAAACATACATGGGGCACAATACAATAAAGATAAATGCCTCGATTAGAGGCAGTAAACAAAGGAGCTAGGGATGGCTTTAATGAGATTGGGCATAAAAAGAAGCATGCGCGTTAAATGATGAGCCTGGGGTGCCTTTCTTTTTTTTTTCTTCAAAAGCAAATTATATAAAGGAATGTTTTGCTGTGCTTTTTTTCAAATTTCATTAAGATAAGAGCATTTAACAAGTTGGTGTTATTATTCTCACATGAGCACTTCACTGCCTTCTCCCAGTGGAGGGAGAGAAGGTTGTCCTCTGTGCTGCTGGGATGTTAGTTCATAGTATATTCACAGAAGTTGACTGTGTTAGTTTAATGAGATGGGATTAGGAAAAACACAAAGGGAGCACACATAGTGAGCAACAAGTCTCATCTACCACTTCTTTTTACCATTAACAGTCATGCTGTCGCTCACAATATATAGTGTAAGGTGAACGGATGCCCGGGGCTGGTAAAAAACCCAGAAAGAAACAACAAACCTACGAGCAAGTGAAAACTGTATAGACCTGCCCGGCCGGGCAAGTATACCAATTGAGTCTAATGTTGTATTTTGTTTTCGTTCTCGATTTCTCCCATCATCAGTTGCAAGCTGCCGCTGTCTCTGCCTTTTCTGAACCTCTATGCCTGAGCAGGGCTTCAGACTGCCACCAAAAGTGTGCCAGTTTACATTTCACCTGATCGCATTTGTGCAAGTGCATGACGATCATTAGGCTTGTCTCTCCCTGCTGCACTGTACAGTCAGTACATTGATGAAACACGCTTAATAGTCATTTTCTTCAAAGCGACTGACGTAACGTCATGTAATGTCTCAAGGAACGACTCGTTACTAAAATCAAATCACTGGTGCACACAAAACTAACATATTGATTGTCTAATAAAGTTTTTGAATTCAGCCAATTGGCGTGCGCACGTTCACAGCATTTCATTTGATCAGGTTGTGTGCGAGGATACAGTCCACGCACACACACACACAGCCCCCCCCCCTCCCCCAAAAAAAAGAAAAGAAAAGAAAAAACAGATCTACAAACTGACATGCAAGTTGATGTGATGTGATGCGTTGTTTGCTTGTAGATCTGCGAGGTCTCAGATGATGTCATTCGCAGGCAACACAGAGTTTCATGCTTAAAGGGACAGTACTGCACCAGTGCTATTGGTGGGAATTCTGGAGCCCTTCTGAACATGTTTGATCTGAAAGGACTATTGATTGATTTCATCAGTTTCTGCCATATTGCTTTTACCAGTCCATGCTTCAAATAAGTTCGGCTAATTGTTGGAACTTGGAGCCAATTCTCAACTACAATTAAATATAATGATTGATTTATAGATAATATTACAACATGATGTTACTGTTGTGTTTTATACACAATCAACAGCTAATGGATATGAAAAAGTATAATAATAATATAATGAGAGAAATCTACATGCTGCACTGCCAGCAACGGTACCACCAAGTAGAAATTTAGATGGGCAAGTATGTTAAGATCATTAAATACATACTATAGTACATACTATAAGTTTATATACATAAACAAGCACAAACAATTTTGTTCCACTTGATAGATAGATTGATAATGAAGATAGATGGATGGAGAGGACGTGTGCAAAAGAAAAATGAACACAGGAGAAAAAATCATACAGTTGGATCATAAAACAAAGAGAGCCAGAGGCATGGGCTGGGCGGTAATGAGGATGGGGTGGGGGTGGTTTGCCAGCAGCTGAGGTCCCCATAGATGAGATCTCTCCCTGACATGCATGTCCCTGTCATTACCCGTTGAGGTGAGGGGAGGGGGAGGGCCACAGTGATGAATCCTTAATATGACATTACACCAATTTTCCTCTTCATTTAGCCTGCTAATGTCCTGGTCTGCTCCTTTATGCCCAGGGGCAGCCCATACCAGACTGGACCAGAAATAGACCACTGTGGCCACTGATGGCACACCTTGACGCAGCCTAATTAGGGGAAGCAGCCACCTAATGGGCCTGTCTAGACCAGAGTTTGAATTAGTTTTGTTGTGCAATACGCATGTGTTTGTTATGCTGCATATACTTATTCTACGGTATGAAATCCCAGCATGATCATGCTGGTGCAAAACCACCATTGTTGAGCATGAGACATGTACAGCAGTTGTAGTACTGTATGCATGTATGCATACATGCATGGATACAAACAGGCAATGGTAATAGAAGCACCAGGAAATGGCACGATTTGTACAGCAAAATAAAGCGCATCCAAACACTTCTCTGGCAGAAAAAATATCCTAGAGCACAGTCTTTGAGGAGGTTCCAGGGTGTCCTCAGCCAAATGAGCAGACCAATTTAGCTATACTTCAATTCACTTAAAATTAGATTACAAAAACATTAATGAAGGACTATTCTAACAGTATGTTAAAACATTATGAATCACCATTATGAATCAGTTTCTCTTGTGATTCATATTGAGATCCATTTAAAATTTCAATCAAATTTAAACCAAAACATGTTTTCATCTCAGGGTTCTTAGGACAGGATTTGAAATGGTTGTCCCATGAACCAATGAAAGTGAATTTGGCGATCCGTGACATGCAAAAGTTGATCAGTTGTGGGTATACTCACACCTCGTTATTTGAAGGGCTAATGACATTGGTATGTACATTGCTGATTGGAGGGGCTGTGTTTGTGTTGTACTCACTCAGCATGCCCATCCCTAGCATGAAGGCATCCATGGTGTAGGGGAGCCCTCGTGCACGTCCTCGTGTGCCCGGTGGGAACATCACCTCCTTGGGCTGGGCCTTCTTACATTCTACCTACGTAGACACACACACACACACACACACACACACACACACACACACACACACACACACACACACACACACACACACACACAATGGACAGACAGGCACACAAACAAAATCAGACAAAAAAGAAAAAGAGAAAAGAATTAGACTCATACTGACAGATCTGACAGGAATGTTTTCGCTCTTTCTTTGAGGTGGTATTGCGTTTGATTTTCATACAACAGCTAGGCACCTCGAATCTGAGAGGAAAGCCACAGAGTAAAAGTTAAAATCATGTTCCTTTTGCAAACCCTCCCCCCAGGGGGGTTATGGCTCCAGTGAGCACGTGCCAAATACCTGGAGGAAATACATAAATTCTCTCAAAGAGAAACCATGTCGGTAACCCTTCGCAGGAGAAGGGTTCCTAAGCATGTACGACCTCCTCCATGTGGCAGTATGTTCAGTACCTTCCTCCAGCTCAACCCAAACAACTATTTCTCTCCATTACACAATTTATCCAGGAAAACACATGAACTTTTTTCTTCACTTCCAAAGTGGTAGTGTGTTTTAAAGTCAAAAGAGAAAACTCCTCTTTTCCATACATGCGTTCCTTTTTTGGCGCTCACTCACTTCATCACAGGCTCACTCACAACAACACACATTTACCCCATGGCTGGAGACAGACAGTGTTCCCCTCCTTCCACGAAACGCATAAGGAACAAGGGATGAGACGCGGAGCAGAGGAGGCTGGGTGAATAGTCCCATTAACCACATATCTATCCTATCCTTACAGATTATACGGAAACAGGAGTCGGGCTGACAGGCATTGAGTCTATCGGCTGTTGTTTGGTAGGCCGAGTCTGTTCACCATGCTGAACAATCTATCTGCTCCGCTGCATTGTTTGGCCATAAGCCTGTCCATCTGTTTGTCTGTTTGCCTCCTGGCTCCTGCCGGCTTCTGCATACTGCCTCCACTTAGGCAGGGTTTTTTCGCAGATACTGCCTTTTCACATGTCACCCCGGCCTGCTACACAAGACAGGCTGCAGCACCGGCACCGTGTTCCCCTCAGCCCAAGCAAAGCCCAGCATCCATACAAATAGACCACTCTGCAATTCTGACAGACCAGGGGTGTACATTGCTGTATTCACACACGTACGCACGTTCACATGCACACACACACGCACACACACACACACACACACACACACACACACACACACACACACACACACACACACACACACACACACACACACACACACACACACACACACACACACACACACACACACACACACACACACACACACACACACACACACACACTCTTCATGGCAGAAACAAGTTGCTGAGTTGAAACTAAAAAGTAAGAGTTCATATCTATGAGGTTTGCTGTGTTAGAATAATATTTTAACTGGTGGTGTATGAAAAGTGGCCGTCTTGCTGGCTCAGTGGATTAAAGCAGTCCCACTGAAGCGCTCAGTTCCCTCTTTGCTACAGTAGTGCCACTTTGTAGCTTGTCACTGCCTCTTTACCACCCCTAACATCACTGTGTCATTACACAGCAGCTATCAACGAAAGGGGTGGTGTGGAGTGGGGGCCAGGGGCTGGGACAAGAACATCTCTCCAACGCACCACTGAGGCCCTCGCAGGTCTGCCCAGCCGGGGCACAAAATATGATATAATTCCAGTGGTGGAAAAAGCACTCAATTGTTTTACTTAAGTAAAAGTATCAATACTGCAATGTAGAAATAGTACAATGTAGAAAAAGTATAAGTCCAGAATTCAAAATTTACTTTAAAAAAAAGTAAAAGTACAAAAGTATTGGTATCAAAATGTACTTAAAAGTACCAAAAGTAGAAAGTACTCATTATGCAGAATGTCCCATTTCACAAGTTTTCAAATTAATAAAAATCCTTTGAAAATAGCAAATCTACAAGCTCACAATGTGTCACCATGCGACGCATTGTGAGCTTGTAGATCCGCTATTTTCAAATGGGCGAAATGTATATAGGGCTAAAGAGGTTAATGTATGTTTTGTAATAATAATAAAAATCTACAAAGCAACTAACGTTTTCAAATAATTAGCAGTAGTGGAGTAAAAGTACAATATTTGTCTCTGAGATGTAAAATTGGAAATACTCCAGTTAAGTAAAAGAACCTAAAAATTGTGTACAATTATGTACAGTACTTGAGAGTACATTCTGCGAAGACCCCAGACGCAACAGAAGCTCTCCCTGTCCTCAGTTCCCTCCACAAGAGGCTGTTGCCACTTCCAGCGAATTGGCCCATCAAGCATCATGCTGGGACACAGTCCCAGGGGTGAGTCACACACCTACATCATGCTCACAGTTCTGGCTCTTTGATAATATTCCAGGACAGGGCTCCTTGTCATGGGTTTAAAACCAGGAGACAAGGGGCTTGGGGCTGGGTTTGGGTGTCAGCGTGTGGGAGTTCACTTGCTGCTTCAGGCACATGGAGTATGCACTGTGTGTGTGTGTGTGTGTGTGTGTGTGTGTGTGAGAGTGAGAGTGAGAGTGAGAGAGTGAGAGAGAGAGAGAGAGAGAGAGAGAGAGAGAGAGAGAGAGAGAGAGAGAGAGAGAGAGAGAGAGAGAGAGAGAGAGAGAGAGAGAGAGAGAGAGAGAGAGAGAGAGAGAGAGAGAGAGACACACACACACACACACACACACGGGCAAGATGGAAAACTCCCTCACACTGAAATACACATGGAACTCAATAGTGTCGCTGTCGGGCAGTAAGTAACCTTGTATCTCCATATTTCAAGTTATGTTTTTCACAAATGAATGCCCAACTTTGTTGTACAATAGCAGGACTCTGTTGTACGACGAAGTAGCTCACAATGCGTTCAAGTGGTTAATTCTGTCTGTGGGTATTTTTTAATATTGAACCAATGAAAAGTATTAGCAAGAGCCTGAGACTAAATAATACAACAATATAATGGATCCATTGGAACACAGATTTCAATTTCCTGAAAAGTCACGGTTTCGGACATACACAAGGTTTCTACCCGACAGCGACGGTACGGTAGGTATTTTGCTAATCCTCTAATTGAATGTATTAGCAAATACTTGAAAAATAATATGGCAGCATAATTACACTACTGGCAGATTGTCAACATTGCTTTGCACATTCTGCCTTTCTGCAAACTATAGAAAATAAGAATATTTGCACATCTCATGTTTATACTGCAGGTGCAAAAGGAGAAGTCTGCGTCAACTGAGCAAAAAAAAACAAATACCCCACTTTTTACTGCTGAGCCTTAGGCTAAGTCCTACCGTACACTTTCTTTAGAAATGAGAGCACACACACACACACACACACACACACACACACACACACACACACACACACACACACACACACACACACACACACACACACACACACACACACACACACACACACACACACACACACACACACACACACACACACACACACGCTATTTTCCCTATATTTGAAATTGGGTTTAAGTGGTTAATCCATCATTTCCCTTTCTAAGCTCTAAGAATGTGGAATCAAAAGTACAATATTTGCCTTTGAAATTTGCATTTTCAAATGTAGTGGGGTGAGTATCAAAAATACAAATACTCGAGTAAAAATGTACTTAAAGGACGACTTCACCCATTTTCAACCTATGTTCACATAATTGGTCCTCACCAATGCTCATGTTAAAATGGTATTAAAAAAATCTACTCGGTCTCATAATAGGGCTGTGGACACTTCAGTAACCCGCCTACCACTGACATCATCATAGGCAGGATCTTCATTTTTTATTGTCTCCGCCGGGCCGAAGGCATGGCGGAGAGTATGTTTTCGTTGGATTTTCGATGTGTCCCCCCCCCCTAGTTGTCTCCGCCGGGCCGAAGGCATGGCGGAGAGTATGTTTTCGTTGGATTTTCGATGTGTCCCCCCCCCCAGCCAAGCTAACATTGGTCAAGCTTCACGTGACACGTGACAATATGTTGAAAGGGTGTGCTTTGATTGGCTAGCAGAAAGCCAAAGCTAAGAAACAGAGACAAAGAGCCAAAGCTAAGAAACAGAGACAAAGACCACCAATAAGAAGAGATGCTACAGAACAGCTAAAGAACAAGAAGACGTTCAAGCTGATGAAGCTGGTGCCGCATTCTTAAAGAAGATGTCAGAAAGTGGACCCAATTATGTCTGTTTCTCCTGTGAACGTTAAAACCTGCAAAGTACACAGCAACAATAGATACTGTACATGTCATCGCTCCATTAAAATGGGGAAACTCCCTCCACAGGCTTGGGCTAACAACTTATTACTGGACGCCATACCCCGAGAACTGCAGGATTTGCACCCGTTAGAGGAAAGGTTGGTAAGTCAACGTATTGCCTTCATGAAACTTGTTGGCTTGCCAAGAGGCAGACAAAACTAGCAAAAGGGACATGACGTACACACTATCATCAAAATTCCAATATTTGCTGGCGGAGACTTGTGCTCCGAGGAGCATATTTTCTAGTTTTGATTATTATTATCGTGAGAACAATGGCTTCCATTATAGCATGCTAACTTCCCAGGAATAGAAAGCCTGTAGTTTCTATTAGCTTGCATTTCCAATCGGTGATGTCACTGGTAGGCGGGCGGTCCAAAGCCCTCCTCTGAGACACAGACAGAGTAGCAAAAATGGTACCATATTATAATGAGCATTGGTGAGGACCAGTTATATGAAGATAGGTTGAAAATTGGTGAAGTCGTCCTTTAAGTACTAGTACTCAAATAAATGTACTTTGTTACAGTCCACCGCATAATGTCATTGACCTTTTTTTTTCAATTGAATCGTATCGGTTCTGGCACTGTTTAGGCACCGGCACCTTTTTAAAAGAACCGATTTAGCACAGTTATCAGATAAAACAAATAAGATGTGCAACCCTACTGCTGACAACCCAAGCTGCCGATTGGTGTGAAAATGGATGCTGTGTGAATTATGGTCAGTGGAACTTGTGGAAGCACTGTTGCTAGACTCCTGAAGATTAGGCAATAATAAGGTTGACCTCCGATGCAATAGAAATACAGTACATGTAACTGAAGAGTGTGTATCAGAATTTGATAAACACTTTTGCTGTACAGGTCTACAGGATACTGTTACCCCAAACCATTCATGGAGATAAAATACACAGTTCTTACTGTGTTCATAAAACCACCTGGCACACACAGTGGAGAAACGCTGTGGCTCTGACCTCGTAAACAAAACTCCCATTCACTTTAGCCTTGTGGTTGTTATGGGAGCTGGTTGAGTGCTTGTGGTGTGGTGTGTGTATGAATGGAACCAATCAATGAAGAATTTTAGCCCATTAAGACCTGAGGCCGATTCTACGAATGTCCTCTAAATCAGTAGTTCTCACACAAGATTTTTCAAAAATGTTTCAAAAATAGCAGATGTACAAGCTCGCAGCTTGTGTATCTGCTATTTTTGAATAGCCAACAACGATGATTTAAAATGACACAGATGTTTTCCCAGTTTTAATGGGTTAAAGCACTGTTTCTCAACCAGTGGTCTTACTGGTCTACGGACCACTAGTGATCCATGGTATAATTACAGGTGGTCTGTGGGATGTATATAAAAAAATATATGTTTTAGAAAACATAATGTATCTTTGTTAAATCATTAAAAAATATGTTTAAATAATATTTCCATCGAATTCAAGAAATCTTTTGAACTACACTAAAGAAATCTTGAAGTAAAGATCTTGATATACTTTACTTTCTTGCATAGTTGTACATCGAAACTAGCTGATCTACAAACTCAGAACGCTGTGAGCTGCTGTATGTGTGTGTGTGTGTGTGTGTGTGTGTGTGTGTGTGTGTGTGTGTGTGTGTGTGTGTGTGTGTGTGTGTGTGTGTGTGTGTGGGGGGGGGGGGGGGGGTGCGTGCGTCTTTGAGTGAATGTTGAAGATAGGAAAGATTGCGATGCATTTACTCCACCTCTGTCTCCCAGCTGTACAGTCAAAACACACAGAGGAAAAGGTGTTGGTATTGCCAGAGCTCTGAAAGACTGCCAAGCATCCCAGAGTGGGATGAATCATTTACGCCATTTGTCTGCTGTGTTTTTACACTGTCGGTCATTTTAAGAAAGAACAGAGCGGCTAGTACAGTAAATCAGTCAACGACTCTACGCAAAAAGAACATTCTGAACTGTAAAGCTATATCAATTTGAGGAATTAGAGGGTCTTTTATGGGGTCAAATGGAATTACATGGTGGCTATAAATTAATATCTGATATATGTGTATGTTCAGGAAATATATGCCACCCCTTTGGCTAAGGTTCATGACTAATTTGTTTGAGGGCGAAAAGTATTTAACTTGCACTGAAGCAAAACGAGGATTTAATAATTTATACACATTGCAGTACATGGTCCAGGTGTGTACACTCTCCGTATATTAACAATGTGGATTTTACAATGTACGGTAGGTTTTGTTGCCTCAGTAATATTGGTCCTGTGTTATGTCCAACATGTCAAAATGTATGGATTAGATCTATTTCTGTTGTGTCGTTGAGTATAACGTTGAAGTTGAAATGTGTGCTGTACACTTTTTGATGTTTTGGTTTCACTATGATGTCACAATTGTGGTAATTATTATAAATGTTTAAACCCACAGTTTTGTGTGACCAGTTTGTTATAGCAAATGTGAAAAAAAGGAATTCTATAGATTTTGTAGTAGATGTGGTGGCAATACCTCATCTAAACAGCAAGTTGCATACTGTATATTATTTGTAGATAGCTTTTAAACAAGTTCTTGATATGGTTGAAACGGGAAATCATTTCAGTTCTGCCGTGACAATTAAGGCTGCAGCATACTCCAAACGAACTGGAACTTTTTTTCAGCCTCGGCAGGTCAGTAAGAACAAAATGATACAAAGAGACAAACAACTTTGGCAGTGCATTGCCAACATTCGATTTGGCAATTCTTACACCTTCAAGATTTTCTAACTAGCCTTGAGCACGTCAGAGGTTGATCATCACAATCGACATGTCGACCTTCAAAGCCGTCACAGTCGATTACAAACACATTTGTGTATTGGGAGAGGAGGTGACGAATGCACTGACAGATATGTACAAATATATGGTCATGTGTATGCTTTTTTGTCAGATGTCACAAAAAACTAAATCAATCAACAATTGAACAGAATGTATAAATGTGAATATTAATTGATGAGAAAGTCAATATTGTCCATTGAAGAGAAGATATCTGTAATAGCATTTTATTTCATGTTCCTGTGTTTTAAATTGTTTAAAAACGTAACCTAAAAATGGTCTTTATTAAACTTTATAAAAACGTTTCCTAATATTTTAGCATTTTTTAAATTCATATTTAGACTACTAGCCTTTGTGTGGGTGTATATGCAGATAGATTGAGCCTGTCAGAAATCGCAAAAGTAAATATGAAGTCTTACTTATGATGTTTTTTTTGGAACATATTGTACTGGTAGATCTCGGCTTACACATTGGAATAAAAAGTGCTCATGGGCTTGAAAAGGTTGGTTACCACTGTGTAAACAGTGGTAACACATCAGCGAATATCTGTGGTAATATCACCTTTCCAGCAGTGTATACAGTGCTCCACTGTATACCCCAATATATACGAGGATACGAGGATATACCCTGTATATCCTTGCAAACTTTATTTGGTTAGGGAAGCCCTGTCCAAGCCGAAAAAAAGTTTGGCTTTGTTTGTACTGTATTATGCTGCAGGCTTTACTGTCCCATCTCTTGCTGTGGTTGTGAATGCACTGGCTGTGATTAGAGTGGTGCTTGATCCTCACACTTAAACCTTTAACCCCATTTTAGAGTAAAGTGCAATGGAAATGTTGATTTGTTTTTAACGCCCTTAGAGAGGAATGTGCAATGGGAAAGCAAAGTTCTTTAAAAATTCATTTTGTTTATTTTATTGTTTTCTATTATTTTATTGATTGGACTTGCAGTGGTATTATATATTATATTATATATATTATATATTATATATATATAATTATTATTATGATGTTTAATTTAAAACGTTAGAACAAAATTATAAACTGTTGATTGCAAGTTCATAATAAAAAACCTATACATTTTATGTTACTGTACTAAAAACGAACTGAACCGAGATTCTAAACGGGTAATTGGCACACTATACATAATTCCTTCCTCAACTCACATCATTTGGAACCTTTGATCTTATTAGAAAAAATCAAAGGGAAGAGGATTTGAATATGCAAACTACTGATGAAATATGTCAAAATGCCATAGATGGAATACATTCACCACCAATCTGTTTAATAATTCATCGACTACACGATTCAAGTTCAACTTTATTGTCATGTCAAGTGTATTAAAAATACGATGACATCCACAGACATTCGATAAAGGGGGGTTGCATGCATGTACTGTATCTAGCAACCTTACGTCATGATCACAGTTGCGGATAGTAACATTTGAATCACTTCCAACTGTTGAACCAATGCTGTACTGTAGTTCAGAATCAGATGGGCTTGTGCAGCCTAACCGAGTCAGCTATCAAGCTTAGGTAGATACATGGAGTTTAGTCCAACCGGCTACATGTACACTGATTCTGTACAGCACATGCAAAGTTGTCAAGAGAGAGATTTTGGGGAGAGAACTGGTTTTACCTCTCACACCAAAGGGTAGGATCTGCTCATTAACGTAGTCATGCCTTGTAATGAGGTGGTATTTGCTTTGGGACTATGTTTATTAGTTCAATTCCACTGTAATTCTATATAGGGAGATTAATTTAACCAATTAAACATCACCATTGAATTCAGCATGAAATAAGCAATTCATACAGTATGAGACATTACATATTAATATTCAGAAAGTCAGTTCGGGCTGCTAAACCACAATGTTCTGACATCCTGTCAGAACACTCTCAATGGTACAGCCTGGCCTGCTAATGTAGTTATTTTATGGCACTCTACAGTATTTATTTGACTGCTTGTTGGTTGACTACAGTTCATGCGGCTTTCTCCATTCTTGCACTTTGTAAGTACAGCATGCTAAATTCCTATATTATAAACATTTACAGGACCAAAAAAGTATAGCATGTCAGCTGTTTGTGTCTCTGTGGTATTTTAAAAGTAGCGGTGCATTTTCCACGCTTCTTTATGTCAAATATCACTTTTCAGCTAGCAGTATAATAAGAAAGCTAAACATATTTTGCCTACAAAATCCCTAAAACCATTCACTAAGTGTCCCTCTCTATTATTGGACCCACTCCTCTGGGAGACATTCTGATAATGTGTCTCTTCTGCAGATGAACCGCTTTCACAAAAACAGATTCTAAAGTAAATCTGTACTTATGAAAAAAGTAAGTCACTGACACCCACTTTCGAAACAGGGAAGTAGTACAGACTTGCCTCCCCCAATCTGGTAATTATATACCCACACAAAAAAAGACTAGTGGGAACATAATGACTTCTCTTCTAGACTCAATCATGCAATAGGAAGCAGGAAGGAACATCTTCTAAATAAGAGGCATGCAAATTGCACTCAGAAACGTTATGTGCGATAGTAAGAACAGAGCAACCCATCCAGTCTGTTATGACCTGTGTAACGACTGTATTAGCCTCGTACTTAAACCTTCTAGGAGAGTGAGAATTTACATTTCTCAGTTCACTGATGTGCTGGTCTTGTGTGCTGATATGTAATGTGGATCCTATCGTCCTATAGTGAGGACATGTGAAAACTACCAGTAAGCACAAACCAGATGGGATGGCACTTCGCTGCAGAATGCTGTGGTAGCCATGCTGGCTAACCCATTAAGATCGGGAACGCATCTGTGTTATGTTAAGGTTTCTTTGGCTATTAAAAAAGAATAGCAGATATACAAGCTCATAGCGCTACGAGCTTTTAGATCTGCTCTTTTTTGAAAATCTGTGCAAATCTTTGAATATATGTATTTTTTTAAAGCGAACATTTATAACTCAAATCTTTGCTTCTGGGGATTCTACAAATGTCTTCTAAATCCTAACAGTTTTTTGAAAAAACTCATGTTGCTATAATATCAGTGGTTCTCAAACTTTTTTCATGTCAAGGACCCCCAAAATGATATTTATTTGGCCGCTGACCCCCATCTCAAAATATGTCGTTCCAGGGACCCCCAGAAGCACAGATCGAAGTTAAAACATATATATAGGGATGTCCGATATTATTGGCCTCCCGATATTATCGGCCGATATTAGCATAAAAATTGATATCGGGAAAATATCGGTATCGGGTTTTTTTTTTTTGCTTTATAAATAAGTTACAGGAGTTCTTACTGTATATGGTGTGTGTGATAGGAAATTTGAGCTTACCCTGATCACAATAATCCCCGCATATATCGGTATCGGTTGATATCGGTATCGGTAATTAAGAGTTGGACAATATCGGTATATCGGTTATCGGTAAAAAAGCCAATATCGGACAACGCTACATATATATATTCAAAGATTTGCTCAAATTTTCCAAGATTTTTCAGAAAATAGCAGATCTACAAGCTCATAGCGTGGCACTCGGTGCCGCGCTATGTGCTTGTATATCTGCTATTTTTTAATAGCCAAAGAAATCTTAAAATGACACAGATGTGTTCCCGGGATTAAGTGTGCCTTGAATTTTGAATAAATCCACAGTGTCACCAGCAAAGCACCCCGACACCATCACACCTCCTCCTCCTCCATGCTTCACGTGGCAAACACACATGTCCCTGTGTCTCACAAAGACACGGTGAGTGGAACCAAAAATCTAACCTTTTGACTCATCAAAATGAGGCTACTCTGAAGAAAATGTACTTTCTATATTTATTTTAATGTACTTTGGAGAATAACATATTCTGGTTTGTTCAACGCTTATTTGTTCACTACATAATTCCATATTAAATGTTCTTTCATAGTTTTGATGTGTTCAGTATTAATCTACAATGTAGAAAATAATTTAAAAATACATAAAGAACAACGTTTGACTGCTAATGCGCATTTTAGCATTGATAAATACTGTTTCTCATGATGTGTTGTTGCATTCCAAAATATCCTTGGGCGCTGGGACCCTGCAGCATTCCTTTTTCAGCTTTATTCTCTGCTATTTTTTATAAATGACATATTAAGGTCAGTACCTTTGCACTAATGCCAATTGCATACAGGTCACTCTTAACAGGCAATGTTTGAGAGGTATCATTGTGAATTCATGTTGGTCGTCTACAGTATAAAGGCAGGGTGGGAGGAGAGCTGAGATTGTGGAAATGATGGATGGACTCCTGTCAGAAAATCTGCCATCAGCCTTGTGGTGCCACCTTCGACTGGTTGCTTGACGCTCATATGTCTGGAAATTAGGCAGCGTGGGAAAGTCCAATCTTCCATTTATCAATTTCCCTAAACATTTTTATCGCATACTAATAAAATGTGTGAGTGTTCTTTCTGCTACAGAGGAAGTAACAGCTTTTTATGCTGTGGTGCCCTGGAGAAAAAAAGGACCAACTAGTGCTGAGCAATTAACAAAAATTCAGATATTTTTTGTCTGATTAATACATAAATGGAGTATGTGTTGAATTATTTAAAATCTACAAAGTTCAGTTATCAGTTGATGTGCTTAAAGTTGTACTTTGCAAAAGACTGCTTGCTGATAAACACATTATGCAGGAATGGTCACGCATGGTGGAAGACTTTCAGCCAATGCATCACATGAGTCAGATAGGAGGAGGCATGATGATGAAGTGATGATGATTATCCATATTCTACAATATGAGTATAATCTATATCATGATGTATGTCGTATCTGTTCAGGAAAATGGGTTGGCCAGGCGATAGGCAGCTATCGCCGGCTATGAACGAACTACGACTGAATGATACATGAGACAGCTCACTCTGACACCGCTCTCAAATGCAAGAAGACCTGTACAGCACATGGACAACGGCTGGCTGACCATGTCCTGTGGGATCCAATGTTACATCACATATCATGCGGGTGGCAGAGCCATTGCCTGCCGCCTGTACCTTTGACAGGTCAGGCCAGGACAAGGCAGGGTAATCTAGGTTCTACTGTATCTGCATCAATCATTTATGACCTATCTTACATAATAGTCATAAGGAGGATGGATGAGGTCTATTTCTGCTTAGTACTTCACTTTTTGAACACAGGTTTTTCTCAGTTGAGTAGGAACGGTATGCATCCTGTTGGGTACAGCCCCCTCGGTTCAGTCCATGTGCAATTCTTTTGCCTTCATCTTACAAGTCCCCCCTCTTTGGGAGGAAAATGGCTTCCCTGTTAATTATGATGACAGGAAAATAGTGGACAAAATGGTCACATACTGCGGTAATGATGTGTTTAGTATCAAAATTGGAGTGCAGCAGGCTGTTTAAATTGTAGCATTTACCCCTCGTTCCGCCATAGTCGATTGGCTTAACTAACGTGCTAGAGTATACATGTATTTGCAGAGGGTAGACAAATACACTACAGTACCACTGTTCAGTGTGTGTGTGTGTGTGTGTGTGTGTGTGTGTGTGTGTGTGTGTGTGTGTGTGTGTGTGTGTGTGTGTGTGTGTGTGCATGCGCACGTGAATGCGTGTGTTTGCAATCGCGCTGAAGCATTTATATTGCACTTAAATGTTAATATATTTGTAACAGATTAATTATTAATGCATTCATCATGGGCCAACATGGTCTGTTACTAGTTTTACAAAGTAAATGACGTAAAGCAATTTCTTAATTGCGTTTTTTTCCTCTGCTGTACTGTATATGTATGGAAACTGCAATACCTAAAGGATCGTGAATTTTGATTGCAACCGATGTCGTCTGTGCAGCTCAAGTAGCCTAAGTAACGCTCTCAGTTTTGACATCTTCCGTGAAGTCCCGTTAACTTCACCCAACCTGGCTCTACCTGGCTCTGGAAGACACCAGCACTTTGCTGAAGCTCTGAAAGGGTAACACGGGGCATTGGCATTGAGCAGTGCAACCAAAGCCCTTCCTAAACCTCTCTCTGGCAGAGCAAAACGCCTCTGGAATGTGTTATGGACAACCTTATGCCTACAGCAAGAGATCAAAGGCACACGCACTCTCAGAGTTAAATCAACAGTGAGGATTTTGCTGTGCAGGTGTCAATGAAGAGCCACCAGCCTCAGACGACGCCAGGGCTCCAGCACAGCTCTGATCTTGTCCGCTGGGGGGTTTCTGTCACTACCGTAGCAATGGGTCACGTGGTGTTCAACGTGTCTCATCTTCTTCGGGCTGTCGTAGCTGAGTGGGTAGAGAGTCTAGTGATCAGAAGGCCACCGGTTTGCCTCCAAGCCTCTACATGTCCCTGGCCTGAGCAAGACATATAACCGATGTCCGATTGCGGTGAAACTTTGCACGCACATTCGCACTACCTTGAGCAACAAATGCTCATGCTTCTGGAAACACTGGAGGCATTTTTTATACTCTTTTGATCTGGGCTTTATGGAGTGAAAACAGTCTGGTACACTCAGGCTACCTATGTGTTGTTATTGTCTGTTTTGTATCTCTATTGTGTCTGAAATAAAGTTTATATATAATTGAGGCAGATTTTTGCTAACACATTTTTTGACACATTATCTCTCACGTGATCAAGATGGATCTGTCCGATTCTTCATATTCCATCAACATTGCTGGCCCACAATAACCTATCTGACCTGGTGGAGACACACCCCTCCATCGCATCATATACCAAGGAATCCATCGGTTCAAGATTTATAGGCCAAATGGTCTAATGGGCTGTTATAACGTCACCATAAGGCAGATTTAAAATACGTTGCACCGCCGATCTGACCAATATGCCTGAGTCATAGTGTCGGGGTCTTTTTCACCCGTTGTACCCGTCTGTCTGTGTGCCTTTTGTGCCAATCTATGGAGATCTTTGCATCTATCTGTCTACCTGTGTCCCTTTTATGCACATAATATATCTCTGTATCTATCAGTCCTCGTCCCTTTTATGCCTATATATTGTCATGCCCATATTTGGGTATATCAGTTGGATCGGCGGTATCCAAACGTCTCGACGGCGGGCACCCGCACTCCGTCGAGTCCTTGCCGATGCGCGCCGAGTTTGAAGTCGGTCGGTCCCATATATGCGCATGACCATAGGCATAACGGTCCAGACAAAAAAAAAATGGCGAACCACTGCTCTATCCAGCCCCTGGCACATGTGGTGCACAGTAAAATCCTCAGTCTTAATTTAAGACTGTACAAATGGACTCTCAGAGTCAAATTAATAAACACTGAGGATTTCAGGTGGTTCTGTTGTTCTCAGGTCATACTGGCAGAATGTGAACTAGGGGTGCAACGGTTCAGTTAGCCCATGGTTCGGTTCAAATCTCGGTTTTTGGGTCACGGTTTCGGTCCAGAAAAAAAATATATTTCCAAAATGTTCTCTTTAGTTGACTTATTACTGTAGTGATAAAAAAATAAATTATATTTGGACATTCCAGTATTTTCTGCCATTCATTATTATCAAGGCATTTATTTTTACCTTTACCAGCCTATCACTGATTTACTTATATGATTATGCTCAAGGCAAAAAAATGCACCTTATGTCACTATGCCTCACACGTGTGCGGGGAAGGTACTGTCACAAAGAAAATCTCTTCAAAGTTTAGTTTGGCGCTATTAAACATCGGATTTTAATCTCTGCATAAGGATTTAAGGAAATGCTTATAACGCTTACAAGAAGTCATCGAGTACTTTCTTGAAAGTGGTCTGACGGAAATAAGAACTGGTGCCATGGTTTTGCACTTTTTTCTGTTTTTCATGTGTCTATGAGGTTAATAGAACTTCATTAAGCCCCCTGGTGGTGTTTTTATGGTGTTTTATGTCTTCTCTGACTATTTTGAGTTTCTTCCTTGAGGCTGAAACCTTGAGGGTCAAATGTGCCAATAGAAAAACAGTGCTTTAGTGACACAGTAAACATATACCCTCCCCCTCATTATCATAACACAACAGGTGTGGGCATGAGGAGGAGGAGGGACTAGGAGAGGTGGGTGGTGCTAAGGTGGTGGAGGAGGTGCTAAGGTGAGAACCAGGTATACTTAATGAACTGGAGGCGTGTCCACAGAAAAACATAATTTTCTGTACACCTTTTTGAAAAAAAATCTTCCTCCTAGTATAACCATAATACCTGATGATTATGTTTAAGGGGGGGGGGGGGGGGGGGAATCACTGAAAATCACGGCACCCCGTCTTTAAATGAGCTCCTGCAAGGAGTGGAGAGGACAACAAGTCTAATCATTTTGCTCATTTATCAATCTGATGGTGTCCCCCGCCAATCTACAGGCTTCCAATGTGTCATGATGCTTGTGGATCAGATGTTTTTGGCGAGCAACACCAGTTGGATTCACTGGCGGATCACAGGGAATCCCGGGATTTTCTTTAATTTTTTTGCAAAACTGAAAACCTGCAGTTCGTAAAGGAGTGAACTGTACAGTTCGGTTTTAACCCGAAAACGGCTGCACCCCTAATGTGAACACAATACACAAAGAGAGAGAGAGTGACTGTGGGCCACGGATGGTTTACTTAATAAGCACTAATTCACTCCAGGCCATGGTATATTGTCATTATATCACAGCTAAGGGCCATTGTTGGAAAGCCCCCCTTAGGTGTTGATGTTGAGGAAGTATTTGGCGAGTGTTCAGAGTTCTGATGGTTTGAGAGAAGACATTGTTAAACAGCCTGCTGGTGCTTGCCTGGATGGGCTACTCTTAAACCTCCTAACAGATGACAGGAGTGCAAAGCGATGGCGGGAGGGGTCAGTCGCCTCATACGGGATACAGAATAAACAAGTTGAATTGGAAGTGATGACACAAAGAAAGCAGACAAATCTGAAACTGAACACTATAACTGAAGCTGATGAATGGGTTCTTTCTCCTGATTGGATTATATTGGCAACCCACCTGGAAATGTATTTTCTGTTTATTAACACATCAACCGCCAAGAACGTAGTCCTACGGTCCGTTAAATCCAACTGTTAAGCGCCGAGACCGTAGTGCTACGGTCCGGGTGCTTTTTCCTTTTTTTCGATTTTTTTTTTTTTCAATTTTCTACGGGGACCATTTTCAGTGTAACACCACCGGAAGTCAACCGGAAGTGCGATCCCGTTTTTTGTTTCCCGTCGGCCTCCATTCTAAGTAGCACACTAAAACCTGCATAGTTTTTCCTCCTCGCATTTCCCATGTTAACATAAACGGTCAGAACTCAAACATGGCGGCTCCGTTTGACACGTGGTATGGACTAATAGACGCAGGGACATGTGCACATTGTTTACAAACAGTCCATCGCGCATTCTAAAGGATTTTAACGGGGCCTATGGCGACTTGAAAAAAACAAAAAACAACAATAAAACCTTGGCACTGTTGAGTACATTATGAGATTAGCCCTTGGCGGTGGATGTGTTAAAGAGCTGGAGAGAGTGAGAGACGGGAGGATCTATGTTACTGAACAACTGTAACATCCCCAAGACGGAGAAACAGGACTTGATTCACCGCTTGTAAAGTTATTGTAAGTTTGTAAGGCAATTCATTCAATAGCATATAGCAATTACGCACATCTAGTAAAATATTATCTATTTACGTAATGCAGGTTTCATTTTTTTGTTTAAAGTGTCAATGATGGCTAGAGGTTAGTAATTTACTAGTAGTAAATTACTAGTAGTAAATGTACTAGTAGTAAATTACCGCTGTATCTCTGCATCTGTCAGTTACCATACTGTGGATGACATGAACGCTTGGAAAAACGTTGCTCATCACCACAGTGCTCCATGATGACCACATATCACCAGCATGTAATACATATAACAATCTCTGGGACTCAGTAGAGGGTGTTAATCCCTGTTTAATGAGCTCCCGCTTTGCCAGTGGCTTTCCAGCCACATCCCTGGACAGTGCCACAGTGTCTGTGTGTGTGTGTGTGTGTGTGTGTGTGTGTGTGTTTGTGGAGCAGGAGCTGGAGCTGGAGAATTGAGCAGAAGAGGGAGAGGCTCCACTCTCCAGTCCCTTAGATTGACAGTCAGAACTCAACCACACAATTTCATGGTTTGTGGGCAGTGCATACCACGGCTTTCCCAACCCAGAGACCTGTGTGTGTGCGTGTGTGCGCGTGCGTGCGTGTGTGTTTGTTTGTGTGTGTAGTTGCTTTCACAGTATGCACCAGCAAACACTAACACACACAGAAAACTGGCATGTGGTCAAGAGTGTGTGCATAGGAACACAAACCCACACACAAACCCACCCAATGCCAACCCAATGCTAACACCGCGGGAAATAGGAAATCAAATATTAATCCTTCAACGCCCTCCAGAAATTGAAAAAAAAGAGGAAAAAAAGAGTGTGACTTACCATTTTATTATTGATTTCATGAAAATGAATTTCACAGACTTTCTCTACAACGTCTTCAGTCTCAAAAGTTATGAAACCAAATCCTATGCAGAGAGACAAAAAGAGGGGGGGAAATAGGCAGAGAGATTGAGTTAGTGGGCAACTTTTTCCATGACAAAAAAGAAAAGAAAAATGCACCATAGTCTGCATAAAATCCGATTTATACTCGTACGATGGTGTCACGTGCCGAAAAGAGCAGTTGTGTACGACTCTGATGAAGATGCTCCTGGATTCGAAACGTCAGTCCTTATATAGCACCTTACAGATAAAAAAGGCATTTATAGTGCTCCAGCGCCTCATTTATTTTGTCTCACAGCATGTCATGTCAGAACATGCTGTGAGCTTGTATATCTGCCATTTTCAGCATGCAACACCAGCGCACAACAAAGTATAAATCAGGGCTTCATTATGAGGAGCACGACACACTGCGATACGTGGGCCTGTTTTTGGAGATTGGCTCGGGCATACAAAAGTGAACAAGTTAACAAGACGTGCATTGTCCTTGCTAAATCAGGAATATGATGAAATCTGCCACATTATTAAGGGCACTGGAGGACCTCTGCCACAAAGACAGGATGGAAAAAAAACAGCACAAAGACCATTTAATGAGATTCATGGAGCCAGAGCTCCAGCATCTGAATTTCATTAAATGTATTTTGTGTTCTTTTCATTGAAGTTTCAACTGTATAACAAGCCCTCGTTTTTATGTTAATGCAGGCCTCAAAAATGAACGTACCATTGACTGAGGGATTTTCATTGGGTATTTTATGAGATAAAAGCTTAACCCTGTCTTTCAGCGCAAAGACAGAGGGACTAGATGGTTTCAGACTGCTGAGCACAAGAGGATTGCAATGCTCCCCGCTGTGTTTTGATGGTGACGCACAAAGCAATCTTGCGACTGTATAGTCCAGGTTGAAAGGGAAACTGATATTCTATTGCTTTGTGCAAAAGAGGGACCCCCCCCCCCCCCCAACACACACACACACACACACACACACACACACACACACACACACACACACACACACACACACACACACACACACACACACACACACACACACACACACACACACACCACACACACACACACACACAGAAAGGGAACACAGGCTGTGGGGGGGGAAGGCAGCGAGGGGTGCTGAAAGGAGATGAGTTTCTTTTCAATATTGAAAACCACAGTCGATGAAATAAAAACGATTCAGGGATGAACTTAAACAGACATGACTATAAACAGCCCCCGTTTGACTGACAGGCACACATGCACATTATCTGGCAGTCATTATAAATGAACGTCGGATGCTGTACTAAGGATAAACTGTATCACCTGCTGAATGTGACGAGGGCACTGATGCACTAATACAAGCAGGGAGACAAAGGTTCAAATGTCACATGTTGATGCACGTTAGACTATAATAGTCCTGGAAGGAAATTCAAATGCTATGCATGCAGTCGAACATAACACATAAACAGCGGTCGGTTCCTCTGTTAGATCACTGACATGACTTTACCAGGACTATAACAAATGGATCAGGGTTAGAGGTTGCCAAGTGAACTGTATGCCCCCAGCGTCCTGTGCATGGACATGTTCGCATATCACTCCTCACACACACACGGACACACACAAGGACACACACAAGGACACGCACGCACGCACACGCACACACACACACACACACACATACACACACACACACACACACACACAGTGGCGTAACGCAGAATCGCGGGGCCTCCCCGCGGGAGTTTCACATGAGGCACGCACATGAACCTGCGCGCGTGCGCTTCGCGCACGCACGTGAAAAAAAAATCGGGTCTAATTTGGGTCTAATTCGGGTCTAATTCGGTTCTATTTGACCAATATAAATCAACTTTTTTCTTTTTTTTTGCTGTAAAAATATTTGTATCAGCGCAGGCGGGGCCCCCCCTGCTGGTGGCCCCCCCGCACCGCATCGCTTGCTACCCCTCCGTTACGCCACTGCACACACACACACACACACACACACACACACACACACACACACACACACACACACAAACAAAGATCAGATAACATTCACTGTATGCATGTCACAGATATTAGGTATGACTAGTCATAATAGCTGGCTGTCATTTTCACACACCCAATTATTTACAGAAAAATATATATATATTCTTTACGAACCATTTAAGGCTACAAGATGTAGACTTCATATTGTTCAATCTAACTTTGGTTCGCAGCCAGTCAGAAAATCACATACGAATTCTGGTTCTGTCACCACTCTATCACAGTTTAACCACTTCCCAGCGAGTGAGCTACTGGGTTCTATCCACCGTTTGAAATTCGTTTTTTTTTAAATGTATTTTTAAAATTTTTATCCCTCGATTTTTGTAACCCTTTTTTCACCTGGTGCCAATTTGCTAAGTGATCCTGGGCACTACACTCCCCCCACCAGCCTAGGGAGGCCAGGGCCGAGCTCATGCCTCCTTCAATGCATGAGAGCCAACTGACCTTCTTTTCACCTGACAGGGGGGAGTTTCCCTGGTAGGACGTAGCGCGTGGAAGGAACACGTTATTCCAACCATTTCCCTTCCCCTCCATCAGGCGCCCCGGCTGACCAGGGGGAGGCAGTATAGTGACCAGGATTACTACATGTTTTTGTGAGGGTATTAACTACCCTAGGAGACATGGGGAGAACATTTGAAATGAGAGTTTCTCCGAATGGAGATTGAGTGGCAGGCCACACGAGACAACGTGCTAGGAAACAGCTTTGCCAACAACAGTATAGTTTGCAGGAGGGGCCTACGTATTTTACTCCTATTTTATTTACCCCAAATTTGTCACATAGAGACAACCCAGAGCCAATAAGTGCCCGACGAATGCTGAAAATGTCACTGTTTATTGCAGAAACATGATTTTCTTTATTTTTACCAGGTACACATGATCTTGGGAGTCAAGTAGCAATGGCCGTCCAACTTGCCATTTTATATGCCATACGGTTTGCCTGTAATTGGCCTCAAAATGAGTGGGAGGGACCTATTTCTAACAAAAAATGCCATACATACAGTGGGTGACCATTGACTTTGTCGCTTTTCATAAGAGAATCACTTCACTCATTTGCCTCACCCGCTTTGCAGTAAATTTAAGTTCCAAATACTACCACAAGGTGCCGCTTTGGAGTCACTTTTTTTGTGACAGAGAGACAGACAGACAGACAGACAGACAGACAGACAGACAGACAGACAGACAGACAGACAGACAGACAGACAGACAGACAGACAGACAGACAGATAGATGTCTTATATTAATAATAATAATAATAATAATAATAACTAGCAATAATTACGTGTGCTTAGAGCGTTTAAATTGGGTTTTCTGTTCAGCGTCGGGCAGTCAGGAACGCATCTCTGTCATTTTAGAAATGTCACACATTGGTTTCTGTCTGTCTGTCTGTCTGTCTGTCTGTCTGTCTGTCTGTCTGTCTCAAAAGTCTGTGGAGAGAGAGAGAGAGAGAGACAGACAGACAGACGTCTTATATGTTTTTTTTTCTCGCATCAATTTCTGTATAGTATCATTGTACCACTTTCCTCTGTAAATGAAATAGTCTAGTTAGTGTAGCGGTTAAAACTGATGTCGCGTGATTTTACGACCCGGGTTCGAATCCCACGCTATAAGCATGCTGATCTGCTATTTTTACTTTTACTTCTACTCCACTACATCTCAGAGGAAAATATTGTACTTTTACTCCACTACCATTATTTGAACGCTTTAGTTACTAGTTACTTTGCAGATATAAATCATTACATTATAAAACATACATTATTTGCCCTATTTCACATAGTCTATTTGAAAATGGCCGATCTACAAGCTCACAACGCATTGCGACGCATTGTGAGCTTGTAGATCAGCTATTTTCAAATATTTCAGTACTTTAAGTATATTTGCCAATACTTTTGTACTTTTACTTTGATTGAACTCAAGTAACATTTTGAGTTCATCCATGACCGTAACAGACGACCGTCATGTGATCCATGGCCAACAGCGAGGCGTTTGTTTTCATTCTTATAAAACCGCGTGGCTCATTTATATGCACGTGAAAGTAACTAAGCGGAAAGTAACTAAGTACATTTACTCCATGTCCACTTGTTGCTGACGGTGCGTGGTAGTGTAGGAGCAGCGCTGTAAAAGCCCCAAGCGTCATCGGTGCAGGAAAGATGCGTATTTGGTTGTACACACGGAGACGCAAGGGTGGCGTTTTCAGTCGGAATTCAAATCATGATGCAACACTTTGTGAGCTTTTATGGGACACTGTTGTACAACAAAGTAGAATTCATTTGTGAAGAAAGAAAAACCCATTAACAGTTGAAAATAGCCTACACCCTACACCATTTCTGCCCATCCCTCTAACTTCATGTAGGCGCATTAAAAATATCAAAATTGGCCGCTCTGAATTTGTATCTGAACAAATACTTTGATAGAAGAGATAGGCCTACAGAGGTACTGTAGGGGGGAGGGGGAACCTGATAGCATAGCAGAGTTCCTCACTTGGCTTATTTGGAATAGGCTGCATACATTAACATAACCGGTTTGGCAAGAGACTGGGCCAGTGTTGTAGGCTAGTGCTAATTTTGGAAGTGGGGGAGCGCGGTTCTTGAGCGGATTGGAGTTTTTTTTGTTACTTTATTTCGGTTTTAGGGTTAAGCTCTGATCCACCCGCCCCCCCCTCCCACGAAAGCCCCCCGACCCCCCGCACGCAACCACTCCGCCGCGCTGCGCCAGGCCGCGCTGCGCTAAAACGCACTGTCTGTGCCTGTGGTGGCCAACTGAAAGCTATAATAACATAGTAGTATGACAAGGGTGCCATTATATTCAATGATATTCAATTGTTTTGTGGAAAACACATGGCTCATCATGCTTAATTAAAGAGAGACTCACTTGCCTTTTCTAAGTGCTTTTCATTGTTTGGACAGAAGAAATTGTAAACATTTAGCCAATATTCGATCATCATTAAATAACAGACAGTGAACTGGTAAACTGGTGACAGCATGTCATGGATAGCACATTAATTCTTAAACAATATTGAGGAGGAAATAATTATAAACGAGGAAATAAAATAAAACAAACCAAAAAGACGCCAATAACCCCTGTCTTATAAAAACTGCCAAAGTGGCTCGGGGTTATCTGACATGACAGGCTGTGCCACTTTGGTTTTTGTGCTTTCTGCCGTGCGATGTGCTCGCAGCCAAGTCTTGACATAAGGCTCTGGATTCCAGGACCTAAGCGGAGGTCCATGCTGTCTAATAAACATCAGAGCCGACACACGTTCTGTATGCAGTCGCGAACGGAGTGATGTTATTATGAGGTTCAATGTTCATCAAACTAGAGAGAGAGAGAGAGAGAGAGAGAGAGAGAGAGCAGTGTCCCATAAAGTAGTAGTGGAAATAGCCGATCTACAAGCTCACAAAGTGTTGCACCATGATGCTTTGCGAGCTTGTAGATCTGCTATGTTTTAAAATAAAAGTCTGTCTGTTGGTTTTATGAATATTAATCCATTATACATACATTATATATATATAACGCACTGGCCAATACAAACTAATAGACGAGAATGAATAATTTGTATGCTCATCGCGTGGGATTCGAACACGGGTCGAAAAATCACCGGACATCAGTTTTAACCGCTACACTAGCTGGGCTGTTTCATTTATAGAGGAAAATGTTGGAATATTACTACACAACAATTGATGCGAGAAAAAAAAAACATATAAGACGTCTGTCTGTCTGTCTCTCTCTCTCTCTCCACAGACTTTTGAGACAGACAGACAGAAACCAATGTGTGTCTGAACATTTCTAAAATGACAGAGATGCGTTCCTGACTGCCCGACGCTGAACAGAAAACCCAATCTATTGGCAAGAGAAAAAAATACGTTTATTTTCCCGTCTCGTTTTATCAATTAAGACGTTAAAATTAAACTAATGTTAAGCGCAGCATCATGCTATCTAACTTTATTTGCTTAATATTTTGCTTAATATAAATGTCACATCTTGTACTGTAAGCAACATACAGGATCTTTCTCTGTCTTTATAGGAAAAACAGTGCCTAAAAACCCCAAAACAAACAATTTTGCTATTCAAATGAGCTATTGGCATGATAAAACATACGTTTACATTTTCCAAAGCAAGTGTCAAAACATAATACAAAAGTGTAAAGTAATGTATGTACAGTTTGGAGAGGATATACAGTAACTAGTAACAAATATATTCTTGCTGTCTGCTGTGGGCTGTAGGCAGTAGACCGCTGCTGCCCCTAGTGGCACAGAGTGGAAATCATACATGCCCTGCATGAAACGCATGAGAAGAATGAAAAAAAACGACAAAGTCAATGGTCACCCACTGTATGCCGTTGAAGGGCCTCTATAGAGCACACCCCTCCGAAAGCACTTTCACTTCTGCCCAATACAAATGCGAAAAGTGGCACTGTATATTGTGGAAATGCTATTTCCCCCTAGCTTCCTAACGTCCTGACGGCTGCAACCCACAAGCGCGGAGCACCCTTTTCTCGTTGGAATCGCATTGGGCAGATTAAACAACAAGGATTACTAATGTGATGTTATTCTATAAGACAGGATTTCAATTTCTGCCCAGGAATGCAAACGCTGTTGTACGAGAGTGTGAGATGAGCGGGGCACGAGAGGTGCACGTGAGGCGAGTTAAGAGGCGTGGTTGTAGGAGCTGGAATGGCACCAAGTTACCGGCTTCCCTTCCTGTCCACACCGCCTCCGCCAGCCACTTGTGACGGCAGACAAATAAGCCACCAGGATTCATTTGTCACAGAGGAGGGGATGGGAGAGGAGAGTCTGGGCCTAGGGAGAAGTGGACGGGCATGAGAGAGGAAGCAAGAGGGCAGAGATGGAGATGGATGAAGAGTGGGATGAAGAAAGAGAGGAAAAGACACATGACGAGTAGAGAGGTTAACTCGTGCTCCCTGTCACCACGCCCCACCCCCTCACCCCACCCATCGCTGCCACACACTGAGGCGAGCAGCTCCCCATTTAACTTGACAGGACATTTTTCACTCAACAGCTATGGGCTTATGGGTCGGGTCAAAAGCTCCGGCAAGACAGACCGGCCTCTATCAGCAGTCTACAGTTAAAGCTGCTGAAAGGGATCAGTGGTCGAAATAAACAGAAAGGAATCGGTCAATCTGTTGAACGAATGTGCACACTGCGCGGCACGAATCACAAGGCGCCCACAAAACACACTGTGTACCTGTCTGCAAATACAAAACATGCGCACGCACGCACGCACGCACACCTGCTGTCCTTCATAATGCTCCTCACTCACATGTGGTTTATACTGTAGGGACCTCTGGAGCCTCCAGTGAAATGCTGCTTACTCTAGCCTTAGTCCATCCTGGTCTATATACTGTAGTATCTAGTCTCTTTTACAGACCATTCCAGGCTGCGATGCAACAGCGGCAGGCAGGGATATGACTGCCCGTTCATCCATCTCCCTCACCACCCACCCTTCTGCAGGGTTAACCAGCCATGTTAGATTGTACTCATGTCTACTGCTTTCCTGGTCCAAACCTTCAGACTGTGAGATTGTCGAGGTCTGTCTGGATCGACAGACACAGGGGCCTCTAGTTTGAGGGTGGCAACATTAATGTTTATCGGCAGCACAATTGATGGGTTCGAGAGTTTGACGCAGCTGCGCTGTCAGTACAGCTGGTGCTGTACTGAACTAAAAAGGTGGGCTTAATGAACAGGGACAACCCGCCACAGGAACACTAGCATTTATAGCATTTTATTTCACAACTTTATTATCCATGTCTATGTGGTTTTCTAAATAAAGGGCAAGAAGGATGCGACATTTGTTTACCGGTTAGATATGGCTGTCATTAACCAAACTTGGACATTAAATCGTTAGCAGAATATTGCTGACACACCCATATGCAGGAACACCACATCCACAGTGGGGGTTGCAGCTCACAATGCTTGGGAATCTTGGCGCTGACAGGAGATTTCGTTAGCACCTGCATGGAACTTGGAGAAAACATTGTGCTGCTGGGTAGTTAGTTGAAGGCAGAATGCCCTCTTTAGTGCCTTAAAACTAGAGGCCAACGTGTCAAACACCCTCACTCACTGTAAAAAAAAAAAAGAAAGATAGAAAAAACTCACCCAAAAAACACAGTTGCCTAGCTTAAACAGTAGCCTTTAAATGTGTGTCCATGGATTTTCAATAGGCAGGCTGATAATAGGTGTTTTGTAGTTTTTGGCGGGGGGAGGATGCTCTTGGCTGACTAGACGCTTGATTATTAGAGAAAGGCCAAGGTTGGCCACAACTCAACACTCCACAGAATGAGTCAGGGAGCCTCTCTTCACAGCCTCTCCGCTCTCCTTCTTTATTTCCACTCTCGTGCCAAATATTTCCTCTTTGAGTTCTCTCACTTTCTCTGACTACCCACCCACTTCCCCGCTTCCCCACCCCTGCATTAAAAGCTGGAGCTGTCAGAGGCAGCTCAGTGTATTTAGAAAAAAACAGCTCTGAAGACCTTTCTCTGTTCGCACCAGACAATGGGAGAAACTTGCAAACCAGTGCAGAAAAGTTGAATAGTTTGTCTTTGAAAAGCGGCATCTCAAATTTAAAACCTGGTGGTTATTTGATTAACTGGGTTCTTGTCTTTCATGTTCAGCACTTGGGACTGAGGGTGAAATTAATTGTTTTTAGGCTTTTGTCGCATAGAGGTTACAGGTCAGGGTTCATAGGCACAGGCTCATGTGATGTTGGACACAGAAGAGGTCCTAAATTTCCTTTATGCATTGGTGGGGGTTCTTGCTTGTTGGACTGGTAACCAGTCTAACTAGCGTACTTCTGGGAACTAATGCATTTACGGTGCGTTTACATGCGCTCTGAGTGACACCTACTCCACTCAATGTTTGCTGCTCTTTGCTCCAACACTCTAGGAGACTTGTCTGGATAAGCTGTCACTATTTCAAACAAATACACAGTATAAAAAACAGTATATTAAGGCCCTGACACACTGCAAGCTTCATTGACGGAAGTGTCCCTGACGCACGTCAAGTTAGACCACTTATATTTATTCGAAGTGTCAAATCATCTCTATTCGGCGATGTAATGTATCGTTGCTTCGCGTTTTGTATTGAGCCTCCGTACCTGCCGTGTACCTGTGTTGTCTCTCATTGCTCGCTTGTCTTCCCCACCGGCACACATGAGGATTTCTGGCCATGTCATGGTGTCTTTAACACTGCCCTGATTAGACATGACTAAGCTGTCACTAAATCAGGGACCAGAGTAGATTGGTGTGTTCCTGCTGGGCATGTTCCAGTGTCTCCACTCCTTTTTGCGATGCCTGCTTCTAACACACACACACTACTACTGCTAGGAGGCCTTTGACGTCTTCAACCCTCTGCTATTACTAGAGCCCAGTGTTTTAACATTCTGTTTAATACAGTCAATACCATGAACGTTCCAACAGCACAAGGCAAAGAGGCGATAGAAGGGAGACAGTGATTGACAGAAAGAGAACACTTGATATAGCCGAGGTAACCCTGCTGGAGAATGGAGAAGTAATGGCTTGCATGCAGCAATATAACACCAATAACAATACATCTGTTGTACTATAGTTTACTTGAGGTGAGCTACATATTTGGAAGTATTATGCTTACAGAAAGATGTTCAAAGGGACGACATACCTTTTGCTTGAGATCACAGGCATAATTATTTTACACTTTTTACAAATTCTGCTTAATTGACACAGTAACACTGTTATATAGATAGACCTTTATTGAGCCCGTGGCAGAAATTCAGTCGCCAAGAGGCAGTACAGCAGCTAGAGTTATAGAGATACAGATAGGATATACAGTAATACTAATACAAAGGGAAGAACTAAACAGCAGGTGACAATTTAGTCTCTTTCTGAGTAAATCTCAGAAAGAGACGGTGTGACCATGGCCAAGTGTTCAAGCTACTGTAAATGGAGTTATAGGATTAGTTTGGGATTGGACGAGGACTGCCAGAAAAGAGTATGAACTGTCTGCCTTGAAGGTTTCCCTACCAGTTTTTTAAGCATATTTCAGCATACTTCAGTCAAATTTCAGAAGACACTTCAATATTGATTGCTCTAGTCTAGAGTGTCACAAAATATTTTAACCACAGAGGGAGAGAGGGAGAGAGAGAGAGAGAGAGAGAGAGAGAGAGAGAGAGAGAGAGAGAGAGAGAGGGCGAGGGCGAGGGCGAGAGACTGAATATGCCCTGAGTAATTCTATGGAAAAGGAATTAGAGGATATTGTTAAGCACTTAACCACAAACATTTTCATTTAATTGGTTGTGAGCTTGTAGATCAGCTATTTTCAAAATCCTTTCAAAATGTTTTTCTTTTCTTTCTTTTTTACATTTTGCCTATAATGACCAAAATTGGAACACAGAGTCGTTAATGCAACAGAGTTGTTTACCACTGATCATTCCAGGACACACTCTGAACTAAAAGTTGCAGTGGTAAGGCACCAACAGCACACCACTGTGGATATGTAGGAACACAATATACATATATTTGCATGTGCCTGTCTTTTTATTCTTTGATTAAACATTTACAGTAAGACACACAATATGTCTTTGTCTGTTTTCTCTGTGTTCAGCAGCACGACTTCGCTCTGCTTGCTCGCTGAGGGAACTAGTTTGTCTGTGTCCCTATGTAGGTCAGCTAGTAGCCTTGGCAATCAATTTCTACTGTCCTACATAAAGAGACACCCCATGATGCGCGCGCACACACACGCACGCCCCCACGCACACACACATTTCTGATGCCGCCATCCCTGGTCGTTACCCCCTATTGATTTCAGATTTAACCTTACCAACAACCCCTTTCGAATTCGAACCTTAAACAATAGCTGTACACCTAACCATTAGGGCTGTCCTCAACTAAAGAAATTCTTGGTGGACTAATCGATCAGTTGATTTAATCAACAAACTCTGTGCAATTGTGTTGTACTGCATACTAAAGCAATAAGCCCTGAGAGGCCATGGTGTGCAGTGATTTTAGAACAGTTAAGGGCTGTTGTTAGGTATGATGGCGTACGTCTACTCTGCACAACCGCAAACTAACCATTTAACTGTAATCTGTTTAACGATCCCGGTCTTTGTCATTAATTTCATCTCTCTACATTATTTAGTTGTTTTTTTTTCATCCTCTATCCTGTCCATCTCTTTCCATCACTCATCCTTGATTAGTCCACAGTAAATAAAAATTCACAACAAAATCTGGCATTTTAAAACAATATATTTGGTGCAGTAATATTGATGTAATGCGGTCACAGGTGTTTATAGAGTAAATATTCTATACTATAAAACACACCTGTGACTGCATTACAATACACGTGGCTCAGCTAATCATAATCAAGGACTGGAACTATCCATTTTATAAAATCATGCAGAGACCAGCCGCTTCAGGTTGGAGAGGATGAGACAAACAAACAAAAGTAAAGTAGCACACACCAGTGTTGCAGCGGTGATCATTATTAAAATAAAGAAGTCACACAGCTTGTGACTAGGTTCAGAACTGAACTGAACATTCTAATGCTGATTTTACAATGGCTACTGTGTATCGAAAGTTGTAGACTGGCAGATTTAAAGGTTTATATCTAGAGTTTACAAGAGATGTGAATGAAAAAAATGCATGAAAGAACTACCGTAACCAACTACAAAGTTGAATACTGAACAGACCAAGCTGTCTTGTCCTGACTAACTTTGACTACGTCGGGAGATCAGATCAGGTGACATAGGGTGACATTTCACATAAGAAAGTTGCAAAACCTCATAGCCTACATATAATGATCAACTGATTTTGCCATTCTACGCCTGCGTGAGAGAAAATAACTCCATACCAATATGGGCAAATATGTGAATGAATAATGTTAAAACCTGAGGGGCAAAAATGGTGATTGACTGCTTTCCCACTACCAGTAGACGAGTACACAGACATGACATCTGACCTCTTCACTTTTCCTGATCTTTCCCTATAAAGTATTCCCCCCCCCTCCCCATTGTCATGCCTGGTTTGCCAGGTGTGAAATGAGGCCAATTCGCACCTGGCACCATTGCACACCTGGCAAATGCCCACCTTTCTCCGTGACAATGCTTGGACAATCCACTGATGTTCCACTGAAGTGCCAATGGCAGACTCTCTGAAACTTTGAAATGCCACATCTGCAGCTTTCCGTTTTGGTTTCTGGTGTGTGACGTTCAACCTAGATCATAATACAGACACAACACCCTCTACAGAAGCTATATCCACCATTACAAATACAAGGATCTATCATCTTATCAACCGAACCGTGACTTTCTATCACCAGAAATTAGCGTATTTCATAAAATAAGAGTGGAAGTCACTCTCTCTCCACATGCACGCACGCGCACACACACACACACAGCCTCACTATCTTTTTGGTTGTAATATTTCCTTGCACACTGTGCTCGTAAATTACACTTCCTTACAATGGCAACAATGCCTCACGCACGCACGCACGCACGCACGCACGCACGCACGCACGCACACACACACACACACACACACACACACACACACACACACACACACACACACACACACACACACACACACACACACACACACACACACACACACACACACACACACACACACACACACACACACACACACACAGGTATATCTTTATCTTTTTTTCTCACTGGTAACGCTGCCAATACATAACTTGTAGTGGTGTGGCTCAGTAGAGCAGCACAGCTCATGTGCTGATTACGTCACATACAGTAAACCTGTATGGATGATTAGTGAACGCTAGGGAGACATAATACTGTAGTGGTCACTAACTAACTAACTGGACAGGCGGTTAAAGTTTGAATTCACTTAAAAAATATGTGCAAAAGCAAACCTTAACATTGTACGCCATACTCTTGACCTTACCCATTTCCTTAGTACGAACGGTGTATGGACGTACAGTAATGAGATTCAAAGGTCTGAACCTCAAGAGGATTCTCCATTCAAGACTGGCAGTCTTTTGTGCAAAAGCGAAAGACTCAACTCAATGGATGTCTCAATCTCCATCACATACAGTAACAACCAATATGGACTCGGGCCAGGAAGGTTTCCCAAACCCTTTGAGACACAATGATGAATTTCTTTTGAGGAGCGAAGCAAGGCAGAATTGGGAATGCACGAAACAGATAGGCACCTTTTGTGCCTTCAGCCTGATTGATATACAGTAGATACCAGTTTCATTCTATTTAATTAGCATTTCTCATTCCTGACGAAAATGCAGAATCAGAATGGGAGATGATCAGAAACAAGTGAATGGTTTGCGATATTTGCATGGATAGAGACAGGCAGACAGACGATAACCTTAGGGCTAGTAGATGAAAACAGTTTTTGCGTGTAAAATGATGTGGATGTGGATCACCACCTGGCACCAAAGCCTTCATCTGAGAATTCACTCATGACCTAATTGCTTCTTATTTGATGTAATCTCCTAGAAGGTTGTTACCTACTCCGTAATGTATGCAGTTTGCATTATTACACATTGAATTATCTACAAGGAGACGATAAAAGCAGCATTCTTTATAGTGAATTGGCGTCTTGCTGGATTTAAGGCCATGTTCAAGAATTGGGAGGTATTTAAATATGATTGACTATTGACGCACGCACGCGCACACACACACACACACACACACACACACACACACACACACACACACACACACACACACACACACACACACACACACACACACACACACACACACACACACACACACACACACACACACACACACACAGCTCAGGCCAAAGTGGCTGAGGTAGGTTTTGATCATGACATCACACAATAATATATCAGGTTAAGTGTCAGCAAGCAGGGTGTGATGTCACCTTGACACCAGTGACCCTGTGTGTCATGGATATCCCTCTTCCACCAACACGCACGCACGTAGGCAGTCGCGTACGCGCACACACACGCACGCACACACACACACACACACACACACACACACACACACACACACACACACACACACACACACACACACACACACACACACACACACACACACACACACACACACACACACACACACACACACACACACACACACACACACACACACACACACACACACACACACAGTAAAATTATACCCACACTTACACGCATGACAGAAAGAGTGTGGAGTGCACAGAAGGGCTGTCAGCCTAGGTCATTTGTATGTGTAACAGACTCTTCCCAGCCTCCATGGTTTATCCCATCGCTCATGTGCAGCATAATTGGCTATATAATCAAATGTAAAAATGTACAGAGTGCAGCAGTTTCATCACTTTGGAATATCCTTTAATCACTTCCTTTGGGCCCCAGCCAAGATGAATTAGCATGGATGAGATAGACGCACACAGGACAGAGGCTGCCGTTTATTTAGTTCTTTGTTTATGTTATTCAGTTCACGGATGTGTCTCCTTCTCTCACATCGGCTCCTCATGGGGTTCCTCTGAAGAAGAAGTGCATTTTGGTGTGGTCAGGATGTCACATTAGCACACAGATTGCTTAAAGATGTCAATGCAACCAAGCCAAGTGAACTCAGATGGTCTGACAAAGCACCAGGACACCAGGGGCCATATGTACTGTATCAGGGGTGTACACAACAAAGATCTGTATATGAAAGGAAACTTGAGGTGCGTCGCCAAATACTCTGCAGGTGGTGTGCGCATATTTTCAGGCAGTGTCTCTTGATGACAGAGTCGTGAGGAGAGATTACGCAGGGACAGTTACAAGTCTTTGTTCTGAGTCCAATAAAATGTTATTGCAAGATTCATGTTTGTGTCATTTAAATTGGTGTTATTTGCTTAAGATCAGATACGAATTAGCTAGTTTACGGCCACTTAAATGTAAGTGCAATAGAAATGTATCTTCGATTCAATGCACTTTTTCCCTCCTGGTGCAAATCATTATGAACGAATGGGCCAAATGTTAATTGAATTGTTAAATTGTGATATTATCAAACATAAATATCAAACATATCAAACAGTCTATAGTTCCCTAAAGGAAATGAATGTATTTCATTCTGTCTGACCAGATGCAGGGATAAAACATATCCCCACCGGCGATAAAAAATAATGACCGGAGGCAGGGGATATCAAAAGCACAGGAATGGATTTCCACACCAATCCCCCACAGCGAATCAGACCCTGCTTATTATAATATATAATTTTTATCAGTCTTCCAGTGGCCGATTCTTGCGTTGTGGGCCAAATTATGCTTTTTGGCCTCCCTTTGAAGTCCCACCACTTTTTTTATTTCTTCCACAATGAGTTGCTCTGAACCAAATCTATAGTGGAAATACATTTATTGCAGGAGCCAATTTCACCCACTCCATTTCTATTTTTGTTGTATATGCAACTATTACATCAGCAAATAATATTGTTTATTGTTTGCGACTTCCTCAACAAGTATTGTGCTTCTTTTTCACTGTTTTCTCAGCCATTGTCTTCATCATTTTACCAACATTAATATGAGCTTTGACTTGGACATGAATAGGGTATTATGGGTTAATTGGAGGAGGTTTTTATAATCATTTATGGGTAAAAATGCTAGTGATCTGACATTCACGTGTGCATAATTCCAGACTAATTTGTCTACCACCCCATGATTTATGTTAAAACACCAGGTGTATCGGTATGTGTCTCTCTCATAAATGGGTTCCAGACACCAGGCTTGTCCGGAAGCCCAGAACTACACCACATAGCACAACAGCCGTGGCTGCTTTGGTCCACTGCTTACTCTAGTGTTTATGAGCGTCATGGACCCCAAGGGTTGCTATGATTGGGTCATCCGGGGTTTACAGCAAAATGACACATTCAAACAGGGCTTGAAAACTGAAAGGACAAGCCGTAGAGTACAGTATTTGTAGGTATGTCTCCCATACTGTAAGTATGTCCCCCCTCAAATGTTGTCCAAATATAGAGTTAGCATTTCTCTGTATGTACTGTATGCATGTACAGTATATGTATATACATACATGTAAACGTATATATCCCCCACATGGCTCCAGACTGGCGTTGCACTGGGAAAGCCACACAGTTATTAGACCCCGTCTTGTTTTTCAATCAGTTCGTTATGTTTCTGTTCAATCCCCAACATAATGTTCCTAAACAGGTTAGAAAGAACTGTCAATACCGTTCCTTTTTACATACATTTTTACTTTTACCTTATCCAAGGTGGTTTCACTGATTGTGATGTTAACGCAAATAATAATTACTGTACATCCGGTGAACTGATTGGGGCTGGAACCTTGCCCAAATATGGGCCATACATCACTGACTGGATACCCAGCCTGGCAGAGATACAGTATGTGCTCAACTGAGCGCATCAACCTCTCCAGTTGTCCATATGAAAATGTTTCACTTCCAAATCGAACAGGATAATTCCTTTTTTTTTCTTTGACATTGTCTGGCAGTTACTGTTTACTGTAATGTGTGGAGTCAGACATGGTATCCTATAGAGGTGGGGAAAAACATTTAGAGAGAGAGAGAGAGAGAGAGAGAGAGAGAGAGAGAGAGAGAGAGAGAGAGAGAGAGAGAGAGAGAGGGAGAGAGAGAGACCATGAGAGTTCCCTGTGGTCGAGTGACCATGTGTTTATATTGAGAGAGGGAACTAGTTGTAGCAGAGTCATTGTAAAATTAAGAATGAAACATTTAAAAACATAACCAGACTGTATTCATCACCTCACGTCTGAATGTAGGCTATACTCTTTCTTTGCACTCTGTGGTTAGCCTCTTCAACTATGTTGTCTACTTTGATTATTTGATGCAGTCATGCAGATATGAAGCATTTCTGTTGCATATAATATAACAAATTGTTGCTCAATCTCTCTTTCGTTTGGGGTGTTTTTGTAACCCCAAGAGGGCACATAATGGAACCAAATGGACCCCCGACGGGCACTATTTTGCCTATAATAAACGATCAGCATTTGTTTTATTTTCTCCTACCTACTGTTGGTGTGAATATAAAAAATATAGTTTATGGTGGTTGGGGGGGGTCATGCATTTTCCTGCAGTCACTCAGGGGGGGTCACGGAAAAATATTTGGAGGTCAAGGAAAAAACTAAATCACATCAGCACTATACCTCCCTCCTGAATAAATAACGCACACTCCCTTACAATTTATTTACCACTTTTGTATTGAGTCAGTGAGTCAATTACAGGTTTAAAATGACAGTTTTGAAGTTAAATTTCATATTGAAGGATGTTAAAGGCTAAAATCGCAATAAACCGTAATATCGAATCGCAACAATCGTTGAATCGTAATATAATTAAGAATAGCAATATAATTAAGAAATTCAATTGCAATTCACTTTCTATCCACAGCCGTGAAAAAGTAGCGCGGCATGTGAGTGTCAGTTATATCAGTTGTATCCAAGGCCATATCCATGGTGTGGAAGTTAGTGTGGTTTATTTAATTTCTATGATTGCGAGACTATTATGAAAAGTTGAAGAACATCAAATACGAACAAAAATTATATTAAAATACACTAACGATGAAACCATTATTACCATAATTAGACACAATGGGATCAAAATATGACCTATCTATCACAACATACTTATGTAGCTATGACAGGCTTGCTTCTGAAGCTAGTAAGAAACCTTCTGCCTCACATACCGTATGGGTCCAAATGTGGTTATATCAGATAGAACACATTGAGGTAACAGTTGTCTCAGAATGAGTTTTTTATTTGTTTTATAACCCTTTATATTTGTAGTAAATTATGGCCCCATCATAAATAGGGCAAACAATCATAGAAAGCTACAGCTTTAGAAATGACATTACAGTGTCTGCCTATTTTAAAATAAATTTACATTTAAAGTAGAATGGTCTGTGACCAACCTGTGTAATGCAGATGATATTCCATTTGCAGTTTCAATAAAGCTCGTGAAAACAACTATTAACACCGTCTATCACCGTCCAGACATTGTAAATGGACATGAAAGCAATCATTTTCACCCAGGCTTACAGTGGCTGCTGTGGGCTTTGAGCTAAAAACTCCATTGGGTCCAATTGGCATGGCTATTGTGAAAAACAGATCATATTTTTGTTGCCGACATTTTCTTTGCAGGATCAACAGTACTTTTTTTTTTCTAGAACACTTGTTATTAATCATAAAGCATGCAACATATTCGTCACCAACTCCTTTATTTATACACAAAGTGGCTTACGACCGTCTGACTAAACATGTTTTTTTTTTGCAGATCATTTAAGTGGGCTTGATGGAGATCCTGTGGTGAGAGCTGACGGATGACACTTAACTGCACGCGGTAGGTTGCCTGCTCGGTGCTTGATAGCTGTCAGTTTCATGTCAGTCCGTGGAGGAGTACTGGGTGGGAGGGCCTGTGCCAGAACGCTCTTTCACAGCTCACTTACTCACACTCAACCCTTGATTATTATACAGTTATATAGCTCCTGACGTCGGTAGTCGTGCGATCCTGATCTACCAATCTTATCTGGGGATTTATAAATGCAAGGTAGTTGCTAGAATGCGGCCATTAACATGCTTTGGAAAACGATCATGTCACTGCCCCAATATGAAGTGCCACTCTGATATGCAGTTGTTGTTTTTGTAACTCTCTTTAATTATTTCCACACCGTTTTAGCAACAAAATCTCTGTAGTTGAATGAAGCATTTTGACTTAGAACTCTAGGATCTCTGCGACCTCATCCACAGCCATGAAGGTCTCTATTGTCTTACACCCTCTCTCTCTCATACACATTCATTTTCTATCTCTCTCCATCTTTCTCTCTCTGTAAAAAGGGCTTAAGAATGAGGTAAGACAGCTCAGACTGAGTTGAATGTGTGCGGCCATTAAGACTATTTTATTTAACACTTATTCATTTTTAACTCAAATCTTTGCTTCTGGGGGGTCCCTGGAACAAACTATTTTGAGATGGGGTCCGCGGCCAAATACATATACTTTTGGGGGTCCTTGACTTGAAAAAGTTTGATAACCACTGATTCAGAAAACTGTTTTTGGAGAGATTTTTTTAATCGGCCTCAGGTCTTAATGGGTTAAGCTAATCTACTACTACTAAGTATTACTGTCTATTATTTATGAGCGATGCATCATAGCGTATGGCAACATCAGTGGACGGAGTATGATGAGCAAACTGTGAAAAACAGATGTGGGTGTCGAGCATGTGATGACTTTGAATGGGTCCTCACATATCTCCCATATGGCTCTGTCTAGACAGACAGACAGTCAGACACACATGCACACGCACGCACGCACGCACGCACACACACTAACACTAACACACACACACACACACACACACACAACACAGACACTAACACACACTTTTTGCCACAAGTTGGCCAGTCTTTGCATCACCACTCAGTTCCCGTCTCTGTACATTTCTCTGCCACTTTATGGGAGGAGAGCTCATTTCACCCTCAAAGCTGACATCAATGGAAATTGTGAAATCTGTAAATGTGTGCATTAAATTGAGTGAGGTGTGGCCACAGGGCGAGAGGTGTTCAGAATAAGATGTAGGAAGAGAGTGAGTGAATAAGGTGGAAAGGAAAGGAAAGGAAAGGAAAGGAAAGGAAAGGAAAGGAAAGGAAAGGAAAGGAAAGGAGAAGAGAGCGCTACTGGGCAAGGAGAGAAGCTAGATGTACAGACCTTAGCCGCACTAGCAGCCCCTAGAGTCCATTATTAGAGCCCAGCACTGTCACTAGTGGGCCAATAAATTAGAAACAAAAGATGGGAGCAAAAAAAGGTAAATTATTATTAATGTCTCAGCTTTGAGGTGAAATGAAAGGAAAGACCATGAAGTCTCCATAATCAGTAGAGTTCATCCTGCAGTCTGCCCATGAGATTATAAGATGCCTAAAATAATATAACTCAAATGATTAGGGTTCATTCTTCAGGGAGCATGAATGCACTCAGCAAGTTTCATGACAATCTGTCGATTAGACTGGCAAGCAGGGCCATGGGATCACCATAGTAAGCAGGGTACATTCTCCAGGGGCCATGAAGATGTAAAGCAAATTCCATGTAAATCCAGTCTATAGTTTTTAACATACGTATCGTGTTTGGGATCAAAGTGTTGGGCGAATGGACGGACGGACCACCGTCCTTAGTGTCATGCCGCTACCAGGGCAGAGACATTAGAAAGAAATGTTAGACAAAGGATGCGATTGTGCTTCTCCAATATGTGACCTTTCACCTCTGCTTATATCCCTCACCTGCGAGGCAGTGCCAGTTGGAGTGCCGCCTTCTAGAAAACGAGAGACAGCAGAGCAGCTTTAACAGACAGACGTTCTAGGAGATCGTCTTCTAACAGAGTGAAGTCGGTGATTAATAGGACGGGGCTTTAAAGCAGAATGCTGTACTTGCCCTTCTTCTCTTGACTAGCGGCTTCTGTAACTGGCCTTTTAGCATAGGGCTGCTCAATCCCCCAGCATGCCGCCGGGTGCTGGACCCCCATTACTAGGTAGCTGCTCTTTGAAGGCATCCGGGAAGGGGTCACCCTCCCTCCGTTTTATCCTCACAAAGGTCAGCCACAGCGGACCGCCACAGGGAGAGATGCCTCTTCTGTGTGTCTGGCCACGCTTCCACAGCTGACCACCAGGGGAGTGTGCAGAGCCAAGGACGGCCTGCTCACTGGGGCGGGCTGCTGTGATTGGTGGACAATGAGACAGGCGGTCAGCGAGGGTCACAAGAGAAGCGAAGACTAGTTTGTGTGTCCAGACGTGACACTGAGGCTAATGAATGAGGACTTGATATTACGGCTGTCCAGTAGGTGGTCTGTGGGGACCAATGATCAGACGCAGCTCTGACATTTACACAAACACACACACACACACACACACACACACACACACACACACACACACACACACACACACACACACACACACACACACACACACACACACACACACGACACAAATAGGAAAGGTCAGTGCAGGGAAGGTGCATATCATTGCTGATATCATAGCCGTTCTCGACTAATATGACAGGCTTTATTCTATGTGCCGTCTTAATGAGCAAATGTGGGTTTATTTTTTTCCTACAGTAAAATAAAGTCACTTCATGGTGACCACTTTGTTACGAATATATCAGAAAGAATAGAAGGTGAGGCAAAAGGTTTACTTAATAAAGAAAGGTACTGTAATAATATAATTAAGATAGAAGACCTATTTGTGATCATTTGGACCGCAAACAAAGAGCGGGTGTAATAATTATTGGAACTCGTGCACCTTTACGGATTTCTGTACTCCTTAAAGATGGTATGTGGGAATGGGTTAGGATTTAATGGTTTAGGAATTCATGTGAATATGTATATGCAACTGCCTCCGATGGCAGTTTTTTTTTACAGAAGAAGAGAAACAGATAAACTACTTGCTCAAAGTATGAATGCCGTGTCCTTGAAAAGCATGAAGTCGCAAATAGGCCTGTAAGGTATGGATAGAAAAACTGACATTGCCGGAAGCTTATCTTCTGACCCCCTCAACACACACACACACACACGCACACGCACACACACACATAGTGCAGTCTATGCTGCAGGGAGACGTGTTGTGGAACAGTAAATCCTGTTTTGGTGATGTCCCATGTACAGTCAAAGAGCCACTGAGAGGATTAGATAGACAGGCAGATGGGGACACATTTTGGTCACCGCAGAGAAAAGGAGAACGGTGAACAGAGACAAACAGAAAGAGTGATATAGAAAAGAAAGACAGAAAGAAAGAAAGAAAGAAAGAAAGACACGTTTTATTCATGTAGCACTCAACGTGCTTCATAAAAATAGAATATTTAGGCTATAAGCAGAAAACGCAGTGCGAAGTGCCGCGTTATCAGCTTGCCAAGCATTGCCTGGGTTATTGCACTGAAAATGTGTTGCTTTGCGAGGCGTTGATCAGCATTGGCCGGGTTATTGCGTGGGTGAAATAGGCTCTCGCTCCTCCCCCCTCTCTCCCTCACCCTCCATCTCTCACTTGCACTCCCGCACTCTCCCTCCCACCTCCCCTCCCTGTTTCCCTATCTCTCTCTCCCTCTTTGTCATCGGGGATCTCCATATATGGGCATGTGTCATTCACAACAAAAACTGTTGCCTAACAATGTCGATTTGTGCCGACGGGAGAAATATACTAACTCAGCCTGCCCGTCATTGTTGGGGATAAAGCGTTGACGTGTCGTGAGCTGTCCAATCCCATATATGGGCACATGTGACACCACCCACCTGCCTGCCCGCCAAAACTTGAACATTACACATTAGACAATCAGAAAACATCTGCTACATATCAGTTATCACCTTATCTGGCGTTGCCGGGGTTATTGCGCTGACAACACATCACATTGCGACACATTGATCAGCGTGTTCAGGGTTATTCAGGTTATTGCGTGGGTGAAATAGACTCTCTCTCCCTCTCCCCTCCCCCTTCCTCCCAATGCTGATCAAACTCTGCCTCTCTCCCTCTCCCCCACCCTCTCTCTCCCTCTCTCTCGCTATATTATGGGCATGTGATGACAACTAAACAATGGCAAATTGCGCATGTCGTTGCCAGGGTTATTGCGAAGGTCCAGTCCATATATAGTATGGGCATATCTGCGTGAGCCTTTTGAATAACTCATCATCACACGGACCAACTACATCGACCCTTACTCGTGAACACGAGCCCTATAAATTGACCTAAACAACAGCACACAACAGACCTTGTAATCCTGCAAATGAAGGTGTGTAATGAGGCTTCCCCAGGCTGTGGTACTTATCACAACAGGAGGGACAATATAAAGCAAAGCCTTACACAGTCAAATCCAATTCTGAGAGTGTACAAATTGAACCAAATGGACCCATAAGGGTCAAAATGTTGGTTCCATTTGTACATTCTCAGAGTTAAAGTAACACTTAGGATTTTACAGTGTAGGTTAGGGTTAGAGTTAGGCCCAGAAGTGATATGAGGCCCAGGCCATGTCTGTGTATGTGTGCGTATTCCTGTGGGTAGATGCCTGCCTTCATTTCTAGTTTCTACTACGAGCACTACTAGAAACTAGGTTATAGAGCTGTCTGTCAGCAGACAGCTCTATAACCCTGTGACATTAAGTAGCCTAATTCTGTGATTCCGCAACCTGTCGATGCCACTAAAAACACTGACAGCACGATTCCTTATTGCACGCGAGTACAGTGGAAGATGGTAAAAAGCCAGCTAACACAGCATTTCCCTCGCCTCAAAGAATAGGCAAACTGCCAATTACATCTGGCCATGGAGAGAGAGAGAGCAGTCAAACACAAGTCTCCATCATCATTATGATTTATTTCACACCTCGTTAGAAATATACTCTGGTCCCAAATAAAAAAAGGTGCCCGGAGCATCTGGGTATTAAAGAGCACAAATTCTCAATCTATTGCACATCAAATAGGATGACTTATGACTAAAGACATCATGACACCCTGTGCACATCATGCACAGTGCTATCAAGTTGATTTAAAATAGCCTTTTACGTGGCTATTTTAGGCATAAGTATCTAGAGGTGAGGTTTCACGGTGAACTCCTCTTTGATCAAGCACCGCCAATGCAAACCTCGTGGTATTTGTGTTTATGCGTGAGATAGCTAGCCGATGACAAACGGAGCCATCTACCAGAGCACTGTGTGACTGCAGCTACTCTATCTGTCTGGCTGCCTTAATGAAGCTATGATGTCAGCCTTGCCTCTAAAGCTCCCATGCCTAAAATAGGCTCTAAAGTAGACTTTTCTGATACTGTGCAACATTATCAATCCCACAGCCCGGGGATACAGTTATTCCCTGCTCATCGTGCCATACAATTATACCCATGTACTCCATAAACAGCTCAGGCAAACATAATTTTCTCGGCCAACAATGCCGCCAGTCTTGAGGGGTTTGAAGGGACAAAAAATGTTTAAAAAAATGATCTTGATCATATTAAACTAGCTTAGATTTGTATAGAATGGTATGCACAATTAAATGAGTCTGTGTGTGTGTGTGTGTGTGTGTGTGTGTGTGCGGCTGTGCACTCGCGCGAGATGCATGCACATTATGAACAAGCATGCATGATCGTGAGTAAGAGGTCTCTGTGTCATAATGCATCCCCTGCTGGACCTCCCAGATGCTAACCAACATGCTACTGGTCTTCTGCCACGTCTAAACACATGCTCTAGCAATAATGGCTGCATCAGTGGCATACACCTCCCTGATGGCCAAATCAGAGGAGAGGAGAGGAGAGGAGAGGAGAGGAGAGGAGAGGAGAGGAGAGGAGAGGAGAGGCACTATTGAATTATAAAAAATTGGAGAATCTCTGAAAACTGCCAAAGAATTAGACTAGGACAAAATTTGATGTTTCCCTTTTGACTAGCAGGAACTGAGTCAACATTTTACTTAATCAGAACACAAAAAGCATACCATTTCTAAATTAAGTGACTTACTCATGAGGAAGAGGGTGAGGTTTAAACCAAAGGCTAGACATATAATAGCAGAGAGTGTGGCAAGCATAGGCATGGCGCATTCAGCATTATCCCATCAGTTCCATGCACACAATAAAATCCTGAGTGTTAGTTTAACTATGGAAGCGGAAAAATAAGCCCATAATTGTCAATTCTCACACAAACAAAAGAGTAGGTTTTCTCACCATCCATATACTGCAGAGTACAACTAAGCAACTGGATTTTGAGAGGGCTCATATTATTCAGCACATTAGGACTCTGAGAGCTGGTGCCCATTACCCATCATCAAATGTCGATCGCATCCATCTGCGAAGCAGCTCGTTCTTTCTCTCCACACAGACGTATGCACGCACCCGCACTACATTTACAAGACAAATAAAGTGACACTGTCTGATGGCCCTTAACTCAACACTTAAAACACTGTGCCAGACTAACTGCTTCAATTAAATTACATTTCTGATGCCACCAAATCACGCACGCCGAACCCATGCACGCACGCACGCACGCACACACATTGCATGTGCACATGCATGAACACAAAACACACAGTAGCAGTAAAACCTTTTGTATACAGGGCACCACTTCTAAGAGACCTCGGTCTCAATGGATTCCCCTGAAATAAAGGTTTCAGTGGAAAGAGAAAAAAGATCAAGGGACAGCTACTGTATTTCATTTGGCTGTGCCTTCCTGTTATTTTTGTTCTGTGTTCCTTTCTTCTCTGTTCTCCGTCTCGCTATTGTATCTAATGCGGAGAGCTTGCACAAAAACAATATTTCACCCTCTCTTTTACACCAATAATCGTGTGATGTGACAATAAAAGTTGATTCTGATTCTGTCTTTGAGGCTGATTGTCTATGGTAGTAATTTCTAGGTGATTGAAAATTAAAAATTGAAACGTTGTTCCAAAGTGGAAAATTATTCAAAGGCTAAACTTTTTTCCAGAATGATTGAAGAGTTATGAAACAAGTTCAAAAAGAAAAGAGAGAGCAAAGTCCCCCTTCCTGCTGCATGGAAATGAGAAACTTTGCAATCAAGTGCAATCAAACAGAATTAATTTCACAGTTTGAAAAAGTCAGACAGCATCTAATGGAGAGGAATTTTACCCTGGTTATATATTCATTACATAATAAAAGGTTACTAGTACAGATCCTGCTACTTCATGTGGTTCTTAACAGCACGCCATGAGCAGTGGTGGACGATAACGAATTCCATTTACTTGAGTATTAACTAATTCGACCAAGAGAATCTATACTTTGACCCAAGTACTGGGATTGAGTACTTTGTCCACCACTGGCCATACAGTATGCTTACAGTTCATGCTACACTATCAAACAACTCAACCGAGTTACTTTGTTATGAAATGCAATACATCAACTTACATAAACACTCATATCCAAGTGAAACACCCATGCTAGTGTTCATAAAACACCACACTACAAGTAATTGTGGTGACGATGAGAACTCTACAATCAATATTCATGATCACGTTATCATTTAATACTTAAATATAATTACAAAATGTTTTGGGAACATAATTAGCTATGAAACATGTGTCTTACTTTACATTTATTGTGGACACAATTAAAGTCTAAATAAAGATTGGCACACGGGGTAAAATGGAGAGACAGCGAGATCCGATACCGACCTCGACGTTGCCATGCCATCGTCGCGACGCTACTGACCGTCGGTTGTTCGGTCGGTTGCGTCGCGACGCTACTGACGGCGACGCGACGCAACCGACCGAACAACCGACGGTCAGTAGCGTCGCGACGCAACCGACCGAACAACCGACGGACCGACCGAACAACCGACCGACCGACCGACCCGCGGAGTCCTTCACGCACCAGGCAACGTCAATTTCCATCCGATCCATCGACCTTATCTGCGCTCTTCTGGCGCAGCCCCCCCCCCCACCTGTCCCCCCCACCTGCGTGACCCCCCCCCCCGGGACCCCCCCCCCGGGACCCCCCCCCGGGACGCCCCCCCGGGACGCCCCCCCGCCCAAGGGGTGGATAGTAATAATTGTATATTTTGCGCATTTGATCCAGAGTAGTTGAGATTTGATTCGGCCATATCTTTCTGAATGTAACTTGTATTTTTATAATTGTATTTTTTATATGATCTGTAAAGTTTATATTTTCATTTGCTACCAGGCATGAATTCATTATAATTTATTATATATATTTTTCCTTATTTTCTTTCTTTATTTACACGTGCGTAATAAACGAAGCATTTTGAGATTTCATCCGCCCAGATCTTTATGAATTTTACTTGAATTATTATAATTTTAATGTTTATATGATCCGTACATTTTACATTTTCATGTGGTATCAGGCATGAATTTATTTTATTATTTTATTTCATGTATTTACATGTGCGCAATTACACGCATCTAACTATTGGACTCAGCTCTGGGGACACGGTGCGGCTGCAGAGTTTACCTTGCAACAGATATGATAGAGCAACTTAAGTGCCTGCAGAACTTAATAATATAAGCACACTTATTCTCCAGGCAGACAGACAGAAACAGTCTGTCTGTCTGTCTGTCTGTCTGTCTGTCTGTCTGTCTGTCGGTATATTATGTTACGAGCGACCAGAGTCGCTGTCCTGGCGGAGACCGCGGAGTCCTTCATGCCACCAGGCAACGTCAATTTCCATCCGATCCATCGACCATATCTGCGCTCTTCTGGCGCAGCCCCCCCCCCCCACCCACCGGGACCCCCCCCGGACCCCCCCTCGGCCCAGGGTTTCACTCCTAATAATGTTATATTTTGCGCATTATTGACACAGAGGTTGAGATCTGTCATTCATTTCCACGCACGTATCTATCTATCTATCTGTCTATCTATCTATATATCTATCTATCTATCTATCCATCTGTCAATTAAACTATCATCTGTCACAAGGGTTTTCAGCCCAAGGACCCCCTGAGAGAGAGATGAAGCCGGGACCCCCTCTATATAAGCTCACAA
>NC_139949.1:32098943-32106443 GCF_963454915.1 Gymnoscopelus microlampas
GCGCATGTAAATACATGAAATAAAATAATAAAATAAATTCATGCCTGATACCACATGAAAATATAAAATGTACGGATCATATAAACATTAAAATTATAATAATTCAAGTAAAATTCATAAAGATCCGGGCGGATAAAATCTCAAAATGCTTCGTTTATTACGCACGTGTAAATAAAGAAAGAAAATAAGGAAAAATATATATAATAAATTATAATGAATTCATGCCTGGTAGCAAATGAAAATATAAACTTTACAGATCATATAAAAAATACAATTATAAAAATACAAGTTACATTCAGAAAGATATGGCCGAATCAAATCTCAACTACTCTGGATCAAATGCGCAAAATATACAATTATTACTATCCACCCCTTGGGCGGGGGGGCGTCCCGGGGGGGGGGTCCCGGGGGGGGGGTCCCGGGGGGGGGGGTCACGCAGGTGGGGGGGACAGGTGGGGGGGGGGGGGCTGCGCCAGAAGAGCGCAGATAAGGTCGATGGATCGGATGGAAATTGACGTTGCCTGGTGCGTGAAGGACTCCGCGGGTCGGTCGGTCGGTCGGTTGTTCGGTCGGTCCGTCGGTTGTTCGGTCGGTTGCGTCGCGACGCTACTGACCGTCGGTTGTTCGGTCGGTTGCGTCGCGTCGCCGTCAGTAGCGTCGCGACGCAACCGACCGAACAACCGACGGTCAGTAGCGTCGCGACGATGGCATGGCAACGTCGAGGTCGGTATCGGATCTCGCTCCTCCTGGAGAAATGTTCCTTTGAGCATTTGTGCTCAGTGACCTTTGAAAGACAAAGACGGGCTCTTGCACGGGTAATGAGAAATAACAGCAGCATTTTAACCCAATTTTAGCGGGGTCTGACACACACTCCATCAACAACACAGACTCGTATTCATTATAATTATAAGTACTTGTGAAACTTTAGAAAATATCCTTTTACTGATTATCCCATTATTTATCCTAACAGTACCTGCTGAAACCACTTTGGTTGAGGTCAGATCTGACCAGCCACTATCAGGGGCCGTGTACACAGATATATTTTTTTTGTATCTGCCAGCGCCTTTCTGCCATGCATTTCTATGTCAAAGACGAGCTGGAGCACTCCTCGCGTTTAAGCGCTCTTGGCACCCAGGTTTTTTTTGCCCTGGGTACTGGGTAAAGCATCCCGGTCGCGTGAATTTACATTATCATGTGTCTTCTGCAGAATGGTCTGGCCCCAAGCGCTGCGTGGCTGTTTTGCAGAAACAAAAAAGTGGAAGAGCCAATCAGCATCTGCGCTCACGGCCCTGTGATTGACAGACGCTGATCGGCTCTTCCACATTTAGTTTTCTGCAAAACGCCTACCCGGCACTTGGGGCCAGACGGGTCTGCAGAAGTAGTGGTGGGAAAAAACTGAATGAACGATTTTGTTCACGTTCACGGCAATGATCCGTTCAAATGATTCGTTCTCGTTCAGTAGTGCTTCCGGTCCCGGCGGAGAGCATGGTCTACTATATGCATGCAACTGTGTGCATCTGATCCCACTGACATGAACCTAATCATGCTAAAAAAAAACTATTTTGAACAACATGCTTGTTTATTTAGCCCATGACAATGTTGTGCTACTGTAGACATTTAAAGCGACTTTGGGTACTTAAAAGAGCGTTATATAAATCTGAGCTATTATGATGATGATTATCTTTTTTTTCCCACCGCGGGTCGCGGGGCGGGTTGAGCCACAGATTTATATATAGGTTCCGTGGCGGGGCGGGACGGGTCATGAAAAAACCCGACCCGCACATCACTACTGCATAGTCTGCACAGAAACACAGTCATTCACGATCTAATTGTGCCATCTTCTTTGTAATATAATAATGTGTAGAAGTAATACATAACTACAATATATGATGTATTATATTATTATTAGTTATTTTTATTAGTCAATAATTATTTCCACAAATGCAATATTCAATTCAAAGCAGAATTAGTCAGTACACTCACATGACGATCGATTTCCAACCATGTCTTTAACTTAATGTAGTTCATGAATAGTAGCTGTAGCATACTATTTATTTGCATCTTCTATTCAAACCAAGACGAGTTAATTAACCAGTACCTTTCTGTCCTTTGTCTAGGACCATGCATATTTATTTCTTTTGATCCTTAAATGTGGTGCTAAATCTATCTGTCTATTGTCCAGGAACGACAGTAGGCTCCCTTTATTTCAATTCAAATAGCAATACGCATGCATGTCTATTGTATAGTGAAACACTCTACCACACAGCTGTCTGTCTGATGATCTGTCTGTCACGGGAGGAACAGCACGTCTGTCCGGAGAATGAACGAGATTGTGAACGTAAAAGTTTCAGGAAGTGAACGGGTTTGTTCATGTTCACGGCAAATAACTAGTTATTGTGAACGAATCGATCACAAACGACCCATCACTATGCAGAAGACACATGATAATGTGAATTCACACGACCGGGATGGTTTACCAGGCTAACTTCAAGCAGAAAATTGTTGAACATTTGGAGAGGAGCGAGTGGCGCTCATCAATGTCACGATCCTCCTGGCTGTGTCTGACAACCCGGACATTTAGACCTGACCATGAGAAGCCCATTTGTACCGTTATTACAGCTACTAGCAGGCTACTTGTGCTATTAAAGCGACTACACCGCTGAATTTTAACTTTTCCTTCTTTTTTGTGTGTTTTTGGTCTCCCCTACCTCTCTTCTATTCCAAAAACACCCCAGTTTGAACACTCAGGCTTTCACAGCATATCTGGGGTTTTCTGCAAATTGGTCTCAAAACAGACCAAACTGATTTTCACCCGAACGTGACGTCAAGTTCGGTACAATCCCTCACGTTTTTTCAGCAAAACAAATAAAAAATAATACAAATATTTTTTTACTTTTTACTTTTTCCACACAGAACCAGGAGATAACATGCATACAAACTGGCTCAATAGCGCCCCGTGCCAAACAGGACAATGTGGTATTGCAGGTGAAAGTGCTTTATAAGCCAGAGAGAAGTTAGTTGGAATGAGTATATCTGAGGCTTGATTTAGGCTCAAACCTTTTGAAAAACGTTTGAAGGACATACACAATATGATATTAAATATTAAATGTTCTTTTTAAATTCATGGTGTAGATCCTTTAAGGCAGATGATACGATCGTTTGAGCACAGCAACGGTTGATACAGTAGGGTCGAACATTGCAGGCGTCAATAAACGTTCTGTGCACTTCTGCGCTCTGCATATGATATCCTAAAGCGCTCCTCCGCTCAAAACACTTTCTCTGGACACGGCCCCTGATGTAGGTTACCCACCCGAATCAATGGATACACACTCCAGGCGCTGGATAGGCTTGGAATGTTTATTTCGGACACAAATAAAAGACAACAAATACTTAAAATAAACATAATAAAAGTTCAAATGAGAAAGCATTGTAATAAATGTGCTCAAACGTACCTAAAATACGGTAACAGCATGCTACAGTAACATCCTAGTAAGGTTAGACCATGCTAGATTGAAGGCTAATATATCTGTACTTGAGTGACCTCTCCTCTGCCACTGTAGTTCTGCCCTTTGAGCTCAGCTTACATCAGTTCGACAAATTCATGGTGCGGTATCCTTTGAGCAGACACATCCTAGTGTGTTCAAAGTCTTAAAAAAGACAGTCCTGGTTCAAACCCAACTGGGGCCTTTCTTATTTGTGTAGTAGAGTTGTCCTGCCTGGGGGCGGGGGTTCCCATGAGGGGACCCGGTGGTACATTTGCATGTTCTCCTGTTTTCCTCCCACAGCAGAAGACATGCATACTAGGGATATACCCCTATACCCTTACAGCTGGTGATGGGCAATGGGTACTACTCAGTGGCTGGCCATTGCCCCTAACTGTATATACGATGGATTAAATGTGTCCATTTAAAAAATAAAGGGGAAATAGCAGACCAACAAGCTCACAACGAAATAGTAGATCGGCTATTTCGCTTTTTTTTTTGTGAAAGTATGATATAGGGCTTAAGTGGTTAACCTTTTTATTTGTAATTAGTAAATGTTTTGTTTTACAGAGCGATAACACATTTTACAGTGGCTATTTTGCACGGATATGAATAGGTGAGCCTTGAGATTGTGATCTTCCCTTTGGTATGACTTGGGCACAACAAGTTTGAAGTACATTGCTCAAATACAATACCTACCTACCAGTGTGACAATCATCTGCTATGTCATGAAAATAGATGGAGTAGTGGTTATGTTCAACTATAAACACAGGCATTTACAATGATGCACATGAATGACAGGACATTATTATTACCTGCATACATATTTTCACATTACCATACATTATAAAATAGCCAGGAGGAACCATTTAGATCTATCAGTCTACTAATAGGCACTACAAGGTTCACTGTACACTACCAGGAGAGTTACAGTACAAGTATGCCTGCTGAATTTCCTTCAATACATTTTTCTTTGGTGATTCAGTAGCCTCCATGTATTCATTTGATTTGACATTTAACATTTGAGTTCATCAGTATGCATAATAATAATAATGTATTGTATTTGTATTGCACTTTTCATTCACAAGGAAGAGTGCTACATGTCATTTTCTAACATGAAATTCTGTATTATTGAACATAAATGTTCCACATCCACATGCCAAAACGATCTCACAGCACAGGTTATGTGTAAGAACTAAAAGTCTGTGTTGCACAATCCCACCCTTGATTTTTGGAGCTTCATGGGAAGTGGCACAGTCAAGATGTATAAAACAATGAATACTATTTCACTTACACACTTGGAGAAGCCGGCAGGTTTTGATGGGGGAAAAAATCACACTCAACTAAATACCAACCAAAAACAAACAAACAAACACAAACAAACAAACAAACAAAAAGCTAGTCTGGGAATGCCAGGCAGGGATACCGCCAGTCACTGAGAGAAAGATTTGTGGCTCTGCCAGAGAGGCAGCTAAAAAGACAGTCTCTGTGTGTGTGTGTGTGTGTGTGTGTGTGTGTGTGTGTGTGTGTGTGTGTGTGTGTGTGTGTGTGTGTGTGTGTGTGTGTGTGTGTGTGTGCGTGTGCGTGTGCGCATGAGCGTGTGCGACTGTGCGTGCATGCGTATGTGTCTGCCACCATGCATATTACCCTATAGTTTTGGAGTTGTGTTGAATGCAGGGTGAGGGCTGTCAAAATGTGTAAATATCTTGCTATCCTCCCAACATGGCATCGACCGTATAGCCCAGCAGGTGCATCCTCTTAGTGCAGATTATATGTGTAAAAAGCAACATTTTCCTTCCTCATGATCAGATTGAGAAGTGGAAGGCACCAGGGAGGTGCTGCACACAGTGGTGGACAAAAGCATATACTCAAGTAGCTACTAAGTAAGTAAGTATTCAAAAGTACAAATGACTTAAGTACATTTTCTTTCTAATATCAATGCATGTATTGAAGTTTAGAACATTTAAAAAAAAAGTATATCTAGAAATCTTAAAAGATTATGAAAATAGCCGATCTATTAGCTCACAATGCGTCGCACGGCGGCGCATTGTGAGCTTGTCGATTGGCTATTTTCACTATATTTGGAATAGGGCTTAAGTGGTTAATTCATATACTTCAAAAATATATTCAAGTATAGTACTCAAGTAAATGTACTTATGCGGTGGGGCTGAATGCACAAAGAGCCGGATTCTGTAAATATACCTATTGTTGCTTTTGGCATTGTTGATACTGTATGTAGTGTATTGTATGTATTGTATGACATGAATTGAGCACATACTGTAGGACCACAAAAAACAAGCCCCCTGGGCTTTTTGTGTTATCCTTTTAGCATAGCTTGTTAAATTGACTTGCCGTAGTGTTTGCAACGTGGTAATAAAGTGTTCAATCAATCAATCGATCAGGGTAGCGCACTATTGGAACGACTCGTGGTTGAAGTAGCGATACACACGTCCCACTACAATTTACAATGTAGGCATTTTTAGCAGACGCTCAATCCAGAGCGATTTACAGTAAGCAAGGACAACACAAGGTACAGTACATCAAATGCATATAAATGGTAATCTAATAATAAAGTAATACATAAGTAAACCAAGAATCTATCGTCAGCCTGTACATTGAGATACTATACTCACCTCAAACCAATGAAACCATACATCCCTGCTCTGCCTGCGGCTCATTGGATCTGATCTTATTGGCCTACCAACTGTATATTCATCTGTCAACATCAATCAGCACTGCAGAACCAACTATACATATGACAGCCGTCTTGCAGACGATAGGTACAGATGACAACAGCCTGGATCTCAGGCCAGCTCTAATAAAAATCACCATGTCTCTTCGCTCCACCTCTCATCTCTCTCCTTTGTATATATTTTTCTGATTTGAATATATCCTCTCAAGGTGTGGTCCTTAAAAATGCATCCGGCCGTGCAATCTCCTTGTGCCTTTTCACAGATGGTTGGTTGCTGAATAAATTCCTTGCATTGTATATCCTCTTCAGTTTACTTTCTACCACACTTCATCATGTCTTGACCTTTTACTATTTTACCACCAGCCCTATCCATACCTGAAGCTATCCACCTTAACTGCACGTTTAACTCTCTGTATTCCTTAACAGATACACCACACCACCTACAGTACATACTGTAATATATAACATGCTATCATTTTGATCATCGTCCCCTGGTAGTTTAGCTGTTCACTTATTGTGATATGACCATTTAAGCGTACTGCCTGTGTCTGCATGTGCTTGTGTGTGTGCTCGCACACAAGGAAATACAATGATTGGAAAACGTTTGGAGCAGTGAAGGACAGCAGAGGAGTTACTGGTCTCTCTCGCTCTCTCTCTTCTTGCCGCCAGTAAAGCAGCACGACGGCAGGCCTGTCTCCCAGGACAAGTTAATAAGACGGAGCAGTCCCCAGGGGCAGCAGCCGGGGAGAATTATCACTCTGAAGGCAGCCAGAAATACTGACACAAACTCGGAAAGCACTCCTAGATAGAACCTATTAATTACCCCCCTGTCGCGAGCAACTGCTGGGGACCCAAGAAGGAAAAAAAAAGCTCTACTGACAAACTGAAAGGCAAGGATTTTACCCTCCAAAAGAGAAGAGGGATTTCCCCTCCCTTTTCCTTTCAGCAAATCTTTTGCAATTATTATTTCTTTAGACAACTCTACTCATTATCTGCTATTCCTATGGTTCTTCTCCTTTCACTCACAATCTTCTCCCCCCTCTCCTCTCTCTCTCTCTCTCTCTCTCTCTCTCTCTCTCTCTCTCTCTCTCTCTCTCTCTCTCACGCTGGACGAGACAAGCCTCTTGAGCGCGAAGTAGCGCTGCGAGGCAGTGTGGAGACTTCTACAGACATGCGGCGCGATGAACCGAGTATGAAAATACTCCTGGCATAACCAAGAGGAGACAAGCTCCTGGGGGGTGGGGGCACACGTTACTGTAGTTGTTGTTCCATGTTGTGTGTTCCTTTATTAGGATAAGCCCCTTGAGAGTTACCATCTCGTTTTTG